>NW_024070213.1:109782827-110147055 GCF_014754425.2 Oryx dammah | reverse complement strand
GGCTCGCTCGCGCTCCCGCTCCCGGCTGCGCGCCGCGGAGGGCTCGCTCGGCCCGCGGGCTGCTCGGCGGCGGCGGCGCGGGGCGGGGAGGCGCGGCCCGGCCGAGGAGCGAAGAAAGAGCGAGCCGGGCCGGCAGAGGCGCCGCGCCCGGTCCCGCGCCCGCGCTCGGCGGCCCCGGCGGCTCCCTTCGGGGGTGACGAGGATGTGCCTGGCTGCTGGCTTCCCCCCCCGCCCTCCTCCTTAAGACGATTTCCATAGTAACCTGATCAAGTGGCTCAGGATCGCAAACCTGAGGATCTCCGCGGCCCGCCGGCTTGACCTCAGTCAGGTAACGCTCGGATCTCGTCCTCTCCCCTGGCAAACGGCTGCGCTCCCTCCAAACTTCCTTTTGTGGACAATCGCCCAGCCCCACGCAGCCCGGGGTATTTGCAACAGCGTGCTCCTTCCCAGGTGCCTTCAAGGGTCTCCTCCCCTGCTGCTCCCCCAGGACCCACAAGCACCTTACTTAATATATATATCATAGATAATTGTATAATATAATTTGTACATAATTTTTTCTTGGTCGCCCCCTCCCCTCCTCTTTTTGATTTTTCCCATCTCTGCGCTCTTGCTGGCTTTTTTTCCTGAGACTAGTGATAGGGGCGCGGGGAGAAGTAGGGGTGGGGGTGGGCGGCCAGCGCGGTCCAGGGAGTGGCGGGCTCGGCTGGCTGGGCTCCGGCGGGCTACTCTGGGCATTTGGGCGCTGGGTGCGCCGTGCAGGGGTCGCGGGGAGGGCTGTCAGCCCTAGGGCGGCGGTACCGGGGAGCCCCGCGTCTCCAGACGGGCGAGCGAGGGACGCAGGCTTGGGGGGCGATGGAGCGCTCGGCTGGGTGGCTGGCGAGCGTCCACGCATCATAGCTCCCCTTCTACTCCCCCGCCTCTCTCCGGGTTTCTCTCTTTCTCTTCCCCCCGTTCCCATTTCTTTCTTCCCTTTCTCATCGCTGGCTCCATTATCTTCCCTTCCTTATCTCTCCCCCCCGCCTCGTTTCCCTTTCTCCTTTCCCTCTTAAAAGAAAGGGGAATGGTTTGTAACCTTTGGTTTTGCCAACATGGGCAGAGCGGTGAAACCTGCAGCGTGGCCACCTCAACCTGGTCGTTTCCCGACTCGTCTTCATCCATCAACATATTTGTTTCCTGAGTCTATTGATCTCCCTTGATTCTGCAGAAATGCGTTCTGAGCTGGGCGTCTGTATGTCAGAATCAAGAGTTCTGCAGCTCGCTTCCGTGCTCGCAGGAGGACGTGTATTGTAAGGACTGCTTATGTTTTAAATCCACATAAGCCCATGGGTGTAAAGAAATCTATCTTTTTTTTTTTTTTAAACCCCTAGTTTTTTTCTCGAGGAACTTCCCTCTTAGACTGATAGACTCTTTCCCCTCTTTGATATTTAATGTTAGGAGAACCGAGAGACAGGTGTGTGTTTTTCGTCTCCCAGTTGATTAGGAACATGCAACTTCTATTACCTTAATTATCTCCTCTTTAAACCTCATTCAGTTCTGCGCTTCTTAGTCCCTACAGTGAGTCGATAGAGCATAACTAAGGTTCAGAGGCTTGCTTCCAAAACTCCAGACTGGGTAAGAACACCAAGTAGGGGGCCAGGACATTGGGACCTGCCAAAGAATAGAAAAGGCGTAGCAACTCAAGTGTAAAATACATAACTAGATTCAGACTTCAGTACTGAAGCCATGAAAATACAATAAAATGAGATTTTTGCTTTTGGTTCTTAGCATGTGTATAACCATACTAGGTAGGCATAAGTTAAAACTTACTTGGAAAAAAGAGCCCCTATGTAGTATAGAACCCATTCAGCCTTGTTTATGTTGAAGTGATTTTCACCATGGTTTTATTTTTCTTTGAAACTTAAGATGTCTGTATCATGTGAAAACAAAGGGAGAAAAGGAGGATGACTTCAATTTTTACCAGAAATAGGATTTATATGGATTTCCTTTGTTTCTCAAAAGATCTACTTGTTATGCTCTCAAGTTTTCCTGAGGTCAAAATATTTCAGGGGTGAAAACAATGTTAAGCAATGATTTTCCTCCACTGTTTCAGTGGTGTTCATAGTTTATACAGAAAAAGGTCTCAGGTTTTAGAGAGCCCCCCTTGCCTCCTTTTCCTTTGTCTGCGCATTTGTTTTTAAATTCAACTTTTAATATAGAATAAAGGATCTTGGAGCAGAGAATCAATCAGGAAGAAGAGAAACTACTGGTATAATGGAAACTATACCGAAACCAAGAAAAGATAAATACTGCCACGCCACCTCACAGTGTCTTTGTTTTTAGCCAATTAAGAAGCTGCAGCTGTTCTAAATGGATTTTCCTCTGCTTAAATCTGTACCTAATACTTTTCGGACCTGGGGTCGTAATTATGCAGTTTAGATGAATATTTACAAAAGACTTAAATCTCCTTGCCAGTGATATCTGAAAAGCACAGTTTTTTTTCCCTACAATGTTTTCTTCTTCTAGTGAATGCTGATAGTAGTAATGGTCCTACGTGATTGCTTGCACCTGACTTCTGATTTTTGGCATTCTTTAGGTTGGGTGGGTTGCTCCTGACACGTTTACAAGATTCTCCTAGCATGCTGCTTGGAACTTGAATGTGCAATTAATTGTATGTACAATAAAATGTTCATTTTTGTTGTTGTTCTTAGTTTAAGAGATGGCTTGCCTTTCTGGACATTTAATGTTTTGATGTGATTGCTTGTGTGTGTGTGTGTGTGTGTGTGTGTAAAGGATTTAATATAAAGCCTATCCTGACTAAGCCTGTGTGATTTGAGGTTAAAAGGTATGTTAGTGACAAGACATAAATTAGTCTTATAGTACATGGATCCTAAAACTGTTTTCTCCTCCTTGTGATTGCATGTTTATATGGGAATGTTGGGAATATTATCTGTTTTATAATAGGAAAAATATCCCTCAAGTTTACTTACCTCAAGTCCCCATTTTTATCTCAAGGGATTAATAGATATTTTTCATCTGATATTTTAATAGACTGTATTGCTGAGCACTACTAATTACCAGGAATGTATTTTGTTAATTCTGACATTGGTATAAGACATCTCTCAAGTTGTCTGGAGGGCTGCAAGTGACTCATCCTTGTAACCCATGGCAACAGGAAATGGTTTTCCTGGGTGGAAGCTGAAGGGTGGACCCATATCCACACTTTGTCATCATTCAGGGACTTGATAGGAAAAGTGTGCTGCCTCCTTGGTTTGGACTGGCACTGACTTTCTGACTGTAGTCAGAATAACAGTTACCCCTTTTGCAATTCCCGTCAGCTCCTCATTCACTTGAATGTTCTAAAATTCTCAGAAAACAAGTGAGTTATAATTTTTAATTTAAAAGTGTTTATACAGAAGTGCATCTGACTTTGTGCATAGCTAGGATAATTAGGGTGAGAATAGCACCCAATCAAACATGAGAGGCATTGTCAACTTTAAAATGTTGAGAGTCGGGAGGTGTGTTTGTAAATAAGAGCCAAGAGGCCAAGGTTACATTCTCCCTTCTCACCGTATCACAGAGTGCTTCTTGGAGCGGCTTCCTTGTTGACAGATGTCACTTAGCTTTGTTTTTCTTCCAGAAGAAAAATGGGCGTAGTCATGTTTTTCCTGTTTTTTTGAATTCTCAAATATATGTGAATATGACATAATCATGTACATACAAGTGTACATGTGTAGAGGTGGTGGATGCTAACACACACACACACACACACATACACACACACACATGCTCAGAGGCAACAGACAAGACTTCGTCTCAGGAAAGGAAGTGTTTCCTTATACCATTGAGATATGTGTAATGATGCTGAGTATTTCCTTCCATTCAGGAAAAGGCAAATACATTCCTCTGTTCTGTGGGTATGGGTAGTCAGTGCTCAGTGAGTAATCATATAATTGAATATGCTGAATAATCCCAGCAGGTATCACCCTTTTTAGTTACGGGAATGCAAGTGAGGAATACATTTCTTTTTTTTTTCTTTTTAAACCATTTAAGATCTCCTCCTCCCCTCCTTCATTTTGTAACAAAAAAGCAATTTTCTGTTAGGTTAAGTGGACCTCAGGGTATGAAAAATTCTCTGAGCTTTCTGCTCAGACTTCATTTTTTCCTCCCAAGTCTGACTGTCAACAGTAATATGTGATATGTGCCTCAGGTGGTGGAGTTTCCACAGATCATCCTTCTTCTCTGGCCCAGATGAAGTCTCAGGACAAGTACTTCAGTAACATAGATTCTGAATTCAGTGCATCACTCAAGTTGGTTATGTAACTCAATGGTCTTTTCTTTTCTTTTTTTCTTTTTAAGCTCGAGGTCTTTATAATTATGTCTATTTACTATTGTATTTCTCCAAACATTATAATTTTTAAAATTAGCTTGGTCCCTGTGAGAATTTAAAAGTGGCTTATTCATTATACAATGTTTGTACAGTGCTCTTTTTTTTTTCATCTCTGCAGCATTTTCATAAGAGCTGTGGCAGTTGGGACCATTGCTGGTTGTGCTTCTTTGGTTAAGGGGAGCCTGGAGATATCAAGGTCTGGAAACACTACCAGCAACATAGGGCCAGAGTTTCTAGAGAGAAGACTGGAAGTCAGCATTTTTGATAAGTAATAGAGAACAGATATAGTCAGGAAGATTTGAAAAAAAGTTTCTATATTTAAAAATCTTTCTTTGTAGCTATTTATATGCAGAACTCATATCCAGCTTTCATTTTTTTTTTCTACTGGGAAGCACTGTTGAAATCTCCAGTCTTACTTGGCTTTTGGTAGGTTTGAATACATAGCATTGAAGAAGAAATGGTTCCTTTTACATGCTTGTATTACAGTTACAAGCATGACCACAAAATCAGACCATTAGTTTTTTTCCCCAATCAAAAGAAACATTTATGTTATTGAACTCCATCTTAGGCCACCTTATTAAGATAGAATCAGACACCATGGCTGCATATTGATGCATTTTAGGGCAGTATTGCACAGCGCTTAAAGATGTAGCTTCTTGAGTAGATTGCATTGGGATTTGAATCCCAGATCTGGCACTTACTGTGTAGGTTACTTTTGGTACTTTTCCTAATCTGAATCTTCGTTTCCTTCTCTGTAAAACAATTGTTGAAGGATTTTTGTAAAGACTAACTGGAAGAGGGTGTTGCTAATAATATTGAGGACTGCTTCTGACGTGTAGCACACATTCATTTATTATTATTGTTCCATTTTGACAACAACAGCATTATCAGAAGTCCAGTTCTTTTTCTGTTGAGATTTTTCCTTCTGAGTCTGAATGTGCTTTATAATATTTGTCCACATAAGAGCTGTGCCCATTTCTTGCTCCCCCCACCCCATGCCACTTCCCACCTTAGCTTTTCCTGACAATGTCAAGGTGAAAATAATGATCAGGTGCCTGGGTGATAAGAATGCATTTATTTGGGAGGGTTTAATTCTCCTTATTTCCAGAAAAGCTTATTTTAATATTCAGTATCAACATTATCCATGGACTTTTTAAAAAATTCACAAATTGAAACTCAAACTCAGGATTAGCTCCAGTAGTACTATATTACATCAGTTTAGAAAATGAGAAACATAAAACTTACGTAATGCTTCAGTTTTACAGTGCTGTTTGTTCACAAGCCACACCTGCCTCTTATTACCCTAATGTAATCATAAAGTGACACACTTTTGCTAAAGAAGGTGTCTGAATAATTTTTTTGTATGAAGTCGCTTGAAGTCTCATTGATGAGAAAATGTTGTTTAAATATTTGTTTCACCCTTTTTTTCCTTTGTGAGCTCCAGTATAAAGAGCTGCTTTGAGTAGGTCAATTTCTTTACATATTGAGAGGTTGTTCTCATCTGCAAAGTGAATGTGTTGGGTTAGTATACCTCTTTTTTCAAAACTTTCCATAATGAAAAAAAAATTAAAAACCAAAGTAGAAAAACAGTGCAGTGGGTTTCCAAGGACCCATTTTTCCACTGCAACAAATTAGGTAACAACCTCTTAAGAGCCTTCCTAGTTCTGTGATTCTCTGACCATGGAAATTCTGATTCCTTCTGGTTTTGAGAATCCAGAATATCTGCTTTTAAATAATATTGACACTATTGTCAGGAATATTGATACTAAAGTGATAGGGTTATTATAGCTCTGAGAATTTAATGGCAGGTGAAAAAAATGATGCATGAGCAATGTGTTGGGATTAGTTTGGTTCAACAGACATTTATTAAATGTCTCCCTCAAAGAAGTTAGGGCTCCCACATGGCATGGATCACTTCATGGGAAATACATGGGGAAACAGTAGAAACAGTGTCAGACTTTATCTTTTTTGGGGCTCCAAAATCACTGCAGATGGTGACTGCAGCCATGAAATTAAAAGACGCTTTACTCCTTGGAAGAAAAGTTATGACCAACCTAGATAGCATATTCAAAACTAGAGACATAACTTTGCTGACTAAGGTCCGTCTAGTCAAGGCTATGGTTTTTCCTGTGGTCATGTATGGATGCGAGAGTTGGACTGTGAAGAAAGCTGAGCGCCAAAGAATTAATGCTCTTGAACTGTGGTATTTGAGAAGACTCTTGAAAGTCCCTTGGACTGCAAGGAGATCCAACCAGTCCATTCTGAAGGAGATCAGCCCTGGGATTTCTTTGGAAGGAATGATGCTAAAGCTGAAACTCCAGTACTTTGACCACCTCATGCGAAGAGTTGACTCATTGGAAAAGACTCTGATGCTGGGAGGGATTGGGGGCAGGAGGAGAAGGGGATGACCAAGGATGAGATGGCTGTATGGCATCACCGACTCGATGGACGTGAGTCTGAGTGAACTCCGGGAGTTGGTGATGGACAGGGAGGCCTGGTGTGCTGTGATTCATGGGGTCGCAAAGAGTCGGACACGACTGAGCAACTGAATTGAACTGAACTGATGCAGGAGATGCAGTTCGATCCCTGGGTTGGGAAGATCCCCGGGAGGAGGAAATGGCAACCCACTCCAGTATTCTAGCCTGGAAAATCCCATGGACAGAGGAGTCTGGCAGGCTACAATCCATGGGGTTGCAAAAAGTCATACATTACTGAGCGTGCACTCAAAGATGTTACCCAGTAGGATTGATCCCATATCACCATATTTAAGATGAAATTCCCTGGTGGTCCAGTGGATGAGTCTCTGCTTTCACTGCCAAGGGCCCATGTTCCATCTCGCTTCGGGGAACCTAACTTCCTACAAGCCATACAGTGTGGCGAAGGAAAATTTTATTTTAAAAGAAATTGGGCTATAATAAACAGTTCTAAAACTGTACTGAACATTTTCATTTGGAAGCTTATTTTAAGATAGTAAAAGCCAGCTTCCAAGATGGTCTCCAGTGATTTTTGCCTTTTGCTATTCATTCTCTTGTTACTTTCGCACATTTACAGGGTGTTTCTCTGTGACCAGTGATATATGGCGGATGTGATGGTGTGTGACTTGGGTGGCTAAGTTGTAAAAGACATTGCCCCTTGTGCTCTGCTCTCTGGGATGACTTGTTCTGGGAGCAGCTGGCTACCATGTTGTGAGGATACTCAAGCTGGCCATAGAGATTCCTGTGGCAAGGCAGGGAGGCCTGCTGCTGCCAGCCAGCACTGCTTTACCAGCCACATGGAGCATCAGCCTTGGAAGAGGGTGTTTTTAGCCCTGGTAAAAGTCTTCAGATGACTGCCATCCTTGGTAAAATACTGATTGTACCCTTTTGAGAAACCACAAGCCAGAACCACTTAGCTAGGCCACTTCTGAATTCATAACCCATAGGAACTGCGTGAGTTATTAAATGTTTGAAACCGCCAAATTTTGGAGTAATTTGTTATGCAGCAGCACTATAAAAACCTTAAACCGCCTCAAGATGGTTAGTATATAAATAGTTATGATTGTTCTATAGGTAGAAGCATCAGTTAGTAGAATTCTAGCTGTGAGACTGCTGTTTAAATCTGCATTTAGCACAGTGAATTTTTGGCATCCTAGCTTCCTTTTAAACTTTTAACTCCTTGGAATGAATCTTCTGTGGACATTATCCATTATTAAATGAGGGCAGAAGGCATGGTGTCTCTTCTTTCATTAATTGCTCACCTGGAACATAATTTCAGCATTTCCATTTGGCAGTGGATCTGTTTAAGAGGGTGGGGCTGGAGGTTGAGGGCTGGGATGTGCTTTAGCTGATGCTCGGGTAAACTTTTGAGCTAGTATTGTAGTTTACTTTGAGTGTGTGTGTGCTCAGTTGTGTCTGCTCTTTGTGACACAATGAACTATGGCCTGCCAGGCTCCTCTGTCCATGGGATTTTCCTGGTGAGAAGCCTGGAGTGGGTTGCATTTCCTTCTCTGCGGGATCTTTCCAGCCTGGGGATTGAACTCATGTTTCCTGCTCTGGCAGGCAGATTCTGTACCACCGAGCCACCTGAGATTCCCCAGTTTACTTTCAGATTATCCCCCAGAGAGTTCTCCCCGCCCCCCGACCCTCAGATGTGCAGGAAGACATTGAAATTTTTGGCTTTCATTGCCAGAGAAGTTTTCTTTTGTTATCTTCTGAACCAGGCAAGATTAAAGTGCCTCAAATAAAATATGCCCCAATGAGGTCCTGGTGATGTTACCTAACGTAGCCATTCTTCATGGATTTGTCTGCACTTCTGGTCTTTTGTGAATATTGTTAGACTCAGACAGTAAAGCATCTGTCTACAGTGTGGGATACCCAGGTTCGATCCCTGGGTCAGGAAGATCCCTTGGAGAAGGAAATGGCAACCCACTCCAGTACTCTTGGCTGGAAAATTCCATGAATGGAGGAGCCTGGTGGGCTACAGTCCATGGGGTCACAAAGAGTCGGATATGACTGAGCAACTTCACTTCCCTCCTTAAGCATAGTTCTGGGTTGTACACATCAAACTTTTTTCTCATAAGTTTAAGGGAATCTAAAAATTGTATATTATTAAAGGAATAAAAGATTCTGTATAACTATGACATTTTAGTACATGCAAAATGACATGATTTAGAAAACCAAAAAAAGACCATAACCTCTTCATGGATCTGTTTAATGCTATCTACATAAATTATCATCCCATAAAAATTTAAAGGGTGACTGAATCGGAGACCTGGGTTCAATCCTTGGGTCGGGAAGATCGCCTGGAGAAGGAGTGGCTGCCCACTCCAGGATTCTCGGCTGGAGATTTCCGTGGACAGAGGAGCCTGGCGGGCTACAGTCCGTGAGGTCACAAAGAGTCGGACACGACTGAGGGACTGACACACATACCAGTGGATATTAGGCACTTGGAGAACAATAAGAAGTAAGGTTTTCGAGCCTTTATATTGGTGTGAATATTATTTTCATAAATGAACCATTAGTCTTATGCTTTGGAGCTTAAGGTTTTAGTACATTTGCTTTTTAATTTGTCAGGTAGGGTTACTAATAGGATTGTTTTGCCTCTGAGAATGTTTTCAGATCCAAGTTTTTCTCAGTATAAAACAGTGATGGTGTTCACTGACCTGTACCAATATCATGCTCTCTGGGAATTGAAATTGATTTTTTTTTTGGTCCTTGGTATGTGCATTTGCTATTTGAACAAACATCACCTCGGATGGCTTAGGAAAACCAGTAAGTAGATGTTCAGAAATTAGTTTTCAAGCCATCACAAATGAGTTGCATCACCAGCCTCAGGAGAAAAATAATGAAGTCACTAGGTCTTCTTGATATTTTTATGTTTGAGCACAGTGTGTGATAAGAACTACCTTTAGAGCTGAGGCTAAGCAAGATGTCTGGTTTTTCTGTTCTTTTTGAAAATGTAGAAATTAAACTACTATTCATTGCCGGTCAAAAGGCTATATGGCAGATGTGTATAGAGTCTGGGAGTCTTTTCATAAACGTCTTCTGCTAAGCAGGTTTTTGTTGGATAATGTGACTCATCTTATGTGCTTGTTTTATGTTCTTCTATAAAGTAAGCATGATTTTTAAGAGAAAGTTTTAGGTATATATTAATTACTTTCTGTACTGTGATGAGGATACCAGGGGTACAGAAATGAACGACAAGGGCCTTGCCCTAGAGGAAGTTGGGATGTGCTTAATTAATTAAAAATTTTTTTCAGAGTATTTAGCTGCTTATTTATGGTGGACTTTACAAGTTAGGGTTAGGCTGCACTCAACACAAAATCCAGTTCAATTATGTTACCATAATTGAGAGTTATCCTGAGTTCTACACTGTTAATGAATGCTAATACTCTTTTGAAGGTCTCCTATGTATGGCCTCAATAACCACAAAGGCTTTTCTGCCTACAGCAGATAAACTCTCAATAATGTCACAGGAAGTTGCATTAGAAATTCTGCCATTACCTATTTTTTAACTGACTAGCTAGTTGTGTCTGTCCAGTGTATTCCCTATAGGGCAAATGTCTGTATCATACTTGGGAGATATATATATACACACATATATATACATACATATATATATATATGCACACACACATATATATATATATGCACACATATATATACATACATATATATATATATGCCAGAATGGAAATGCATCTTATGAATGTTTAAGTAAATTTTCTGATATTTGTGCTTTCTACTTGCATGTTCTAAGAATTGAGGTGGGGATTAGATAGTATGTTAGAATCCCAGACATACCTGAATCTGTTCTGTCAATTACCTTTGTCCCTGTGCAGGGCCCCCAGGGAAGATAAATGCAGGCAATAGCAGCCAAATGGTAATCAGAATACCACTTTATTAATTGCTTGAGCTGGGGCCAATTACCCTTGATGCAGGGCTCTTTGGAAAGAAGTGGTTTGGAGCACATACTCTTGGCTTGAGTCCAAATATATATGTATTTAGTCTTGATATGCTCTGGTCTAGCCATAGTTTGGGAAGGAAGTCAGGAAGAGGAAGAAATGATGATGTCCCAAGAGGGGTCCTAATTTCAACTTAAAAACCATGTAAAACTAGGAAGTAGAGAGAGGGACTAGATCTCGGTTTTGTTCTCTTTAAAGCGTGGTGACCCTGCTCCCTCATAATTAAACTCCAGTCATTGTTTTTCTGTCTGACCTACTAGAAGAGCAATTCCTTCTTTGAAAGAGGTGGACAGAGGAGCTCCTGATGAGGAGGGAGAGATCCAACTGGACAGATTCATCATAGTACGGGTCACAGTCACTTATCTGAAAGCCTAGGGACAAGAAATATTTCAGAATTTGCACTTTCTCATGTTTTAGAAAGATAGGAGTGTATGTGTGTGTATGTATATGTGTATATATCATGTAACAAACCCAGTGTGACCTGTGACCTTCACCTTCTCTTAACATACATATGACTATTTTCGTTAAGAAAATCCTTGAATATTCAGAATAAGTGAGCGTAGTGGACAGAATAATGCCCCCTTCCTAAAATGTTCACATTCTAATCCCCAGAGCCCATGAATACATCACCTCTCATGGCCAAAGAGGACTTGAAATTTGTGATTAAGGTTTAAGGACTGTGAGATAAGGCCGTGATGCTGGATGGTCTGTGGGGCCCTGTGTAATCACAAGGGTCCTTGAAAGCAGGGGACCTTGCCCAGTGGTGGTGGGAGGAGGAGGTGTGGTGATGGAAACAGAAGATGCTACCTGGCTGCCTTCAGAAATGGAGGAAGGGGGCTGGGGTGAAGAAATGCAGGTGGCCTCCAGAAGTCAGCAAACACAAGGAAACACTGCCACTTCGAGCCTCCAGACAGGAACGCCGTCCTGCTGACAGTCTGGTTTTGGCTCAGGGAGCCCACTGTTGCACCTCTGCACTCCAGAACTGTGAGACAGTAAATTTTTTAAGCTCGTACATTTGTGGTAACTTATTACAGCAGTGGTACAAAATTAATACGGGCTTCCCTGGTGCCTGCAATGCAGGACACCCAGGTTTGATCCCCGGGCTGGGGAAGATCCCCTGGAGAAGGGTGTGGCTCCCTACTCCAGTACTCTTGCCTGGAGAAGTCCATGGATAGAGGAGCCTGGCGGGCTGCAGTCCATGGGGTCGCAGAGCTGGACACAGCTGAGCGACAGTAACACGGATGCAATGGGATAATGACTGTCGCCTTGTTTTGCTTCAGGTCTAGTTATGCGAAACCTTTGGACTCGCAGAGCTTTTTAGATTATGAATTGCACTTAGGAATTGTGAGCCTGTAAAAGAAATGGAAAGTCTTGATGTTTTAACTGGATGACCTTACGGTGTTTGAATTAATCATGGGATGAGGAGTTCTTAGGAGGAAAGCCTTTTAGTTGTTATCATCTGAACACTTGAGCCTCTGGTGATTTCTTTGTATGCGTGTCCATTGCCTCTACGGACCTTACGCTGGTTGAGATGGCCCTGGCCAGCTTGCCCCTGTGGACCTTGGTTCACCTTGATTTAGATTAAAGTAATTTATATGGAGGGATTCAAACTCTGAATGTAAATATTTGTGGTCCTTGATGATGGTCTTTATTACTGGGCAGCTGCCTCCTGTCCCTCCTTCCTTGTAGTGGGGTTGCGGGGGAAGAATACCGCAGGATGATTTTGTGAGTGTGGCTGTGGGGTTGCTTCTTCCTTCTGGCTCTGAGAAATCCATCCCCTACGTGACAAGTCTCTAGTGTTGGTGTGGCTGCGAGGGGCGTGGCATCTGGGATGAACATCTCAGCACAGAAAGGCTGCATACCTTGGGCTCATCCACGGACCCCCATTCTCAACCATTTAATTGCATTAAGTGAGGAAGCAATGTCCATCTTCTGCTCCTTCTCATAGCAGAATCCAGGGCAAAGTCTATGTATTTTGAAATTTTCCCAGAAAATAACCTGCAAAGTATAAAGCATACTTTAGAATACAAGGCAGCGATTCACGCTCAAGAGGCAATATTTGTTTTATTTTGTTGTGAGGCTGCGTCCTTGTAGTAGATACCATGATTCTGGAATGACTGTAGTTATCTGATACAAGTTTGAAGGTTATACCTTCTGTGAAATGTTTCAGCATGATGATGCTAGCTCTGATTCAAATTAAAATGCTAACATCTAGCGTGTACCTCACACTGTCCTTGATCTATAAGTGAAACTTCAGGAACATCATTCCCCCTGTTGATTCCTTTGCTCATGTGTTGGGAGAGTGAGTGTTGCTTTGCCTGGTCCCGGGTGGTGTGGGTGTGTGGTTATGTTACTGTTTTTCTTTTTTCTTCTAGAAAATTGGTAGATTTTAAGCTGTGGTTTATGACCAAATACGTGACTTTAAATGTTTTTTGTCATTAAAGACTATATCTCCTCTTTGTCCCCCCAAGCACATTACCCTTACCCATAACACAACCCTTTTCTTCCCCAACATTTTCAGTAGGATGCATCTGAAATCTTTTCTAAGCTTCTGATGAAAATGATTGTGAATCAAATACAACCTTACAACGTACCCCAGACAAAAGACTGTGTTGAGACTTCATGTCTGTGTCATCAAGAACAAGATGGCTAGTTGTGCAAAGTTTTGTGCCCAAATGAAGAATATTGGGAATTCCAGAGAGAAATTTTATTTGAAATCTGTCTTAAAATTTAGCAGTGATATATAATCATAAATTGGTTTTCATGCTTATAGACTCTATTGAATTTACTAGAAAGTAGTTTGGACCTAGGGAATGTGTTATTCTTCACACCACAATGTATTGGGCTTTGGGCCATGTTCTGGGTTGTAACTGGCCTGAAAAAGGATCTAGACTTTGCCCTTAATGAGTTTATGCTCAGCAGGTAAGGTAAGTCTTGTGTAAAGGAAGAGGTAGGTGGCTAGTTCTCTGGACGATTAGCGTGTGTCCGTGCAGAAGAGCAGATAAAGGAGGGAGGGAGGCTTCTTCCAGGTGGGAAAATACAGTGTGCTTGATGGAGGAAGTGTCATTTGAACCATGAAGGTCAGGAAACCATTCATGCAAAACTTAATCCCTACCATCGCATATGGGCCCCCAAGACCTAGCTCTGCCTCCTCTTGCCTCTGGCCACCTTCACCTTCCACTCCAGCCACACTGAGCTGTTCATAGGGCCCTACAAGCGTCATGCCCTTCACACCTGGGGCCTACGCTAACAGAGCTAGTTGCTTTATAATGAGAGTTCCATGTTGAGTAATTTTTTTTTTTTAAACTCCTGTTAAGACATAGACGTGACTTTCTGTAAATGACATCTTCCTGGTTGTCCAGTCTTGCCATCCACAAGGTCCTGGAATTTCCGAGCTTATATGTGGGTGATGTTGTTCAACTCCAATAATGCCACTTACACCATCTTTGCTTATTTTTTGAAGCATCTGTACTGCTGAAGGAATGACAGAGAAAATAGTTGTTCTTAAGGATCTCACTGCTGGAGAGACTTAACAGTTTTAATGTGAAACTTCCATAGCCATACTAGATGTGTGATGAGGACCCCTGGGAAAGCAGGAGTGGGGGTGACCGTTCCGCCTGCTGGTGGGGCCTCAGGGATGAATGCCCAGAGAGGAGAGGCTCAAAGTGAGTCATGAAAAATGAGTGGAAACCTGCCAGATGGACACAATGGAGGAGGATGTTTTGGGATGTGACTCTGCAAGTGTACAAAGACATAAGGGAACATGAAAAGTTAGAGTACAGTCAGTCCCCACCAGCAAAATACGTGTTGGGGATGGGTGCATCGTGATGAAGCTGGAAGGGCAGGCAGCTGAGAAAGTGTATACATTCTAGATCAAGGGATTAGTACTTTATTCTGCAAGTGTCGGTTGTGGAAGGATGTTAAACAGGGGAGCCTTGTGTCTAATTCCCTTCGAAAGCAGATACCAGGATTATAGTATCTTAATAAAAAAATTGTTCAGTGCAGAAGCAATAAAGGAAAGTGAAGTCACTCAGTTGTGTCCGACTCTTTGTGACCCCCTGGACTGCAGCCTCCCAGGCTCCTCCGTCCATTGGATTTTCCAGGCAAGAGTACTGGAATAGGTTGCCATTTCCTTCTCCAGGCGATCTTCCCGACTCAGGGACTGAACCCAGGTCTCCCGAAATGCAGGTGGATGCTTTACCCTCTAAGCCACCAGGGAAGCCTTACCATATATCAGCTAAGAGTTGAGGCTTCACAATATGCTAACACTTCTTATAGGTGGTGTGAGTGGGGGCAAATACGTAGCTTCTCTGCATCTCAGTTTCTTTATCTGCTTAGTGGGCATGATAATACCCCTGTTGCAGAATCGATGTGAGAATTAGGTGAGTTATTGTTGCTAAAGAACCCAACTATTATACTAAGTACACAATAATTAAGTGTACATTTACTATGCATTTTGACTTTATTAAGAATAAAGACTAGATGTCCAGCAAGAACTTGGAGTGAAAACTGAAAGGGTCCTTAAAGGTCAGTTGCAGCATGTATTGTTCTATGTGCTAAGTTGCTTCAGTCGTGTCCCACTCTTCGCCTCAGACCGTATGGACTGTAGCCCGCCAGACTCCTGTCCATGGGATTCTGCAGGGAAGAATACTGGAGTGGGTTGCCATTTCCTTCTCCAGGGGATCATTTTTCCGACCCAGGGATTGAACCCACCTCTCTTAAGCCTTTTGCATTGGCAGGCAGGTTCTTTACCACTGCGCCACCTCGGAAGGCCATTTCAAGTTTATAATAAAAGCCAAAAGCCATAGGCTGAATGTTACATATGTCTTGAAATCTGAGATGGTCCTGTTTACCTGCCTGAAGAAGGGTCCTTAAGAAAATGAGATGTGGTAGGAAGCAAAAATGAGGCAGTCTGTGGCAAATAGTTTGTGTGGGGCCTTGACTGGGATTAGCCACATTTGGGTGAGGCTTTTGAAATCCCGCCCCGCAGTCAGCGGTACTGTGTTGGGATATCAGGAAACGTGGCTTCTTCACGTGATGCAGTCAGCAGAACACAGGGAGTGTGGGAGATTGAAAGAGCTGCCCCTGCCATGACTCAGCTGGTCCAGAGAAATGTGAGCAGAAGCTGCTGCTGCTGCTGCTAAGTCGCTTCAGTCGTGTCCGACTCTGTGCGACCCCACAGACGGCAGCCCACCAGGCTCCCCCATCCCTGGGATTCTCCAGGCAAGAACACTGGAGGGGGTTGCCATTTCCTTCTCCAATGCAGGAAAGTGAAAGTGAAGTCGCTCAGTTGTGTCTGACTGTTAGCGACCCCATGGACTGCAGCCCACCAGGCTCCGCCGTCCATAGAATTTTCCAGGCCAGAGTACTGGAGTGGGGTGCCATCGCCTTCTCCGAGCGGAAGCTAGGGCACCAAAATGATGCAAGGGCTTGGTATGGATTCTGCTGGCCTGGCCGAGCAGTTATCAGTGAAGTGTGGATAACCACAGAAACGTGTGTTTGAATGGTCACTTGAAAATCTCTCACATTTCCTTAGGTATCACAGTTCAGCTGATAGTAACCACCTACATGTAATAAATCTTTCTCAGAACAGAATGAGACACAGATTAATGCTTCAACTGGTGAATGTACTGGTGTATGGAATAGCAGCACAACGCATTTCACAAACACGTTCATCTCTAACAGTTGAACTCCTGTATACCAAGACATATTACATATATCATTGGTCTTTCTCTTAGTGAAAAAAATCGAATGTTTTTATAAGATGGAAAGATGGACTGAGACTTCCTAGCATTTTATTAATTGATTACATTTTCCTTTGCTGTTTTGAAACGTGTTTTTGCCTTCCTTTCACTGTAGCCAGATTTTAAGGTAATAACCATGATAATTTTTTTAATGTGGAGTGTGACTTATTTTTTTAACTGGAAGATAATTGTGATATAATGTGTTTCTGCTGTACATCCAAGTGAATCAGCTACACTACACATACACATATATTTCTTCCCTCCTGCTCCTCCCTCTTCTCCCATCCCACTTCTGAAAGCCATCACAGAGCACTGTGCTGAGCTGCTGTCTGTGTTACACATGGTAGTGTATATATTGGAGAAGGCGATGGCACCCCACTCCAGTATTCTCGCCTGGACAATCCCATGGATGGAGGAGCCTGGTAGGCTGCAGTCCATGGGGTCACGAAGAGTCGGACATGACTGAGAGACTTCTTTCACTTTTCACTTTCATGCATTGGAGAAGGAAATGGCAACCCACTCCAGTGTTCTTGCCTGGAGAATCCCAGGGACGGGGGAGCCTGGTGGGCTGCAGTCCATGGGGTCGCACAGAGTCGGACACGACTGAAGCGACTTCGCAGCAGCAGCAGCAGAGTGTATATGTCAGGGCTTCTTTCAGTCTGCCTCACCTTCTCCCACTTGTACACAAGTTTATTCTCTGTGTCTGTGTCTCTATTCCTCTCCTGCAAACAGGCTCATCAGTACTGTTTTTCTAGGATCCATATATTTATATATTAATATATGATATTTGTTTTTCTGGGAGTAGTTTTATTTCACTGACTTTCCAGGGAAAATTGAGATGTCCCTAGTTCATCAGGTTAAACAGCAGGGCTTTTAAATATTTGTAACTTCTCCTAAAAATCTGTCACAGGTAATACAAAGGTGAAGTCAGGCCTTGGCCCTTCTTGCTAAGCAGTTACTATAGATTGAATGATGAATAATTGTTACTCTGCCAGTCAACGTGAATCATGAGTTCCAATGGAAGGCACGGTCTGGAGAAGTCTTTAATGACGAGTTGGTGCTGCTAATGAAGGAAGTGGTTGGTAAATTGCAGTTCCAAGCCCTTGAAAATTAACCTCTAGCACATGTTATTAGTTTCATTTTTTGCTTAGTTAGAGTTTAATTTTTTGGGTAAAGCAGTTTATTGTCCTCTAAAAGATACTTAGAAAAATGGCTTCTTTGGGGTGCTTACCACTGCCCCCAAACAATTTCCCAGCGTCTATATTATGGCTGCTTTCCCCAGCCATAAGTGGGTTTGCATTTTGAACCCACTATTAGGGCTCTTGTTTGGAACCTGTGTGGATTTATTTGTAGAGGAGGACACATTGAATTGGACCTCAGGATTAAATGAATTCCATGAATTAGAAGGATGACCTTGTAGACAGAAAGAGACCTCATTATATGTCTTCCCTGCTTTCTGTGTAATAGAGTTTGTTGTATGCTTCATATTCAGTCTTTGTGTGTGTGTGTGTGTTTTATGTTGAAAGAATAGATCGAAATTCAGCACTCTGACAGTAGACAATAAATTGACTGAGTTCTAATTGTGAAGACTGTAGCACTGCATTTTATTTTTCCTCCTGTCCTGCTCAGCAAATAAATAATCCCATTTACATTTCAGCCTCCAAACACGCCTGTGTCTTTGGGCATCATGGGAATACCATGTGGGCAAATGGGGTTATGGTTAGAATGCTAGTTTATATGGATTTTTATTTCTTGTGTGTGTCGCCAAGTAGCATAGTGTCTGCTCTTACACAGGTATTAAAGCTTAGCTGGAGAGAGAGAGGAGAAAATAGAGGGGGAGGAAAGCAGTGGACTGCCAGGGCCTGTTTCTCATGGAAACAGAGTTCATAGCCGGCTGCTGCAGGGGGAGGCTTTGGAAGCTGCAAAAGGATCAAACCAAATGGCAAAGTTTTAACAATTTACCGCTAATTGATTGACTTTATGTAGAAGGAGATGCAGCTACATGCTCTTACAGCCTACTGTCTTTTATTTATTTGTTTTTTTGCTCAGTTTATGTGACTTCTAAACCAGATTCATTCGCTGCCTCTCCAGAGTCGTTTTATTCTGTACAAGGCCTGATTGATTTGACCCAGGGCTGAATCTCCATGATAACTAACTGTGATGATGGAGGATAAATTAAAATCGCCTATGGCCAGGATCAGACCATCTCCAAGAGGTAACAGAAGAGTCCCTGAGGCCTGGCGACAGAGTGCTCAAATTCTATTTTCTACTTTGGTTAAAGCTAGTTTAAAATGGTATCATTTAAAGTACATGGGGTACAGTAAGTCATTTCCTCTCTACAGATTGTTTATAGGGAATCTCAAGGAAGTCCTTTTGCTTTATTCTGAAGTACTTTAGCCTATGATGGTTTTAAATTTGGAAGGCACGTGGTACACATATTTTCTTCAGTGTACAGGTAGCTAAACTGAGGCTTGGAATAAAGTGCAGTGGTTTATTCAAATTCAGAACAATGATTGGTGATAGAGCAGAATTAGAACCCAGCTCAGCCAGTGTAGCGTTTTGAATTGGCATCTGTGATTAATCAGGAAAGGCATGTAGTTGCTAAGGCCATGGGTAGGGATGCTATTTCTCATTACTTCTGGGGCATTCTCAACCATAATAGCGCTTTACTTACATCTACAACATTGGGGGAAGCATGCATATTTTAAAATTAGTAATAAAATTGAAGGGAAAAAAGCATGGTCTGCTTATTAGGGGGGCATGGATGCAAGGAACAAATACATCTTTTTGCAAAACAGCTCTGCTTATGTTTGGGGTCAGTGTGTCTCATCTTTTGACACAGGCTTCTGCAGAGTCGATAGCGGTGATAAATTATAGTTCCGTGATGTA
Organism: Oryx dammah; assembly: GCF_014754425.2. Classification (NCBI taxonomy): domain Eukaryota; kingdom Metazoa; phylum Chordata; class Mammalia; order Artiodactyla; family Bovidae; genus Oryx; species Oryx dammah. Next base: position 110,127,614 of record NW_024070213.1, on the reverse strand, counting down.
GTCTCCTCCTTCTGAACATCACAATGAATCAGGTATGGTAATTTTTGTTTCCATTCTCACCATAAATGATCATTGTGGATAATTTACTCACTTTTTTTTTTCCTCAGGAGTGTATGATTTAAAGTATCATCATGGTTTTTTTTTCTTTCCATTCTCGAAAGGGACTAATAAAACCCGCCTCTGAAATGAGTAAGTATATTATCATTGGTGTTGAAATTGTTCAAATAGAAATGCTTATCCCATCCTTGAGTAAAGATATATTATCTTCAACACAAACACTGTTAATAGAAGCATTTGAATGTGTCCTTCAATCAGCTCAAGATCACTTTGTATAGCTAGGGTTCAATCAAACACCATTTTTAATCACTTAATTACATAAAAGCAGATCAGGTTTTCCTGCCAAAACAAATGACTGGGGAGGACTAATTCTGTAAGTGTGCAGCCCTGAATAGTTCCCCGCTTCACAAGTAGTCCTTTGAGGAAACCATGCCGACAAGGTGAAAGTTGTGTACGTTTCAGATTTTGGAATGGTTGCTTATCACTTTGGGAGGAATTTGGGCATGTTTGATTGTATTTAGAAAAGAGAATTCTTTTGGCCTTTCTTCTTTCCTCGTGCCTGCTACTGAGTCCCCGAATCTCCACGTTTCCCTTTGTGCAGTAACCTTTTCTCCCCAAGTCTTCAGGGTCCTGAGGCTGAGAAGGCCCAGAGCACATACTGTCTGTGTGGCGATGACATCATCCGTTTGTCATGGTGACGGTTTCCTGGTCTTCAGAAAAGACCGTGCAGCCTTTCTGTGGTCTTTTACAGCCGGGTAGTTGTATATGTCTTTCGATATTGCTAGAAGCCCCCAACTTAACATCGTTTTGCACAGTTGGTAAGGTAAAGTTCACCTCACTGGGGCCCAGGGAGGCTAGAGGTTTGCACAAGCAGGTGAGTCCTGCAGTGGAGACACGTGTGCAGGTTGGTTTGCATCCAGATCTTTTTGCATTTAAACTAGGACATTGAGAAGTGATACAGTTGCCAAGGTGAAATAATCTATTCGTCTTTCTACTTACAGTGCAGTCTCAATTACAGTGGGAAGCCGTATCTCACATACAATAAATATCTTCTAAGGCTGCGAGAGTTGAGAGAGCAGCGCTGTTCCCGACCTGGGACTGTTGGAAGCTTGTTCCCTGCTTCTACTGTGTAGTGTTTTCCTCTGTCACCAGTAAAGCTTCATGTGACATCAGTCAAGTAGTGGAGGTTGACAGGATTTTCTCACGTAAACAGCTAAGCACCTTGCTTGGGAACGGGAGCATACAATCCTGGGAGTGCACATACTGTAAGGGGCTTGTCATAACCCCTGCTCTTTCCTCTCTGCGTTTGTGTTTCCCTCTGGGTGTGGAGGCAGCATGGCTGTGCTGAGGTATGTCGCTGGGTCAGCATTTGTAGGGCAGTGCATCATCTCGAGTGAGTGTCAGCATTCTCTCTCCCCCAGCTAGCAAAAATTCCTGTTTGGATGCTAATGGCCTGAATGGGACGTGGTCCTAAAGGTTGAGGGAAGAGGCAATACCTTTTTTTTTCGGGGAGGCACACCATAAGGAAGACTATAAACGGATGCAGTCACATTCTGAAAAGCAGTGGTAGTGACTGCCATGGCGGGTCAGGGGTGGCGGTGGTGGTCAGTGGTGGTCAGTGGTGGTCAGTGGTGATCAGTAATAGTTATCATGGGACACTTAGAGTAATGTGGATCAGCTTGAAGATGGAAGATGGTGAATACATGCTCTAAGGTTCATGGCGCTGGTCTATGCAAACGAGAGAATCACTTGAAATCTCATATTTCACGTGAAAAATGAATGCAGATTTTTCATTCAGCTTCCTAGTTTTTATGTTATTTGCATTATTAAAAAATGAGTGAAATAGAAAATCTGGAAATAAGGATCCTGTCTATAGTGGGAATTCCCTCTAATACACATCTCTGGGTCATTCCCAGGCGGTTTTTATACCTCAGTTTAAGTCTGGGCCACTGAAAACAAATCCAGAAGTCTAACATAACCTTTCAGAAGGACAATCCAAACAGACTCTATGGTGTTTGATTAATATCTAAGCAAAGAAGCAGTGTAGAATAAAATAAGGAAAACGTTCCAGTGATCATTTATATTGTTTCTATGGCTGCTATTAGGTTATAATGGAATTCTTTCCCCTGTCAGTGAAACACAAACAAAAAGCAAATAAAAAGCATCCTTTCTGATAAGAGGCTAAATCTGAGAAGCAGGAAAAAGCATCCTTTCTGATAAGAGGCTAAATCTGAGAAGCAGGAATAAGCCTAAGAGCCATGATCTGGTCCTGGCTGAGGCTAGGCTATAGTCAGTCAGTCGTTTCTGACTCTTCGTGACCCCGTGGACTGTAGCCCGCCAGGCTCCTCTGTCCATGGGATTTTCCAGGCAAGAATACTGGAGTGAGTTGCCATTTACTTCTCCAGAGGATCTTCCTTACTCAGGGATCGAACCTGAGTCTCCTGTGTCTCCTGCATTGTAGAGGGACTCTTTACCTGCTGAGCCAGTGGATACTGGCTGAACCACACAGGGATGTGGGACCTTAGGCAGATCTGTGACTTAATTGCGCTTGGGTGACTAGGTAATCTATTGTCACCTTATGGAGCTGCTATTCAAAATTACAGCAAGTCATCAGGCATCAACCCGGCTGTCCTGGACTGACTTGTTATCCTCTCTTCAGTTCTCCATGTTTGTTGGTGAAATTAGATGGTTGCATTAAACTGGACGTTATTAAACCTCTTTTTTTTTTTTTTTAATTTCCTTCAAGAGGTCCAGAATATAAAAGGAGAGTTCAGTTTGCAGATGGACTGGGGCTGAGTTCCAGTTCCCTACCGTCCGTTCCACACACACACACCACAGCCGAAGATCCAAGGAGATCCCTGGAGCACAGTTTGAAAACTCTGACATTCCATGAGTGTATTCCACCCATCGCTTGCCTGGGCTGGAATCCCATGCCACATCTCTGTATCCGGAAGATCATAGGCAAACACATCCTAGCAGGAGGAGGATACAGTCTCATCCAGGATGTTCCTTGGGGGCTTCATCTTTTTATTTGTGCCTTAAAAAAAAACCCTCATATTTTGTCTTTCCATCTGGAGTAGGAGCTTGGGATAATTTCATTTCTTCTAACCTTTTTTACTGTTCTCTTGTTTGAAAGATCTGGGCCTGCAGATACAAATGTAAGGGTGAAAATATAGATAAAGCTCTTAAAAACGGAAATTCTCTGTGTCTGGAAAAGTGATCAGGTTGTTTCCTAACTCTCCACGATCATCAAAAAGAATGCCCTAGTGCTAAGACCTACCCCAGGTCATGTACAATGAAAAAATATAAGCTCTTTTTAGGGCTGTATATAAAGGCACATCGGGCTTCCCAGGGGGTGCAGTGGTAAAGAACCCGCCTGCTAATACAGGAGATACCAGAGACGCAGGTTCAGTCCCTGGGTTGGGAAGATCCCCTGGAGTAGGAAATGGCAACCCACTCCAGTAGTCTTGCCTAGAAGATTCTATGGATAGAGGAGCCTGGCGGGCTGCAGTGCACGGGGTCACAGAGAGTCGGACACGACTGAGTGACTCGGCACATAAGGCACATCCGAAAGGAAAGCCCTGGTTTGCCCATGAATTTCACAGATGGAAGAACCAGTTAATCCTGTCATTCTGTCCCCACACTGCTCTGCTGTATTCTTCTCCCTTTCCGGTCTCATCACGGCAGATGTCCCATCCATCTTCCCACACGTGATTTGGTAGTGTCATTCCTAAGATCGCCCTAATCGCTGTGTCTGTCTCCAATACCCAGCAGCAGGAATCCTTACCCCTTGCAGAGGAGGTAGAATGACGTCAACACGCCCCTCCATGTACCGGCAGACATGCTGCCCAAAGTGATTGCAACCCTCCATCCACAGCAGACATTAAGTGAAACGGGAGAGGAGAAACCTCCTGATTTTGTGTTTCCCCCATTATTGACTGGGGCAGCAGGCTCTTGAATTTTTGTGTGTCAGCCCTTCTCAGTGATCATCTGGAGGTTCCCTGTTACGGATGCCATCAGATTTATAGGCTCGGTAGTCTTAGACCTGACCTGAGGCGAGTAGACATGCTTTTTGTTATTTCTTTTCAAAGCACTGTGGGTTTTTTTCTCTTTTGAATTACAAGATTGCCTTGGGCTAATGATATTCCTGTCTAGTTTTGCTCATCTTCAAAATTCAGCTGCTTCTTGGTCGATGGTACCTCCCTTTCTGGTTCATTTAGTTATCCGGACTATTTCAGGTGCAATTATCTGAGAACGGATGGCTAGCGCATGATGTCTATCTATAACTTTGATATGTGGCAGGAGGCATACAGGTTGCTACAGGTAACAGACATCAGTGGAAAACTAGATGCCTGAGGTTTCTGAGGAACACTGAGCCCCTCTAGTCACTGCCATCTGTCAGATAGAATTCAACAACCATCATTTATTCAGAGCCTATTATGTGCGGCGCTTTTGTATAATACTCACATCTCCGTCTCTGGCTCCTCTGCTTCCCTCTTCCTTGTAAACACCCTTGTGATTCCATCAGATCTACCTGGATAATCCAGGCTAACCTCCCCATCTCAAGACTCTTTTGTATAATCACAGGTACAAAGTTCCTATTGACATGTAGAGTATGTATCCACAGGTTCTGAAACTGAAAGTGGGGTCTGCCTGCTTACCTCTCTAAAGCCAGGAATGAGACCATGTTCGTGGAAAGGAAAGTTTGCTTTATTCTGGATGTGGGCAACCAGGTGGAGAACGGGGGCTGGTGAGGGTGGGGAATTGGGTTCAAAGGCTATCTCCCCCCCCACCCCACCTCTTGCCCCAACTGTGAGTGGGAAAGAGCTTTGACATGTGAGGGGCGGGGGCTGCATGCAGACATAGTACAGTTAGCTCTGACGGTCGTCTTGAAATTGGTCTTATAGTGGTCTGACCAGCATCATCTTGATTATTTTAAGTGCAGTGAGTCTGCAGTTTCTGAGTCAGTTTCTTGCCATTTCCTTGAGGCAAGTTCTTGGAACTGCGGTGGCTTTTGTTGGGGTTGCAGTCTAGTCGTCATGCAGTTAACTGCTCCCTGTTAGGGGCTTCAGTATCTAGTATATAAGCTAGTTCACAGTACGTGGCGCCAAATATTATCCATAGGTCTTAAGAAGACACTAAAGGCCCTCGACTTTGCTTAAGGACTAAGTGACTTTCATTTTGTCCTGTTTGACTGCTTTCCTTTGTTTCTACACTTGCTCACTGCTCTGATTGAACTGACTCTTTGGCTAAAGTCTTACCGCAGACAAAAGGCAGGAGGAGGACTTGGTGGGTGGGCAAGGACCATAGGGCCTGGCTCCATCTCAGCCCCGGGATTAGGATGTGACTGTCTTTAGGGGAGCATTGTACCACCTGCCATAGGCAGTGAGCTCCCGCCGCCAGAACGACGGCAGCGACCTGAGCCGTAACATGTGTTCAGTTCCCACTGTTTTCCGGTCGGGTCTTATTCACCATTCATCTCAGTTGCTCAGTCGTGTCTAGTTCTTTGCAGGCCCTCGGACTGTGGCCCACCAGGCTCCTCTGTCCATGGGATTCTCCAGGCAAGAATACTGCAGTGGGTTGCCATTTCCTCCTCCAGGGGATCTTCCAGACCCAGGGACTGAACCCACATATCTTGCATCTCCTGCACTGGCATACCAATAGATGCCATATGCCATACCAATGGCATACCATCTGGGAAGCTGTTAGGGGTAGGTAAGGTTATCCGTAGTTTACAGTTGAAAGCACTGAGGCTCGGAGAAGTTAAAAAACTTGTCTAAAGACACACAGCTAGTTGGCCACAGACAAAGGATAACAATCCATGCTGTTTCTGGCCATTATGCAGTTCGACAGTCATTGCCTTTTTAGTACATAGAGGCTTAGGTGAAAAGAGGGTGCTTTCTTAGGGTCATGTTGGTAGTCAGTAGCTGGGTCAGTATTCAGATCAAATCTCTGACTGCAAAGCCTTAGGCTGAAATGCTGTTCTGCCTGTGCTGGTGATCCCGGACCTCTGTTCTGAGACTTTTGTTTTCGGCTCTGGTTATGGTGACCTTTGTTTTGCTGATTTGCTTTGATTCCCTTTCTGGGTGGTCTTCATGTATTGGTGAAGGCAGGTGGAGAATGTTGTCCCTTAGGCTGGGGTGTCACAGGGCTGAGAGTTAGTGGGTGAAAGCCGTCGGTGCAGGCGGCTGAGCTCTCCTGCCTGGTGGCTGCTGCTCTGCTCCTGTGAGGTTTGTTTTTGGCATGGCTTATTGTAGGTAAAGGTGCCAGCGCTGTCTCATATGGAGCGGAGACCCTGCCTCACGGTGAATTGTAAACACGATCCCTGCGTTGGAAAGCTAATGTTTGATGGAACCAGCCACAGTTTAGTTACCATAACAACTTGGTAATACTCATTCTATCTTGGCTTACTGCCTCCAAATGTGATGTACAGCAGTCATTCTGGCCAGCTGAAATGGACTCTCACCTTCTTCTTGTCAGGCGTGTTGATAAATGACTCTGTTTCATGACACGCGTCTCAAAGTCTTCACTTTCTGTATATGTCTGACCTTCCTGTAAGCTGCAGGTTGTAGAAGGAGAAGTGGTTGGAGTAATACAGTGCCATTGTGCTGCTTTTCTGTTCCTGAGCTGTTTTATGTAAAATTGTGTGTGTGTGTGTGCGCGCGCGCGCGTAGGGCAGGGGTAAGAGCAGTAAGTACATGATTGAATCCACGTCTTGGAGCAGAATATCATAGTATTGTAGTAGTGTGTTTATGTCATCTGCCCTGACCCCAAAGCTTGAAATAATGTTATTAAATTCAATCTCATTCTTTATGCAGTAAATTTGACATGCTCTGGAAAAGGTGTGGGTAGTACAATCAAAGAGTGGGTTCCTTTCTCTTTAAGTGTTAGAAACGCACCGACTATTTATGTCCAGTGTTGCCTTGATGATAAGGAACCTGTAGTAGAATTTGAGTTTTTTCATATGGGGAAATAGCTGGGTTGGTGGGAATTTGAGGGAAGGCAGACATCAAGATTTTATTTTCTATTCTAGTAGGTAAGAGAGTGTTCTTCCCATTCAGGAAGGGTTAATAGGTTTTCCTTAGCGGGGGGTGAGGGAAGGAAGAGGCTGGGTAATGATGCATTCTTTATTCCTCTCTGGGTGATACCGAATCTATACTCACATTCCAAGGCTCTGAAAAGTCCAGCGGCAGAGAACCGTATTTAATTAACTGCTTCACTCAGCCATGGGGGCCACAGGAGCCCCCTTTCTAGCAGAGCATCTGTGAGTATCTCATAGAACACTGTTTGGGAAATGGTGCTTTCAGAGCAGTGATGATGACAAGGAAACCAAAGTCAGAAGCTCGTCTTCTGTTCCTAACCGTCTCTGTAGAGATTCAGCCACAGGACAGGTTCAGCAGTGTACTTTGATTCTTCTTTGTGAGCAGACACATTTTCTGTTTCCCTCCCCAGATGTTAGCATGGCATTTCTTTTGATTTGTGCCATCCGGGGCTCCATCTTGGCATTGACTTTGGGCACTTTGTACAACATTCTATTTAGCTGCTGTTTCTCTAAGTATGTGAGCTTATTGCTACGGAAGATTATGAAATCTCCTTTGAAGAGTTCCAAGGATAAGTAGTGATCATCTTTTTTATGGGATGTCTGGAGTTCAGTCTTCTAGGAAACCCATAATACAGCCAAAAAAATCTGTATTTTTATTCTAATCATTTCGTGAAAACATGAAAGTCTAGTGCTGAATAATAAATTCTAAGCTCTTTGTATACACTGGAGAAAATCTTAGAATAAGTTAGTTATACCTCTCTTTCTCTAATGGTGAAAAAACTCGTGTCTAAGAAAACTGGCTCTAGAATTTGGATCTCGCAAATCCCTAAAAATGGATTTCTGTGTTTTGTTATTGGTAATCTTAATAAAGTTAGGGAAGCAGAAATACTTATGAAAGGGATATTAAACCCCTCTTGATGGTGGCCCCTTTTTAAAGAGATAAGCTGGAAAGATCCTCGTCCTTCTTGGCTCTCTAAGGCACTGATTGTTTAAGATACTAAGGAATAGAAGTTTTAAGATAATTGCCTTCATGCATGCTTATTCAAGATATTATCCAGGGTTATGGGATTTTCTTCCAATCCCAGAGTTGGAAGGAAGCATATTTGAGTAACTTGTTATGTAGGAATAAAGTCATTGACTGCTATTGACTTACCAGATGTTCCCAGATCCAGCTCCAACCCAGCTGGCTTGCTGGATTATTTGACCACAGTCGTGGAGAGCCAGTGGTCAGTGTATTGTATGTGATTTAGCAGAGTCAGTAGCTTTTTAAATTCAGAACAGCCTTTGTGTACCAAGTTGTCTACTCATGGTTAACATTATCCGAATAACAATGCCATGCCGTGGTTTTGAGACAATTGTTAATCGGTCTGATGAAGCTTTCCTGTATCCCATTTGTTAGAATTTAGTATGCTTCTCTCTTCCTTTCCTTCTTTAAATTTTTTTCCCCTACAGTAGCATTGTATGAAACTTTTATGTAATTGGCATTTGCATTCTGGTTAAAAAAATGGATTTATCCAGCACTGTCTATATTGTTAGCCAAAGTAATTGTACGGTAGGATACCTTGATAATGGAGCACCCAAATGTATACTTAAAAATTTCAAGTACTTTCTCTTTTGTTGATAGAAATTAGAGCTTAATGGCAATAAGCAGATAATAACCCAAGATGTGTGGAAATATTGGGGTATTGTACACAGCCCAGGGGAAAGAAATAGACACTTATGTGTATGACTGCTAAAATGCTGACTCTGTTTATTTTCAATAAACATAATAACTGGTTTCATATGAGTATATAATTTCTTGGAAGAAATTAGAAAGAGCTGGAGTAAAGTGGAACATATATAAGACACATATATTTACCCACTAAAGATACACTTCCTGGTATGTAGTCACTCAATTTTTATTTTTAGGAGGGAAAATCAGATGAAGACAATGTGTTAAAAATCCTTCTTGGCTTCAGAAATGTTAGTACTTTGCATATTTTCTTAGGTGCAGTTAACATAGTTACTCATTTCCTGGCATGATATGCTGAAAGTATGTCTTTATGATGATTAAAGTCATCATAAAAGCCAGGGATTGGGCTTTTGGAAAATTATCTCCCAAGGCAGGATAGACAAAGAAAGACATCATCTGTGTTGCTTCAGTGAAGCTATAAAAATAAGGCATGCTGTGGGCATGAATAGGATTGGAACCCAGTGAAAGTCAGATATCATAAAGACAAGAAATGTGTTGACACTGTCATTTCACATGCTCTATTTTATCTTAATTTTTTTGTTCTGATCAGCCGCTGGGCTGAAGACTTTCTCTTTTATATCAGTAAGTCTTTGGTTGGTTAGTGAGTGTGGTTTAGCCTTTTCAGTCTGATCAGCATTGTTTGTCACTGATAGAGTTGAGTTACAGAAGGACCATCCCCTGAAATTCACTGAGTTCAAAGTATGCCCTTTGAGTGGGCATCCAGGGCTCCTGTTGAGCACCCCACACTCTGAACAGCCATTCCAGAGAATGACCGATGCACTGTGGGAGCCTAGAGATGGGTGTCAGTTGCTGCAAGGGGGAGCGTTTATGTCAAGAGAAGTCTTCAGAGGAGGAGATGATGTTTGAGTTGAGTCTCAGAGGATTTATGAGTTTGCAGGAGGTATGGAGGGGTAAATCAGCACAGCATATGTAGGGCTCTGAAAGTATACTCCGAGTGCTACATGGCTGCACCCTAGAGAGCATGGTTGGCAGGGGGCGATAGTCAAGTGTCCAAAGGCAGATAGGGATGGCATCATATGGAGCTTTCTGTGCTATGCTGAGGGTTTAGAACACGTGGCCCTGGAGAGAGTGATGACCTTGCGTCTTCTAAGGATAAATGCTCCAGGGGAGTGGGGGATTGATCTGGAGAGGGCGGAGACTTGAGAGTAGGAATTTAGTAAGAAGATACATTCAGTGGTTTATGTTAAAGGCCTTGAGGACCTAAGATAATGTAGCGGCAGAGGGAATGGAAAGGAGGAATGGGTAACTGGAAATGTGATGCCGTGATCCTCGATACTTGGTAACGAACATGTTAGAAATGAGGAGCAACAGATTGTTAGAATTAAATGAGATGCTATATTTTAAGTGTTTAACACAATGCGCGGTACCTGGCACATTGTGAGCATACAGGAAATGAGAACTTGTAGTTCTTTCACTACCCCTGTTGACAATACGAAACATCTTGGAGATTCCTAGCAACAATAACTCGGGACTTCACCTCTGTAAAACCCCATCTCCAAATATACACTCTAGCAGGTTTCATACGTTGGGGTTTTGCTTATTAGAGCAACGGTGGCCATCTTGTGTTCACTTGACATGATGGCCTGAGGGTAATATTGAAGTCTTTTCAAGTTGTTAACAGTATCTTAATTTTTACACACCCTCATCCAATGACCTGACTCATGTTTTAAATGCAGTTCAGTTATGGGACCACATCTGTTTACCTTTATGCTATCATTAGGGAGAAAGCCCCAACCCACCAGTCACATTTGACTATTTGTGTAGGGTTTTATTCCGCAAGTATCCTTTTCCTCTGAGTCTTTGGAGGTACCTGAAGATTCTGTTGCTGCTGAGGGCCGACTTCCTAGCTTTGTAGACAGCTGCCTTCTCTCAGCGTCCTCACTTGCAGAGAGAGAGAGAGCTGTCTTCCTCTTCTTGTAAAACCACTAATCCCATCATGAAGGCCTCACCCTCATGACCTTATTTAACCCCAATTACTTATTGAGGGCTCCATTTCAATTCCATGACATTGGGGGTTAAGGCTTCAGCATAGCGCTTTCGGGGGATTCAGTTCTGCCCTAGTTACTGGGATTGAGGAGCGTGAATTAAGGTGTTCACTGCCTTTATGCCCTGCTTTTACATGCTACCACTTCCAGACCTGTCCTCATGGTCGTCTCAAGCTTGTCCTTGTTTAAGGTATCTTGAAGAGCCGTTCGCTAATTGACTCATCATACAGCCACAGAGCTAGGATTTAGAAGCCAGTAAGACAATTTGGAGCTTTAAAAGCTTGTGGAGCATAGCTGTACTTTCTTAACTGGGAGGGAAAGCAAACACATGCAGATTGTAACAATGGGAGTAATTGTCTCTTAGGGAATGGGAATCTGGAAGGTATAGAATCAGGGTCTGGTAAAAAGGCTCCTCTCCCAGATTCCTTCAAGGCCCTTCCTTGATGTGCTGCTGAAATTGACATTGTATCGTGATGCAATTCTGTCCTTTGATTAAGTTAATGACTGAGCTAATCTTCACTATAAACATGGATAATTTCTCTTCAGGTATGGTCCTGTATTTAAAGGAAGGCTGTTAATTCAGTGACTTTTAGTTTGTATCATTTTTTCCTCTAATGCTAAAACACACATTTGTCCACATTAAAGAAATCTCTGAGGGCTTCCCTGGCGGCTCAGTGGTGAAGAATCAGCCTGCCAGTGCAGGAGACACAGGTTCGATCCCTGATCTGGGAAGATTCCCACATGCCACAGGACAACTATGCCCATGCACCACAGCTACTGAGTCTGTGCTCTGCAACGAGGTACAGACCCACGGGGCAATGCAGATCCAGCACAGCCATAAATAAATAGAGAAAATTATAGAAAGAAGTCTCCGAAACCAGGATGTATCTTAAAATCAATGATGCATTATGGTTCCTTGATGGCTTTTCTCTTTTCTTCCCTTTTATTGTATATTTTATATTGTTAATTTTATTCTTGTATTAGCATACAACTGATAGCACAGAACATTTAATGAGATACAGCATTAAAAGCTATGATAATATGTACCTACGTGAGCTCTTTCCATATTCTCTCATTTAATGCTTACAGTGATCCTGTTATCATGCTCAATTTACAGAAAGTTTAGTGATGTTAAGTTACTTGCTCAAAGTTGTTTTTTCTTTATTTAATTTCTCTGTGAAATAAACACATATTTTTCTTAGAAGGCCCAGGCACATATCTTTTAGTAACTCTCTAAGGCTGCATATTTTAGAGGAAAATGCCAAGGAGTTTTTCTCTTAATTTTGTATGAAGCATATAGTTGTTGGAGGAAAATTCTATCTTCTTGTATTTGCTGATGTCCCGTGTGAATTATATAGTAGTTTTATCCTTCAGGGTGTTAGATCTTTGAGGACAGCTGAAATGACACATCTGGCTTCCTCCTACTGCAGTTTTCTAAATTCTGTAGCTGAGACTCCCGAGGTCTTGCTTGCAGGCTAAGTCTCATCGCTGTCTCTAAGGGGAATCTCTTAGAGGGAATTTCAGAAAGCCAGGAAATTATCTTGATTGGCTAAGCATAAAATTAGCCATGCTTCTTGTCCTGCTCTTTACAGAGTCTGGGTTCCGTTCACTGGGTTCTCTTGTGAGCAAGCTTTGAACCTAGTATCAGTAGCTGCGTCTGCATTATCTCAGCATGTCAGAGCCCCTGCCCAGGCCTTCCAGCACCCAGGCAGTGCCTGCCTTCATCTTCTCCGATGAAGGCCTGGATCTTCTATATCTGGACTTGTTCTTTGGTGCCAGACACTTCGGCCTATCTGCCTTTCTTTGGGGAAAGTCTATGCGCTCTGCTGGCATCCCCTGGCCCTGCCTGTTGCAGAGAGGGGCGGAGTCCTGGCCTCAGTTCTTTTTACTCTCCACCCTGGGCTCTGATTCAGACGTCAGAGATGCTACCTTGAACACTACTCAGCTTAGCCTTAGCCTAGCATTCATGCCCTCCAGAATCTACCTCTGAATTTTCCAACAGTTTTGTACTATACACTACTATATCAAACTTCCTATATTATGGTATTCTTTTTTATTACTGTATTATGACTTCAGTATTTGTATATTTGTCTAATCTTGGCTAGTACATTCTAAGTCCCTTGAACATGGGACCATGTCTTTTATCTTTAGATACTCCCATGGTAACTTGCACATAGGAAGCATAATGAATGAAGGGTAGTAGAGCTAATAACTGTTAGGCACCCAATGTGTACCTGATGACTGAAGGCTCATAATAAACAGAAAAGCATTCACAGGAAGTTGTCCCTGATCATATAATCTATGTCTTACGGGTTCATGTGTTTTGTCTTTGGAATAAAGCTCTTTAGGTTTTGGGTATTTGGTTATATATCTCTCTAATCCATCTTGTGTATAACCTATTAACTCATTAACCTAGAATTTTGCTGTTTTTCAGTTTACAGGTACATATTTTATGGATGATTTATCCACGAAGTGTATGTGCACATATACACTGTATAGTCTTTCTGTGTAAATGAAGGTTTATAATGGTTTGAGTTTTTTGTAGTTCGGGTACTTTAGAACTATTTGAATGTGTCACTAGACTATAAGCTCAGGGGGGCAGTGGCTTTTTTCAGTTTATTTCTGTATGCCCAGGTCCTAGAACAATGTGTAACACATGGTAGATTCTCAATAAATATTGAAAAGTGAAAAAGCCTAACACTCTCAGCTTTTCTTGGGAGAAAAAGACTTCAGATAGGGTATATATATATTTAAAATTTTATTTTTAATTGAAGGATAATTTTACAATATTGTGTTGATTTCTGCCATACATCAACATGAGTCAGCCATAGGTCCACATACGTCCCCTCCCTCTTGAACACCTCTCCCACCTCCCACCCCATCCCACCCCTCTAGGTTGTCACGAACACCAATTTGAGCTCCCTGAGCAAATCCCCACTGGCTATGTGTTTTACATATGGTAGCGTGTGTGTTTCCGTGCTGCTCTCCCCATTTGTACAGCCTCTCCTCCCCACCCCACTCCATGTCCTCAACTCTGTTCTCTGTGTCTGCATTTCCATTGCTGCCCTGCACACAGATTCATCAACACCATCTTTCTAGATTCCATATATACATTATGTTGTTTGCAGTTTGATTCAACTTTAATTTCCAAGTTGCATGAGCTTATACACGCTTGTGTTTGGATTGGAACTTAAAGCTATATATAGTCCAGCTTCTCTACCACAGAAGAGCTCACACGCACCATATATGCTGCTGCTGCTGGGTTGCTTCCATCGTGTAGGAGACTCTGTGCGACCCCATAGACAGCAGCCCACCAGGCTCCCCTGTCCCTGGGATTCTCCAGGCAAGAACACTGGAGTGGGTTGCCATTTCCTTCTCCAATGCATGAAAGTGAAAAGTGAAAGAGAAGATGCTCAGAACTTGGACGGGTGATCTATTTTTGCCAATTATTTAAAATAGGAAGTTTCCTTTATTTTAAGTTGTTATTTGTTTGCTTCAGCTCCTGCCCACTATTATTAGTTTGACGTTGGTGCCCTCAGGAACCGTCTAATCCCCTTGACATAGGTGGCTCTTCTTGGGTTCAATCTGCTTCCCCAGGTTAAATCAGCACAAGCCTAGAACTGCTTCTCACATGCCGTGGCTCACTCCCCTTACTATCCCACAATGGTTATTTCTTTATTTTTAAAATAATTTGATTAATTTACCTATTTTTGGCTGTGCTGGGTCTTCCTTGCTGCATGGGCTTTTTTCTCCAGTTGCGGCAGGTGGGCGCTGCTCTCGTTTGCGGTGCATGGGTTTCTCATTGTGGTCGCATCTCTTCGCTGCAGAGCTTGCGCTCAAGGACGCACAGGCTTCAGTAGTTCCGGCTCCTGGGCTCTGGACCAGGGATCGAACCTGTGTCTCTTACATCAGCAGGTAGATTCCTCACCATTGAACCAACAGGGAAACCTCCCGTTATCTTTAGATTAGATGTGTCTTTTCTTGCTATATGCTATTTTAAAACAGATTTTGGACATCAGGAACATAGAGCAGGTTGTATTCTGGGCTATAATCACAGAGGCTTTCTCTTGAAATAAATGAAGTTTTGTGCATTGCGAAATGAAAATTTAATCTTAATAAATGCGGCAGGCATCCCTTTTTTTCAGTTTACAGTTTGTTTGAAAATGGTCACTAGGTCTCTGTGCCTGCTATTATGATCTTTACAACCAACTCGGTGATAATGGGTTCTTCCTCAAATATGAACAAACACAAACAGAAGGGACATAAACCTGTAATTGCATAGCTGAGACTTAAGGCTAGAAAGATTGTTTAATATGTATTTAGCATACATAAAGCAGATTAGAAATGAGAAGCTCTGTCATCTGCACTTGCTCCAGCCCAATTCTTGTTCATTAAAATGAAAGACGGTTCATTCTCTTTTGGAGCATTGCCATTATAAAAATAAATGTCAATATGTTTCATACTTGCAGAATTTTAGCACTTGTCTACAAAATGCCAAAGGATGACTACACCAGTCCTTCTGGGTGTGGGCTGTGTATTCACAGTAGAATGACATCAATTACAAAAATGTAAGCTTGTGCTCTTAAAGGAGTTTCCCAATTGCAATGGTTATTTAATTACACCAACTGCTTTGTTGACTGGCGAATTCTAAGAAGAAATGTAGGAACAGACTAACAGAGAACAGTTTTGGAGGTTTTCTCTCTACCACTTCCTCCCATCTAGTTCCAACTCTTTTTTTTTTTTTTAAATTTTCCGTCTGACTTGTCTAACTCTCTCTCTCTTCAATCATTTTCCCCTTTGCCTTGCACTGAGCAGCACGGACGTTACTTTGTCCCAATGGTGGCACAGGGATTTAATAAGACTGCTGACCTCTGGGTCAGAATGGCTCTTACCTGGCTGGCAGTGGTTAACTCCTAGCGGGCTACGTAGGCAAGAGAAGAGAAGTGATTGCATTTGCAGGCGCTGCTGAAGCAGGCGTTGAAGACTGGGAACCTCTGTCAGCACTTGCTTTGCTCCTTTCTTTGCTAGCCCTGGGTCTGGATGGGCATTGATCTGACTGGTTCAGAATTAGATAACAAGAAGGGATTGGTAGTTTTGTATTCCATTTTGCTTATAATCACATGTGCTCACTGTAGTCAAGGACTTAGAGAGGCAGAGGGGAAGGAGAACAGGCTAAAGAGGCGCCGTGAAGACCAGTTGTGTGCCCCTTGTTCTGTTCCTTGGAGCGTGGGTTCTGACTGTGGCTGTGGAGGTGGGGCTGCTGTAGTACTGACGAGGACTGGGACCTGAGAAATGGGTTTGGACGAGGAATTTCTGGGAATGTAGGGGCGATTGCTATGGTTTCTGGAGAGGAAACCTATAGGAAATGCTAGTTCGCTGTTAGCGCAGTGGAGGTCAAGCCAGTTTTGCGAATTATGTATTTGCTTAATTTACTGCTGTTCACAGTAGAACTGCTATGATTTTTTATATTTATATAAAGCTTTACAAGTTTTGGACTTCTTAATGCCAATAAATGGATACAATTTTTTAAAGTAAAGGAATATTTCATTCTAGATGCTGATACCTTATGACTTCTTAATATCTTATTATATGGTATATAATATGAGAGAATATGGTATAGTCTCTCTCATATATATATATGATTTACAGGAAAAAGATATTAGTCCCAAACTGGCCTTAGACACGAGGTACCTGTGAATTCCTAGCTTTGGGAACAGGCAGGTCAGTTTCATGGTATTCTTGCCTGGAGAATCCCACAGACAGAGGAACCTGGCAGGCTACAGTCAATAGGGTTGCAACTAACAACCTATTTAGGGTGCAGACACAACTAAAGTGACTTGGCATTCACACGATTCACACCTGCTCGCTTACATGTAACCATTTGCCATAAAAGAACTGAGAAGGGGGCAGAATGGATGGGTCCAGAGTTTTCTGTAATCTACTGAGTTTTTTTTTTTTTTTTGGTTTGTTTTTTCACCCAGTACAAAATCAAATAGCTAATCCAAGGCAATCAATTTCTGCCTCTCCCCCCTGCCCCAAACCTTTAAACTAGGATATAGGATTTGAAATTTGGAAGTAGATCTTAAAACTCTTCTGTGAATATATGTATCTATTATAGTTATTTGAAATGGAGAGGTCTACTGACTTACTTGATCTTTCTCTCTATTCTTTCTACCAATAAAACAAAATAAGACTTTATTAAATAAGTCTTTGATTAGGTCAGTTTTCATTTATCGGGAACCCATTAATGTACTGCACAGACAGGAATTACACAGATTTGATGAATCAACAAAGCAGGAAATGGAAAATACCTTCTCACCCCTGGGTTTTATGAGTCAGGAAGAACACGTCCCTGGCCACGGTTAGGCTTTCTTATCAGTCATGCAAAAGAAAATGTAAATTAGTTTCCGTTTGTGCTGACCTATTATGCTGTGAAAATACTCTGTGTATTTTCATGTTTAAGAAGGATTTCTGCAAACAGAGCTCTAAGAAAGGAACATAAACGATTGTGGAGATTGTCTAATTTTTCCTAAAAGCAATATCCTTTCTGTCAAAGCAAGGGATTGAGTTGGCAGAATCAATAACTTGGTTTCCGTGTGGGACTTACTAATACACAAATTAGTGTATGGTGCTTATGAGCTAGATAAGCTTAAAAGGCTGTATTCTCTCAGTATTTTATTGCCATGCAGTCAAATGAAAGACAGAAACAACGTAAGGGAATGAAGCGATATATATCATAATCTTCCTAGGATGTTAATTCACACGCATAGTGGCAACAGCTGACATCTGTGTACTACCTCATTGCATGAGAAACTCCTATAACAAATCACTGGTATTGTGTATGGTATGTTTTCCCAAAGCGAAATCAGATAGAACCTGTTTTTTTTTTAAAATTAGAACTCATCATCCTTTGGCATGTATAACTAGGAAGCATTGGCAAATGGACACCCGGCTGGGAGATTTATTCCCTGAAATGCTCTTTTCAGGGCTCCGTGTGAAAGCGTTAGCTAGGTCAGTTAGTTGAGATGAAATGACATAATTTATTGACCGGTAGTGATAACTTTCTAAATACATCGAAGATTTGGTACCACATAACTGCATGCCTCACTAATTGCTTAGACGCATGCCTGCTTTTGTAATCAATGTGCTACTTGGGCTAGCCTCCGCAGAATTTATTGCCTCATTTTCTGTTTCAGACTGCTTAACTATTCACTGGGTGGTATCCCTGAAAATGACAGTCCCTAAGGAGAGGAATTGACGTGTCAGGGGCCAGAGGTCTCCCCTTTTCATGGCTTTGGAATCACTCTTTCATATTCTAAGAGCAAGGCAAAGCTGGCAATTTGCATTTAAAGCACTGCTCTCCAAGGTTACCTTCTGCTGAGTGTGTCTTTCAGATAGTGGACATTTATCATAGTGTAGCTCTCAAATCTGAAATAGCTGCTGAAGGTACAGCCAAGGAGCCATCACAGTCCCAGGGAACAAGGTAATAAATCAGAAGCTGCCACATGATCACTATGGTAACCGTCAGGCCCTGTCACACTGCAAACATTATTGAAGGGTAGGTACAATGTTCAGCTCATCAAGTGTTTGTGATCAGAAACCTGTTGACATTATAGATTTGATATGATCATATTATTGTCTTTGTGGATTGAAAGGGACTGCTCTCAGACTCCATGTTGGTGGAAAATAGTATCATATTTAAGGGCACATTTTATGAATGTAGGCTTGAGCTTGTCAATATAGATAGGCATAATAGACTAGCATGTAGTTTTTCTTTTTAAAGGTAAAACCTGTTTTTTCATCCCTGTGAAGCTAAACATTTTTTTCTAATGAGGCATTTCATACTGACCTGTACATGCAGACGTATGTAATTTTATCCATATTGATTACAGTCACTAGTTGTAATGTTTTAGCTATTGAATCACTTAGTATTCAGTACTTATATTTGACACAATTTCTTTATGATTATTATGAATACAGGATCTTAAGATAATGCTTTCTTCCACCTCTGGTTTTAAATACATGCACATAATTGTATTTTAAAATTTTATAGCATGACATTTAGAGTTAGATATAGATAGCATCTTGGTAAAATTGTTGATGAATTTGTTGTGAAGCAATTCGATTTTATTATGATTATGAAAGGTAGTGTTTTTTAATTATAAGAACTAACTGTGAATTCTCACAGTTATAGTAACTTTAGGTAAGTTTGTTCCCTAAAAGCAAAATTTGTGTATCCAGTATATCTTTTATGAATGTCATGAGTAGTGGTATTTCAGTTGTATTACTCATAATAGAAGGTGGTTCCCCCAAACACATTTAGTATGTAGTCATTTAGCATTTTATTAAATCATATATATTTAGAACTCATCAGCCAGGGAGGAAAACTCCACATTTATTATTATTATAAAATTGTTAGTATTTTCATAATTATTTTTAAATTTTAACATCTTTCTTTCAGCTGTCTGGGAGGGCGTTACTAAATGTTAATGGCAGTAACTATGGTAATCCCCTTAGAAGCAAGATAAAAACTCATTAAGAGGATAATAGGGCTGTCACATCTCTATATTCCTCCCAAGGATTTGAATTTTCTTCCTTTCCCTCTCCCCCTTTGAAAGAGGAATTGAACATTGAATTAGTGAGCACACAGCCATCGTTATCCTGTCCAATGATAGGCAGGCGTCATACCCTGGAAGGTTGGCACTGTGCGTAGTCCTTGGTTTCCTGAGTGTTGGCAGGCAGGAAGGAGCGAAGGGCCGTGGGAGGGAGGGAGGGAAGCCACCTAGCATGTCCTCTCTCTTTTGTACACTGTGTGAGTGTGGAATCAATATAAACATATTTCGTGAGCTGCAGAGGAAGAGGCATAGCACGTATTTAGCAGTTTTCAAAAAAAAAAAAAAGAAAAGGATTTCTCCCTGCTACCACACTTTTCATTTGAAGGGCAGCCTGTAATAGGGTCCCGATGGTGCTGAAATGTAGTGGAACTCAGAGATAGGGCTGCACAGCTGAGTCTGAGCTGATCGGTGCGTGCCGCCTTCTCATGTGGGAGGCCGAGCAGCTGGCATGTGGGGAGCTCCTTTGCTGCTGTTTATGAGCTAGAGTTGAAGTAGCAGGCTGGAGAGGAAAGACTTGGGGCCCACCAGCTAGCTTCTGAGGGCTCTGTCTGAAAGAGTGCTTATAGAGGCAGCAGTCAGCTGTCACTTCTCTCCTGACTCAGTTCACTTTGCTCAGACTCAGTTCCCAGTATGCTTATTGCGTTAGATTCACATTCAGAGTTACTTGCACTAGTGTTTTTGTAAAGAAAAACGCCATGAAGTAGTCCAGGATAATTGTACACTGTCAATCAAGGAAGGATGCTAATACTGCTCACTCACTGTGTGCTGGGTACTCCGATAGGTATTTGCATATCTTCTTTAATCCTGAGCACCATCCTGAGAATTCCCACGTTACTGATAAGAGGGCTGAGCCTAAGAGATTTAAATGCCTAGAAAGTGGCTGAGCTGAATTTTCAGCCCAATTCTCTCTGATACCATGTCTGTGCTCTATTTTTTTCTGTACTGTGTGCGTGATGCTCAAGAAGGCATAACTTCTTGTTTCTTTTTTGTTTTTTACTCTTGTGGTAAGGAATACTTAACCTGAGACCTACCCTCTTAGCAATTTTTTTAAATTAATTTTTTTATTGAAGGATAATTGCTTTATAGGAATTTTATTGTTTTCTGTCAAACCTCAATATGAATCAGCCATAGAAATATATATATCCCCTCCCTTTTGAACCTCCCTCTCATCTCCCTCCCCCTCCCACCCTCTAGGTTGATACAGAGCCCCTGTTTGAGTTTCCTGAGCCATACAGCAAATTCCTGTTGGCTATCTATTTTACATATGGCAATGTGAGTTTCCATGTTACTCTCTCCATATATCTCACCCTCTCCTCCCTTCTCCCCATGTCCATAAGTCTATTCTCTATGTCTGTTTCTCCATTGCTGCCCTGTAAATAAGTTCTTCAGTACCATTTTTCTATATTCCATATATATATATGTATGTTAGAATATGGTATTTATCTTTCTCTTTCTGACTCACTTCACTCTGTATAATAGGTTCTTTGTTCATCCACCTCATTAGAACTGACTCAAATGTATTCCTTTTTATGGCTGAGTAATATTCCATTGTGTATATGTACCACAACTTCTTTATCCATTTATCTGTCCACGGACATTTAGGTTGCTTCCATAGCTATTGTAAATAATGCTGCAATTAACAGTGGGATACATGTGTCTTTTTTGATTTTGGTTTCCTTAGGGTGTATGCCTAGGAGTATGGTTTTATTCCTAGTTTTTTAAGGAATCTCCAACTGTCTTCCATGGTGACTGTATCAATTTACATTCCCACCAACAGTGCACCACTTAGAAAATTTTAAGTGATGTTAACCAGAGGCATAATGCTATACAGCAGGTCTCTAGAACTTATTTATCTTGTATAACTGAAATTTCACACCCACTGAATAGCGACTCTCCGTTTCCCCACCCCTATCCCCTGACAACCACCACTCTACTTTCTGCTTCTGTGATTGTGACTGTTCGGGTAACTCATCTAAGTGGAATCATGGAGTATTGGCCCTGGGTCTGCCTCATCTCACTTAGCATACCTTCCAGGGTCATCCATGTTGTGTATGGCAGGATCTCCTTCATCTTTAAGGCTGAGTAATATTCCTGTGTGTGTGTGTGCGTGTCATCTTTTCTTTATCCTCTAATCTGTCATGGGCACTCGGGTTGCTTCTGTGTCTTGGTTATTGTGATTGATGTTAAACTTTAACAAGGGAGGGCAGATTTCCCTTTGAGACCCTGATTCTAATTCCTTTGGGTAAATACCAAGCAGCGGGATTGCTGGGTCATATGGTAGTTCTGTGTTTAACTTGTTGAGGAAACTCCATATGGTTTTCCATATGGTTGCACTATTTTTCATTTCTGCCAGTAGCATACAATAGCATCCTATATCTCTGCATTCTTGCCAACACTTGTTATCTTTTTTTTTTTTATAATAGCAAAGAGCAAACGTGACTTATTGACTGAAGAGCCACCACATTCTAATAGATAGGAGATGATATCTCATTGTGGTTTTAACTTGAATTTTCCTCATGATCTGTGATGCTGAACATCTTTTCATATACTTGTTTGTCATTTGTATGTTATCTGTAGAGAAATATTTGTTCAAGTCCTTTGCCCATTTTAAATTGGATTTTTTTTTTTTTTGCTATTGAGTTGTAGGAATTCTTTTATATTTTGGATGTTAACCCCTTAACAGATACATGATTTGCAACTATTTTCTCCCATTCCACAGATTGTCTTTTCACTGTTTCCTTTGCTATGCAGAAACTTTTAAATTTGATGGAGTCCCACGTGTGTGTCTTTGCTTTTATTGCTTGTGTTTTTGGTGTAATATCCCAGAAAGCATTTGACCCATGTCAAAGATTTTCCCATGTGTTTTTCTCAAATAATTTTACAGCTTCAGATCTTGTGTTTAAATATTTAATCCAATTTTGATTTTTTTGTGTATGATACAAGGATCCGCTTTTCAATCTTTTGTGGACATCCAGTTTTCCCAACACCATTTGCTGAAGAGACTGTCTTTTTCTCATTGTGTGTTTTTGGCACCTTTATCTAAGAGCAGTTGACATACATGCCTGGGTTTATTTCTGGGCTTTCTGTTCTAGTCCATTTTTCTGTGTGTCTGTTTTCATGCCAGTGCCATACTGTTTTAATTACTGTGGCTTTGTAATATAAACCTGACTGTTGGACAGTGCAGGGGTTAAGGAAGCTGAACCTCTGTGCCGTCCAGATTCTGGGTATGATTTATAGTTGGCCCTCTGACTACGTATGGTTCCATGTCCACAGATTCAACTAACTGCATGTTTTGTTGCACTGTAACAATTATTATTGAAAAAAAATCCTCATATTCATGGACCTGTACAGTTTAAACCCATGTTGTTCAAGAGTCATTGTAACTGAGATTTGATGTGATGCTCTCAACTTTGCTCTTCTTTCTCAGAACTGTTTTGGCTATTTGGAGTTCTTTGTAAAAGGTTCCATATGAATTTTAGGATAGTCCTCATTTCTGTAAGAACATGCCATTGGGATTTTGATAGAGATTTGTGTCGAATCTGTAGAGCAATTTGGGTAGTATGGATATTTTAAGAATATTAAATATTCCAATTCATGAGCATGGGAGAAATAAAAGGTATCCATATTGGGGAGGAAGAAGTAAAATTATCTGTTTAAAGATCATATGGTCTTGTGTGTTCAAAACCCTAAAGATTCCACAAAAAAGCTATTAGAACTAATTAACAATTTCAGTAAAGTTGCAAGATACAAAATCAACATATTAAAATCAGTTTCTGTTTTCTTTTTTAATTGAGATATAATTGGCATAACATTGTATTAACGACTTTTCTATATACTAACAGTGAACTCTTCAAAAAGGAAATTAAGAAAACGATCGCATTTAAAAGAACGTCAAAAAGAATAAAATATTAGAGCATAAACTTAACCAAGGAAGTGCAAAGCTCATACACTGAAAACTGTTTAATACTGATGGAAGAAATCAAAGAAGACATGGATAGATGGTAATGCTTCTTTCGGTTTCATTGGTGGATATTTGTATCTTTCTTCTTCCACTGTGTACTCATCATTGCACGCATGCTCAGTAGTGTTTCAACTCTTTGCAACCCTGTGGACTAGAGTCCGCCAGATTCCTTCATGGAATTTTTCCAGGCAGGAGTACTGGAGTGGGTTGCCAGGGATGTTCTCAACCCAGGGACTGAACCTGAGTCTCTTACATCTGCATTGGCAGGCAGGTTCTTGACCTTTGTGCCACCTGGGAAGCCCTGTGTAGTCCATCACCTCTTAGGATTACATTTTAGACACTGTACCTGGTACTAGGAAAATGTAACCAAGTTCAGACCTCTGGAATTCCATTTGGTGTTACTGTAAAGATGACTAAGGAAAAGTAAGCCACTGCTTGGACTGGTATACTTCCACTGATATACTTAGAAGGTGATAGGGAAGAGAGGAGCCTGCACCCTAGCTCTAATGGAGGCAGATGAGGGTAAGAAATCATGCTTTAGCAATCATACTTGGGGTTTGATTTTAGGCCTCAACCTGTATTACTTAACTCTTTAATTTGGGGCTGACAACATTACCTTTCTGGACCACCTTCCTCATCTATAGGGGAGAGAGGTAATGCTTACCTTGCCGTGTTGTTGTAAGGATCCAGTGAGGCAGTTGATGATGACCTGGTGTGGATCGGGTGCTGCTCCTCTCCATTCTTACTTGCTGACACTTCCAATTATAATGAAGTTAGGTTACAGTAAGCCAAAAAAGTTAATTAGATCAGGGTCAGCATTCATTTTCATGCAACTCCATTGTATATAATATACTTATCAGTAGAGTATATGACATTCATAATAATGATATTGTATTCATATCTTATTAGAGATTTCTTTCTTTGTGTATACATTTGACACCGAACTGTTATTTTGCCCACTGGAGGCAAATATGGAAGAGAAAAATGAGAGACACTGTTCTCAAGCCTCAATCTGCAGCTGAACGCTGGGGGTCCTGCAGCATCCACCTGGGGAGCCTGTGCAGAAGAGAATCCTATGAACTAAAACCTGGAAGGAAAGGTTAATGTGTAACCCCTACGCTTCCTCCAGGAATTCGGTACTGTCTGCTTCTGTTGATTTGCCTGCCTTTGTTTTTATTTGTCATCTCATTTTTCAGAGCAACATCTTAGGTTTTATACTTTTCACCTCTTCTTACATTTTATTATAAACTTTGCTGCCCAAGGGTGGGCAGTTGTTTTGTTTCGTCTGGGTTGTTATAGTTATGTTGATCTCTTAAAAAAAAAAAATAGGCTTCTGGTTTTGCAGCTCCAATACCTGGAGATATCCTAGTATATAAAGGCTCAGTTCACCCCTGGTGTGGAGAGAGGCAGCCAGTGTGGCTGGCTGGGGTTGTCAGGGTCATAGTTACAACTTCTTGTCATTGCCAGGCTGATTAATGTTCTTTTGAAATGATGGTAATTATTTGATTAATTGAAAGAACCTTCTCATAATAAAGGATTAAAAAAAATTTAAGGTTTCAATTTTGTAATAACTTTGTCAAATGCTGTCAGTTGATGGCGACAGTCTGTGTTTTAAGTTTTTGTGTGTGTCCTTTTTATTTCAAAGGCTGATGGGTGTGTGCAGAAAGCAGATAAAATGCTGTGGGTTTTGTTATCTTGTGTAATACTTAGAGTGACCATGGTAAGGCA
Source organism: Oryx dammah (assembly GCF_014754425.2). Lineage (NCBI taxonomy): Eukaryota > Metazoa > Chordata > Mammalia > Artiodactyla > Bovidae > Oryx > Oryx dammah. Next base: position 110,102,473 of record NW_024070213.1, on the reverse strand, counting down.
TGTTTGGATAGAAATTCTGATGGCAGTGACTTTTCCTCTATCATCTCTATTCAATTCTGAACAACAGGCAGTAGCTTGAAATTCTTGTTTCTATTAGATGAAAACTCACCTTCTTACTGCAGTGTTTTATTTATCTTGGCATTGCTTTTCCAGTGGTAAACAAATAAGCATTACTGTGTGCAAGAGTTGGACTAAGTTTAAACAGGATTTTATATTTAGGATTCTTGATTCTAGTCATGCTGCTGTTGCTGCTAAGTTGCTTCAGTCGTGTCCGACTCTGTGCGACCCCATAGACGGCAGCCCACCAGGCTCCCCCGTCCCTGGGATTCTCCAGGCAAGAACACTGGAGTGGGTTGCCATTTCTTTCTCCAGTGCATGAAAGTGAAAAGTGAAAGTGAAGTCGCTCAGTGGTGTCCAACCCTCAGTGACCCCATGGACTGCAGCCTTCCAGGCTCCTCCGTCCATGGGATTTTTCCAGGCAAGAGTACTGGAGTGGGGTGCCATTGCCTTCTCCAGATTCTAGTCATACTATCACATGTATTTTAATGCACTGTTTTCTAAGAAGTTGAAATGGAAATACTTATAATTGGTGAACCAGGGAATGCTATGATTGTTTGATGTGTATGTGTTTTTGCAGTTGTCTAGTTCCAGAAGTTCTGCGTTTTCTTATAAGATTTGGGAGCTGAATGAAAGGCAACAAGAGACTTAGTGAATATAGGTAAATTCCAAAAATAACTTTTGTGTGTTGAAAAGTTTTCAGCAGTTTTACTCACTTTTTGATGAGTAATTCTGTGAATTATGGCAAGTTGCATGGGGTAGTATAACCATCAGCACAAAGTTTGGGTTATTCCTTAGCTTTTATTTCTTTATTATTTAGCTGTACCGAGTCTTAGTTGCAGCATGCGAAATCTAATTCCCTGACCAGGAATCAAACCGTGGCCCCCTGCATTTCTTAGCCACTGGACCACCAGGGAAGTCCCTGTTCCTTAAAAATTCTCTCATGCTGCCTCTTTGTGGTCAACAACCGCCCCCGCCACCCCGCCCCGTGACCCTTGACAACCACTGATTTGTTCTACTTCCCTATAATTTGACCTTTTTCAGAGTGTGATATAAATGGAATAATATATAGCCTTTTGCTGCTGCTGCTGCTAAGTCGCGTCAGTCGTGTCCGACTCTGTGACCCCATAGACTGCACCCACCAGGCTCCCCCGTCCCTGGGATTCTCCAGGCAGGAACCTTGGAGTGGGTGCCGCTTCCTGCTCCAAATATAGCCTTTTTCCATTCAGTAAAGTGCATTCGGGGGCTTCCAGGTGGCACTAATGGCAAAGAATCCACCTGCAAATGCAGGAGATGTAAGAGACTTGGGTTCGATCCCTGGGTTGCAAAGATCCCCCTGGAGGAGGGCACGGTAACCCATTTCAGTATTCTTGCCTGGAGAATACCATGGACAGGGGACCTGGAGGGCTAAGATCCATAGTGTCACAAAGAGTTGAATTCGAATAAAGCAACTTACGGAGAAGGCAATGGCACCCCACTCCAGTATTCTTGCCTGGAAAATCCCATGGATGGAGGAGCCTGGTGGGCTGCAGTCCATGGGGTCGCTGAGGGTCAGACACGACTGAGCGACTTCACTTTCACTTTTCACTTTCATGCACTGGAGAAGGAAATGGCGACCCACTCCAGTGTTCTTGCCTGGAGAATCCCAGGGACAGGGGAGCCTGGTGGGCTGCCGTCTGTGGGGTCGCACAGAGTCAGACATGACTGATGCTACTTAGCAGCAGCAGCAGCAGCAGCAGCAAAGCAACTTAGTACGCCCACATGCATACTGCGTTTGAGATTTCTCTAAGCTCTTTGTGTATATCAGTTTTTTCCTTTTTATTGAGTAACATTCAGTTCAGTCGCTCAGTTGTGTCCGACTCTTTTCGACCCCATGAATCGCAGCACACCAGGCCTCCCTGTCCATCACCAGAGTTCACTCAGACTCATGTCCGTTGAGTCAGTGATGCCATCCAGCCATCTCATCCTCTGTCGTCCCCTTCTCCTCCTGCCCCCAATCCCTCCCAGCATCAGAGTCTTTTCCAATAAGTCAACTCTGCATGAGGTGGCCAAAGTATTGGAATTTCAGCTTTAGCATCATTCCTTCCAAAGAAATCCCAGGGCTGATCTCCTGTGTGGATTTTCCATAGTTTGCTTACCTATATACCAATTGAGACATCTGGGCTGGTTCCAGGTTTTGGCAGTTAGTAATAAGGCTGCTCTAAACATTCACATACAAGTTTTTATGTGAATTTTGTGAATTTAAGTATCTTTCTTGGATAAACATCTAGGATTGGGATTGTTGAATTGTATGTTAAATGTATAATTAACTTTATAGGAAACTGTCAAACTGTTGGTTTTAAAGTGACTAACATTTTGAACTCTTCCCACTAGCAAAGTATGAATGCCTTTGTTACTCTCCATCTTTCTCAGGACTTGATATCTTTTTTAAAATTTAGCTGTTCTAATAGGTGTGTAATTATCTCATTGTAGCTCTGTTTTGCATTTTTCTAATGACTGATATGAGCATCTTTTCATGTGGTTATCTGTTTTATCTTCCACAGTGAATTCTGTGTTCAAACGTTTTACACATTGAAAAAAAAAAAGGGTGTTTTCTTATTCTTAAGTGTTCCTTGTGTTCTCTAGATAAAAAGTCCTTTCTCAGTTTTGTGACTTGAAAAAAATTTTTTTTCCCCACTCTGTGGCTTGTCTTTTAATTCTCTTTTTTAGAAAATATTTATTCAGCTTTTTTGACTGCACAGCATGTGGGATCTTAGTTCCCAGCTGAGGGATCAAACCCATGGACCCTTCAGTGGAAATGCAGATTCTTAACCACTGGACCACTAGGGAAGTCCCTCTTTTAATCCTTTTGACAAAGGCCTTTGCAAAGCAAAATATTTTAAATTTTAAGTCCAGTTTATCCGTATTTCTTTTTGGAGTCATACTTTTAATGCTGTACTTAAGAACTATTTTCTTCATCCATGGTTAGGAAAAAAATTCCTTCCTTGTTTTCCCATAAAAGTTTTATGGTTTTAGGCATTACATTTAGATCTATAATCCATTCTTAGTTAATTTTTGTATAAGATGTAGAATATATGGCAAGAGTTCTTTTTTTCTTTTTTTTTTTGGGAGGGGGCATTATATATGTTCAGCTATGGGCTTCTATCGGAGAAGGCAATGGCACCCCACTCCAGTACTCTTGCCTGGAAAATCCCATGGGTTGAGGAGCCTGGTGGGCTGCAGTCCATGGGGTCTCGAAGAGTTGGACACGACTGAGCGACTTCCCTTTCACTTTTCCCTTTCATGCATTGGAGAAGGAAATGGCAACCCACTCCAGTGTTCTTGCCTGGAGAATCCCAGGGACGGGGGAGCCTGGTGGGCTGCCGTCTATGGGGTCGCACAGAGTCGGACACGACTGAAGCGACTTAGCAGCAGCATGGGCTTCTGTGCTGGCTCATTGGTAAAGAATACACGTGTGACGCAGGAGATGCAGGTTTGATCCCTGGGTCAGGAAGATCCCCTGGAGAGGGAATGGCAGTCCACTCCAGTGTTCTTGCCTGGAAAGTTCTGTGGACAGAGGAGGCTGGCAGGCTGCAGTCCATGGGATACAACTTAGTATCCAAAGAGTCAGATACAACTTAGTCACTAAACAATAACGATGACCACATACATGTTCAATTATTCCAGTACCAGTTATTGAAAAAATTCTTCATTTAATCACCTTGACATCCTTGTTTAAATTGATTGTATTTGTGTGCTTTTGTTTCTGGTCTGTCCATTCTGTCCCATTGATATATATGTGTCAATTCTTTGATAACACCATACTTTGCTGATTACCATAACTTTATAAAAAAAAAGCCTCAGAATCAGGTCCTGGAAATCCCCCAACTTTTTTTATTTTCAAAATTGCTTTGGCTTTCTGGTTCCTTTGCCTTCCCATATGAATTTTAAAATCAGCTTGTTTGATTGCTACAAAAATTTCTCCTAGGCATTTTTGAAGAAGTTGTATTGATTCTGTAATACAATTTCTGTATATCAATTTGTGGTAATTGACATCTTAATATTGAATCTTTCAATCTATGCCCATGATGTATCCCTCCCTTTATTTTTTATTTCTCTTATATCAACATTTTGTAAATTTTCAGCATATAGATACTGGATATTTTTAAAGTATTAATCATCTAAATATTTTAGAGAGTGCTATTATAAATGGTAGTTAAAACATTTTTTATATCTTAATTGCTTATTGTTACTTATAGAAATACTAATTTTTGCATTTCTACTTGTTTCCTATGGTCATAGTAAATTTTATTTACTAGTTTTAGGAACTGCTTATGAGTATGGGCTTCCCTGGAGGCTCAGATGGTAAAGCATCTGCCTGCAATGAGGGAGACCTGGGTTCAATCCCTGGGTTAGGAAGATCCCCTGGAGAAGGAAATGGTAACCCACTCTAGTTAGTACTCTTGCCTGGAAAATCCCATGGATGGAGGAGCCTGGCAGACTACAGTCCCATGGGGTCACAGAGACAGACACGACTGAGTGACTTCACTATGAGTATTTCTTGATTTCTTTTTTTTAATTCAGGCAATCATCTTGTCTACAGATAAGAACAGTTTTACCGCTTCTCTTCAATCTGTTGCCTTTTCCTTTTCCATCTTATTGTACCTGTTAGAACTTAGAGATGTTAAAAGGAAATGGTGAAAGCAGATAGCATTATATTTTCCCTCAATTTTAGAGGAAAGCATCCAGTCTGTTATCAAGTTTGATGTTAGCTCTAGGGATGTTTTTGTAGATATCCCTTACTAGGTTAAGATTCTCTTTCTGCTGTTGACATAACTTTAAAAAAATTATGCATGGGTGTTGAATTTTGTTATATGCTTTTTTTCTGCATCTACTAATATAATCAGATTTTTTCACTAGTCTCTTCCTAGGGTGAATTACATTTATTTTTAGAATGTTAAAGTAGACTTGTATTATTGGAATGAACCTCAGTCAATTATGAAATAATGTTTGTATATGGTGTGTATGAATTAATATATTTGCATATGCTCTGTGTACGTGTGTGCTGAGTCACTCAGTCGTGTCCAGCTCTCTGACTCCATGGACTCTAGCCCGCCAGGTTCTTCTGTCCATGGAATTTCCCAGGCATGAACACTGAAGTGGGTTGCCGTTTCCTCCTCCAGAGATCTTCCCGACCCAGAGATTGAACCTGCATCTCTGCCGTCTCCTGCATTGGCAGGTGGGTTCTTTACCACTGTGCCACCTGGAAAGCTATGTTTGTGTATACATACATACATATGGTATGCTGGTATTTTCTTGAGGATTTTTGAATCTATATTCATGAAGATATTCATACTTTTCTTGTATGTCTGTCTGGGTTTAGTCTCAGTAATGCTAGACTCAAATGCTAGACTCAAAATGAGTTTGGATGTGTTCTTTCCTCTTCCATTTTCTGAAAGAGCTACTGTGAAACTGATGCAATGTCTTCCTTGAGTATTTCTAAGTGAAACCATCTGAGCCTCGAGTTATCTTTGTTGGAAGGATTTTAATTGTAAATTCAATTTTTAAAATAATTTATTTTAATTGGAGGATAATTACTTTATGGTATTAGTTGTAGGGCTGTTCAGGTCATCTGTTTGTTTCAGTTTGATATTTTGTGTCTTTCAAGGAATTATCTGTTTTATTTAAGTTGTTGTATTAATGCTGTTCACAGTGTCCCTTATTATCCTCTTAATGTTTGTAGGCTTTGTAGTGATACTCTCTTCCATTCCTGTTATTGGTAATCGTGTCTTTCTTTCATTCTTTGTAAATCTGCATAGAGATTTACATCTCTGTCTGATGAGAAAGATCAAATCTGATAAAAATCAACTTTATTGGTCTTTTCAGAGAGTTGGCTTTTTGTTTCATTGATATTTTTTCTGCTATTTTTTTCTGCTTATGTGTGTGTGTGTTGTTGTCAGTTTCATTAATTTTTTCTCTTGCCTTTTATTGTTTCACTTTTTTTCTGCTTGTTTTGATGTAATGTGCCAGGTTTTGAACCCAGGTCTCCTGCACTGCAGGCAGATTCCTTACTGTCTGAGCCACCAGGGAAGCCCAAGGTAGAAGCTTATATTAATGATTTTGAACTTTCTTATATAAGCTTTTAATGATACCATTTACCCTCAATGGACTTTGGCAGAATCCAACAGATTTTGATGTATTGTAATTTCATTTTATTTTTTTTATTCAAAATATATTCTAATTTCCCTGGAGACTTCCCTTTTTGACCTGAGGATTATTTAGAAATGTGGTGTTTAATTTCCAAATATTAGGGCATTTTCTAGTTATCTTTCTGTTATTGTTTTTAGTTTAATTCTGCTGTGGTCAGAAAACATACTTCGTAGCATTTAATTTCTTTTAAATTTGTTTATTTTGTGGCCCAAGATGAATGTTCATCTTCACTTGAAAGAACAGGGATTTGGATGTTGGAGTATATTAAAAATGTCAAGTCAAATTGGTTGGTAGTATTGTTTACTTCTACTTTTTTTTTATCAATTTTTCCATATACTTTTTTTCATAAGTTTCTGAGAAGTATTGAAGTCTCCCAGTATATTTGTGGATATATTTATTCCTCTTTTCAGTTCTGTCAGCTTTTGCTTTATGTGTTTTGATATTCCGTTGTTAGATGAATAAAACAGTTTTTTTTTTAAATGTCTCCTTGTTGAATTGATGCTTTTGTCATCATGAAATGTTCCTTTTTAATCCTTATTTTTTTGGTTCTGATACCTTCTTTGCCTAATATTAATATAGCTACTCAAGCTTTCTTTTGATTTAAATTTGCATGATATGTTTTTATTTCTTTTGACTTGTAACTCACCTATACCTTTGTATTTAATGTGAGTTTTTGTAGACAGAATATACTTTGGGTCTTTGGTATTATTGTTGCATTTCCTCACGCTTAATCCTTTAGTGTGTGTGTTTAAACCATTTTCACTTAACATAATTACTGATATAGTTGGATTCAGGTCTACCATTGTATTATTTTCAGTGCTAGAGTTTTTGCTTTATGTGTCATACATATTTTTAAAAGCTTTGAGAAGAAAAATAATCTATTTACCCTGTTATTTATTATTACTGTTGGTCCTTCTTCGTTCCTGGTATTTCCCTTTGACATGAAGGACTTCCCTTAAGCATTTCTTTTATTGTTAGTCTGCTGGCGACAGATTCTTTTGTCTGAGAATGTCTTAATTTTGATTTCATTCCTGAAGTGTATGCTCACTGAATCTGCAGACGTGGGCTGATTAATTCTTTTCCTTTGGTACTCTAACAGTGTTCCACTGTCTTCTGCCCTCCATGGTTTCTCATGAGAAATCCACAGTCATTTGGATCCTTACCTGAGTTTAATGGTCTTTTTTCCCTCTGATTGCTTTCAGCCATTTGCTTACAATTTGTCTGGATACGATTTTATCTTTTTTGAGGTTCATTTGGCTTAAAGAATCTGTAAATTAGTGTTGCACCAGGTTTAGGGTTCTGTCTACCATTTTTCCTTCATATTTTTTTTCTGCACCCTGATCATTCTCCTCCCCTTCCAGGAATCCGGTAACACACATGTATAACCTTTTGAGTTTTGTCTCACATGTCCTTGAAATTCTGTTCCTTAAAAAAAATCAATCTTCTTCAGACTGGTTAATTTCTGTTAATTTACCTTTAGGTCCACTGACACTTTCCCTCTTTATCTCTGTGTTGCTAATGAGACAATCTGCTGAATTTTTAGATTTCACAATTTTAGTGTGAGTGCTTTACACATTTTTAACTTTTTGCACTTGCGTCAAAATAAAAATGGGAAAAAATTTAATACTCTTTCTTTTTTATGATTTCTTGATTTCTATGGAGACATTTCCCTTTCAATTCAAGACTGTTGTTCATGTTTACCACAGTTATAATTGCTTTTAAAAAAAATCGTCATTAATTTTAAGATCATCTTAGACTGGTCCCTATTGTGTGCTGTTTTCCTTGTGAATGGGTCAGAATTTCCTAGTGTTTTGTATGTTGAATGAGTTTGGATTGTATCCTGGAGTTTTTGAATATTGTTTTCTGAGACTCTGAGTCTTGTTAAAGGTCCCTCGAGAACGTTGACTTCGTTTCTTTGTTTGGGCAGGCAGTCAGCCCACTTAGGTTTGTACCGTTTCGGTGGGTGGCTTTCCCAGTGTCAGCCCTGTTTTCCAGCCCTTTGCTCTGCTGCTTGGGTCCACTTCATGCGTTCCTCACTCTGGGTTTCATTTCAGATGCGGGTGGGGGTTTGGATCACGGCTTAATTCTCAAAGCTTCTGTTGAGTTTCTTCGTGTCTGTGTCACAGAGTGCACAGTTGGAAGGCACTGGGGCTTGTGTTGGTTTATACACAGCATTGGAGGACCCCCTTCTCCAGATCTCTCCTCATTGGGTTTCCCCCAGGACTCTCCGACTCACAGGGCTCTGTTTGCCTATTTCTGTTGGGAAAAAGGCTAGTGTTTCAGTTTGGGTCCCTGTGCTATTGCATAGCTCTGCCCATTTGGGCTGCCCTAGGGAATAGAGCAGTAGGGGTTGAGTGGAGTGGGAGGTCTGGGGGAAGACCGAGACAGAAAGAGAAACGCTGATACCATCACATTCTTCAGACCCCTTGGGTTCATTTGCACAGTTCCTTTGAGTCAAGTGATGGGTTTTCTCTCTAGATCTTAATGCTTGAGTCATAGCTGTGGCATAACTGCATGGCTGGGACTGCAACTGGTTTCTGGGACGGATTCCCTCCATACCCTCCTGTTTGCAGGAGTACCTTTCCCAAGTCCTCTGTAGAGAGAGGACTTTCTGTTGGAGTTTGTTGTTGTTGCCATTTGTACCTGCCTTGTAGTTCTGGGAGTCAGGTTCAGCCTTGAGTCAAATCAGGAACGTAAAGAAGAGGGGTAAAATCTGGAAACCACCATTGAACTGGTTCTTTAGGGTTTTACTTCCCTCCCTAAATCACCTGCTCTTGTTTATTTCTCAGGGTTTTCAAGTGGCTGCATTTTGTGTTTTGTCCAGAGTTTTCAGGAGAGGATGTAAAGGTATTTCTCCATCTTGGGGTGGTATAAAGAAATGAAAATAACATTTTTTAAAATTATTATTTGATTTCCCAATAATAAAATACACATTATAGAAAGTCTGGGAAGTACAAAATTAAGGGAAAAACTACCCGTTTTACTGAAACTTAAAATTAAGTACTCCTGGCATTTTTATGTATACCGATTCTCACTTTAAAAAAAAATTTGGCTGTGTGGAGTCTTATCTGCTGCACTCAGGGTTTTCATTGTGTTGTGAGGGGTTTCTTGCTACAGTGCTTTCTAGTTGTGGCCTGGGGGCTCCAGAGCATGGGGGCTCAATAGTTACAGCGTGGACTTGAGTTGCTCTGTGGCATGTGGGATTTCGATTCCCATACCAGGGACTGAAACTGTATCCCCTGCATTGCAAGGCAGATTCTTAATCACTGGACCAGCATGGAAGTCCTCAATTCTCACTTTTTAATATACAGTTTGTAGTGGTGATCACATCAAATAACAATTTTGTATCTTGCTTTTTTCCACTTATTACAAAGGAAACTTGTTTTGTGTTATTAAAATTATACTTACAATGATTTTATGAGTTAATTGAATAAATACACTATTGTTTATTCGGGCATATCTCTGTTGTTGGAAGGTTTTTTGCCAAATATTTGCTCCCATAAAATTGCTGAGATTAACATCTCTGTGGATAAACATTTCCCTAATTTTAGATTGTTCCTTAGGCTATCTTTCCAGATACATAATTACTAAGTCAAAGGGTATGAATGTTTTTAAGAGATTTGCTGCATAATTCTAAATTGTGTAACACCATCATCTTAGCAACATGTAGGGTTGATCAAAGAGTTTTCCTGTAAGATGTTACGGGCTTTTTGGCCAACCCAATATTGTCCCACTAGCAGTGTGTCAGAGGGCCCAGTTCCTAACAATGGAGGCTTTGCTTCATAATCTTTTAGAAGCCCTTATCTTCCATCCCCGGGATCCCTTGGATGTAATCAGGAATCTGCTCACCATAGGAATACATATATGTGTATGTGTATGCATATATGTTTGTTATAGCTGTATTCAATTTATTTTCCATAGCTTTCCCCCCTACAGTAGATTATGAACCATGCACACTGAAAATGTTTATTTTATATCCCCAGAACCCAATACATGCATGCCAGCACTTTAAGAAACACTGGCTAATTGAATTAATGCATATCTGTAGGAATAAATGCATTCCTCTGAAATGCTCTTGCTTCTGCTTGTTTTTAATGTTCCAGTGACTTAGAGGAACATCTTACTTTTTATTGTTTGTTTCCACGCCTGTGTGTCTGTTACTGGTGATGGTGGGCAGTGATGTATATGGAGTGCTCTCTTAGCACTGCTACATTATGAATGACAGTTCTTGATTCACAGGATTAAAATGAATATAGGTTCATGTGGCTTGAGCAGTTATTTCAGACTCTATATATATGACAACAAAACAAAAGTCTTTGTGTATGTTGTGTTAACTAATGTTGTGTGCTGTGCAGTAAGTAAATGCTTTTTTGTCTTTGTTTTTTTCTTCATTTCTTTCCCTGTCCTTTGAAGGTTCTACATTTTGTGCCTATAAAAACTTTAATATATATGATTGAAATTATTTTGCTGTTGGTCAGTTAAAGAACTCTGAGAACCATTTGGTTTCACTCTTAGAAAGTAAAAACAGATTAAAAATGATAAAATACCATACGTGGTTTTTTGAGGAAGGGCATTTGAGATAATACAATTTTTCATCTATAAAAATATTGCCTGAGCTTTCTGCTTTTTTCTCTCCCCCTAATTCTCTAGGACGTACCCCAACTCGGTTAAATCTGGATTTTAACGGTTTCCAAATAGGTGCTCGCTTTAAAGTAAACAGGCCATGAAATAAACTGTAGGCAAATAGGTACGGCAGAATATAAAGTAGAAATAAAGCGAGGCAGACTCTCACTCGATTATCAATTATATGTACTCTCTTTGGATCCTAACCCATTCATGTGGACTGACACGTCAGAATTGTCCTTGTCAGTTTCACCTTTTTGTTCCCGGCTGTGTTTTCCATTTTTCCCTATCACTAAGCATCCTCTTATGTCCTCCTACAAGCACCACCATGGGGCAAACATTCACCCTTTTCTTTTTCCATTTAATGAAATATTTCTTCTAGTTTCAAATTGCCTTTAGGTGATCCTGAATTCTGACATGCTCTCTCTGGCTCTCAAGATGAGTTAGGGTTTAGAATCTGACAGCTGGTTTGGCCTGTATCATTCATTCATTCAAAAAAAAATTACTGGGTGTCTGTTATGTGCCGGGTGTAGTACAGACATGGCGTATACATGTGATAAGACACAGTGTCTGTGCTTAACGGACCTCACGTGGGGGCCAAGTCAAGAGGCACCTGCCGATCACAGGACTGTGAAAGGTACCAGGATAAGAGTGACGGCGTGGTTCTTTGAGGGCATCTACAGTAACCTTGGGCTTCCCAGGTGGCTCAGTGAGTAAATAATCTGCCTGCAATGAAGGAGATGAAGGCAGACGCAAGTTCGAAGATCCCCTGGAGGAGGGTATGGTGACCCACTCCAGTATTCTTGCCTGGAGAATCCCATGGGTGGAGGAGCCTGGAGGGCTGCAGTTGATAGGGTTGCAAAGAGTCGGACACGACTGAAGCAACTGAGCATGCGAGCATGCACAGTAACATGTGAATCAGGAATCATTTCTGGGAGGCAGTGAGAACTTCAGCTGTTGATGTTATTGATTTATCATCTGGGATATAAAAAATCCTTCTGTGCTTTTGGATACGGGTGTTTGGCTCTCACCCCTGGGTTTCCAAGTCAGTCCTTATGACTCTATACCTTACTACTCAAGCAATCTGTCCTTTCTCTTTCTGGCATTACATCTTTAACACCATGAAGCATCCAAAGAACTCTTCTTGGAATCTGGGATGAAATCCATAAGGCACATTTATTCAGGGCCCCGGGCTCTCTCCCCTCCCTCTCTGGATCCTTGGGCCAACTGGGAACAGTCTTGCCACCCATGTTTCCCAAGAGCTGTTTGCCAGAAAGAGTGCTGGAGGAGGCAGGTGGTTAAGGTGAGGTTGTGTGTGGCCTGGCTAACTCTTTGGCTATTGACAAATTGTTATTTAAATTTCTCGGAGGCGAAAGAGGGAACTGTTGTTAGCAGTTTCAAACAGAGGAAAAAGTGTTGTCGCTAGAGAAATGATAATTTAAAACATACTGTTTTCCATTTTGGAGCTCGTCCTGGTAGCTGTGTGTTGTTTTCTCTTCCCAGCTGGGTGAATGACACTCTGTCAACTTCCAGCAAATTGGGGTGAGTCTCTTGGCTCCAGTCCCCAGGTTATGGCTGAGTCACTGCAAGCGCCACGTTGGCTACACATTCTCCCCCTGAACCATACACAGCTATAGGAATTCACATTAAAAAAAAAAAAACAAACACCCAAATCTCTTGGTCTTATATATCACTTTACAGATAGATTGAATGTAATTTTTTTGAGGGGGAATACATTTAAACAGAATGTATTTATTGTCTGTTATAGTCACTGGTGGTATAGGTTTTAAGATTTTTTAATTGAAGTAGTTAATAAACCATGTTGTGTTAGTTTCAAGTGTACAGCAAAATTATTCAGTTATATATATACACTTATTCAGATTCTTTTCCATTATGGGTTATTATAAGATATTGAATATAGTTCCATGTGCTGTACAGTAGGTCCTTGCTTACCCATTTTATATAGAGAGCTGTGTATATATACTGGCCACCTGATGTGACGGGCTGACTGATTGGAAAAGACCCCTATGCTGGGAAAGATTGCGGGCAGGAGGAGAAGGGGACGACAGAGGATGAGAAGGTTGGATGGCATCACCGACTCAATGGACATGAGTTTGGGCGAACTCAGGGAGATAGTGAAGGACAGGGAAGCCTGGCGTGCTGCAGTTCATAGGTTCACAAAGAGTCAGACGTGACTTTGCGACTGAACAGTAACGTGTATGTTAATCCCAAACTCTTTAGATCTGGATTGTTTGGGTTCAAATCTGGCTCTACGTAACTTTGTTAAGTCACTTAATCTTGTGTCTCGTGTAAAATGGGAACAGTGATAAACACTTTCTGTAAGAATTAAATAAGTTTATATACATGCATGCATGCATGCATGGGTGTGCTCAGTCACGTCCTCTCTTTGCAACCCCATGAACTATATATAGCCCACCAGGCTCTTCTGTCCATGGGATTTTTCCAGGTAAGAATACTGGAGTGGGTTGCCATATCCTGTTCCAGGGGATCTTCCCAACCCAGGGTTCGAACCATGTTGCTGGAGTCTCCTGCATTGGCAGGTGAATTCTTTACCACTGTGCCACCTGGGAAGGCCCCAGGTTTATATACATAGAGCACTTAAAACAGTACCTGGCATGGGAAAAGTACTACAGTGCTATTGGAAGTCATTAAAAATGAACAACACTGAATTATATGGCATCAGGGAATAACAGAAGTAGGAATTGATTAGGGTTTTTGTTAAAGATCTGCATAGCCATTGAAGATTGCTTTGTGTGGCATGTATAAATTAAAAGAAATATCAGCAGTTTCTGTATTCAGTGTATTGTGGCATTTTTCGTCTACTCTGCCCTCCCTGATCTATATCCAAGGGATAATTTTGGTCCCCTTGGACATATCTCATTCTTTTATCATGGCTAGTTATCATATAAATTAATTTAAATCACCGTTGGGGTTACTAGTCCAATCGTAGCCTCTGGCAGCCTTTTTAAAAGTGTCTCATCTTAAATAGGTTTCATAAATAAAGCTTGTTTATCAGAGTCTGGGTTTTTTTTTTTTTTTACTCTATCATGTTATTTATTTACTTGTTATTTCTTTGGAGTGCTTTCTTTTTTTGTTTGAACTTTGTTTTGTGAATGGAGTTTCTCCCTTTGTTTATAACATTGCTTTGAAATGCTTTCTGTCCTGCTTTTTCCTGTTTCATTTCTTACCAATTTGAGGAAATTTTCTATTTCATTTAGTAATAAAATGAAAGGCTTGAAGTGCATTTAAGCAGCTTCCACATTGTCTTATTCCTGTTTGCATTAGAGCAGTGAGTGAATCTCAAGTTCAAGGACAGTTGTTGCATAGCCTACATATGTGCAGCTTTAAAAGCAATATAAGGGGTAATTTTCATTTGGTCAAGTTTGACTCTAGTTCTCCTATCAACAAAAATCCTTTAAAGTCACTAGGGTAGGCTCTTCTCTGAGTGCTTTGCTATATATATGGATTCATAATCCTTGATAAAGCTTTGTCATCAGTCCGTCTCATTATAAATGTTGCCTAAACTAAGAGGAACTTTTTTTATTATATCTCACTTCACTCTCTATTCAGGGAAGACCATGACATATGCCCTTTAATTGGCTTAAACATAGCTCATCTCAAAGTTAAACCTTTCCAGAAATGCCCTTCCCATAACATATATGGAAAATTTTACTTAAATGAGAAAAGGACGCTTAGGGGAAAACAGTATCTAGCAGCCACTATTACGACATTTTTGGTAAAAGGTCGCTAGTATGTGCTAGTCTCATCCTTTCTTAACATATGAAGCTCACGATTTACTTATAAACACATTTCCCCAATGTTTTCAGATACTTTTCCTCAACATAGAAATATAGTATTCTTCAGTGTCTCCCTTGGTGTGGACTTTTCCTGTCGAGTCTCCTAAATTTTACACCCTTTTTACTGATCTGGCAGCTTTGAACACACTCAGCTTGTTTTGAATGCTCCTTGTTTCTCCTAGTTTTTCTTTCTTTCCTGAAATTCTGTGTAGATATTGTTGAGTTATGAGATACCGAGTGGGTTGTAAAACTCGAAAGTGGCTTTGTTTTGTTCCATTTACCTCAGCTAACAGTTCTTAGGTGCCTATGCTGTGCCATGTTGAAGATGCCCAAGTGTATACAGTGGGTACATGCTTTTGAAATTGAAGTCAGTGGTGGAGATATCTGGAAAGGTGTCATTTCTGTACTTCATGCCAACTGTACTGATAGAAGCGTCCATGGAAAGTGCCATGGGAGCTCAGAGAAAGAGCACGTGAGTAGGTGGGCTGGCCAGCCATGGAAAGCTTGCTGGAAGAGCTTAATTTTAAGGGAAAGTAGGATTCAATTAGAAAGAGTGAGCGTAAACCTCAGATGCAGAGTTGCACTCCAGCCAATGGGAACAATTTCACACGGTTATGTAAAATACCAAAATCATGTGGTCACTGCAGGATACAGTCAGGTCTGCTATAACATGAGATATGCATGGCTAAAAATCACTGTTGCAGAATTGCACAATGAAAAGCCACTTATGGGGTAAAGGGGATTGGAGTGACACATTCAAAAGCTATATAATCGTAAGGGATTTGATTTAGGTCATACCTGAATGTTCAAGCTGATTTTAGAAAAGGCGGAGGAACCAGAGATCAAATTGCCTACATCCGCTGGGTCATTGAAAAAGCAAGAGAGTTCCAGAAAAACATCTACTTCTGTTTTATTGACTATACCAAAGCCTTTGTGTGGATCACAAGAAACTGTGGAAAATTCTGAAAGAGACGGGAATACCAGACCACCTGACCTGCCTCTTGAGAAATCTGTATGCAGGTCAGAAAGCAACAGTTAGAACTGGACATGGAACAACAGACTGGTTCCAAACAGGAAAAAGCATCAAGGCTGTATATTGTCACCCTGCTTATTTAACCTTATATGCAGAAAGAGAAACGCTGGGCTGGATGAAGCACAAGCTGGAATCAAGACTGCCGGGAGAAATATCAATAACCTCAGATATGCAGATGACACCACCCTTATGGCAGAAAGCCTAGAAGAACTAAAGAGCCTTTTGATCAAAGTGAAAGAGGAGAGGGAAAAACTTGGCTTAAAACTTAACATTCAGAAAAGTAAGATCATGGCATCTGGTCCCATCACTTCATGGAAAATAGATGGGGAAACAGTGGAAACAGTGTCAGATTTTATTTTTTGGGGCTCCAAAATCACTGCAGATGGTGATTGCAGCCATGAATTTAAAAGACGCTTGCTCCTTGAAAGAAAAGTTATTACCAACCTAGACAGGATATTAAAAAGCAAAGACATTACTTGGCCAACAGAGGCCCGTCTAGTCAAAGCTATGGTTTTTCCAGTGGTCATGTATGGGTGTGAGAGTTGGACTATAAAGAAAGCTGAGCGTGGAAGAATTGATGCTTTTGAACTGTGGTGTTGGAGAAGACTCTTGAGAGTCCCTTGGACAGTAAGGAGATCCAACCAGTCCATCCTATAGGAAATCAGTCTTGAATATTCATTGGAAGGACTGATGCTGAAGCTGAAACTCCAATACTTTGGCCACCTGATGTGAAGAACTGACTCATTTGCAAAGACCCTGATGCTGGGCAAGATTGAAGGCAGGAGAGAAGAGGACAGCAGAGGATGAGAGGTTGGATGGCATCACCGATTCAATGGACGTGAGTTTGAATAAACTCCGGGAGTTGGAGATGGACCGGGACGCCTGGCGTGCTGCAGTCCATGGGGTCGCAAAGAGTCACACATAACTGAGCGACTGAATTGAACGGAACTGATTCGAAACTTCCTAAGTGACTCTCGAGGGAAAAGTTAGAAACCTAATAAACATGAAAGCAGGTTTACATCAGTTAAGTGTTAGGAAATACAGAAATACCAAAACAAATGTGGCACGTTTCCTTGAAAAGAGTCTGAGGTTTACCTGTAGAAACTGCTGTCAGAAGGGCTGTAGCCTGTGAATTATTGCAAAATGGTGCCCGGAGGGTTATCTGAGATAGGAGTGAAGATTGTAACAGCAGCCTTGGTGGCGAGGCTCGTAGTACAGCGAAGGGAGCTGATAGGTGCTCACGTATGGGGCCTGCCTGGAACTTTGAATACCTGCCTGGCTTGGATCAGCCAGCTGTGTTCTCTTTGTTCATCTGGTCTTCCCCAAAGATGACATCGCGCCTAAACCAATGCCAGATCTGCATATGCTTAAATTGTTTCCTGATACAGCGGATCGTGGTGGAACCCATTCTTGAGCTGTAGCAGAACTGACTGGCTTGCACCTCTGAAGGGTGATAAGCCAGATCTGGTGGGGGAGGGCAGGAGAGTAGGGGCTGGGGCCCAGCCTGTGGCTTCCATTTTCATCTCCAGCATTTTTTAATCCTCTTTCATTAAGTAAGGTCATTAAGACTTCTTAAACCTTCAGCAAGTCTGTCTGATCTTTCCTGCCGTTCCTGGTTTTCTTGTCAGTTCCCTTCTCTTCCGTACGCCACCTCGAATCCCAGAGGAATTTCCCCTGTGGTCATGCCATCTGTTTCTGACCTGGTTGCTCCTGAGTGGCCTGCTTTTCTGTCAGCAGCCCCAGCTTTTCCTTGGCCCTCCATCCTCTCCTTTCAGGCCTCTTCTGCATTAGTGTGAAGGCCACTGGGACCTCAGGCCTGTACTCCCAGCTTTACCTTGAGTGCCCCCTGGCTGTAGTTTGGTTTCTGTGTGGACTGGTCACTCTTACACCGAAGATGTTGCTACAGGTATGTTTATATGTCTTGCTTTTTGAAAATTTACCCTCAGGCGCTCACTGTTTATATCTTTGCTTAGCAATTGAAGTGGACCTGTGAAGGTGGGGGGTGGGGGGGATTAGGAGTTCTTTTAAATCATTTGCCTATTTGGAAGTTAGTAATCCCTCACATCTCTCCCATTCAATTGTGATAAGTAGCTGCTAACATTTCCTGAATGTGTAGTATAATGTCAGGCATCCAGTCACATGTTGACTTGGGCTATCTCATTTCATCCCCACAATGGCCATAGGAAGTAGGTACTATTACTGTCTTCATTTTACACGGAAGCCAACTGAGAGTGAGATAGTTAAGTGGCTCATCCAAGGTCACCCAGGCACTTGTTCAAGATCACATGGTCTAATGCACATAGGAATCTGGATGGTTTGATCCAGAGCCCGCACTATTAATCATTGCTGCATAATTGAAAAAGCTTCCTTCAGACACTGTCATAGACATCTTGAACTTACATTGGAAGAGGGCAAATGTCACTGTGAAGGACGATGATATTTGGATAGTTCCCAAATCCGATATACTAGGACTCTAAGTCTTTGCCCTTAGCTACAGGAGTGTTATCTTCATCACATTGTATGTGTGGCATTCATTTAGGATATTTCAGTGCTGTGTTAATAAATGTCAGCTAACTTTTTCATCCACACTTTTATTAGTCTTTTGTTCTCCTTAGCTAAACTTGCCTTGTGGTAGCCCAGATGGGGAGAAGAGGAATGTGATCCTTACCCTGTTTCAGGTTGTAGAATCCTTCCTACATACTGGGGTGAGAGAAGGGAGATGTTGTGCAATCTACCTATGAGAAATGTGCTCAGGTATCAAACCTGAAAAGTTCATGACTATAAATAAATCAACTTTTTGCTTCTGCTGTTGTCGAGCTTAGTCAGTCATGTCCGACTCTTTGCAGCCCCCATGGACTATAGCCTCCACTGCCCGTAGGATTCTCCAGGCAAGAAAACTGGAGTGGGTTGCCATGCCCTCCTTCAGGGGATCTTCCTCACCCAGAGATCGAGCCCTTGTCTCCTAACGTTGGCAGGCGGATTCTCTACCATCTAGGCCACCAGCAAAGGTGTGTCTGTAAGCAAAATACTGAAGAGGAAAACTGAAAAAGAGGAAGCTCTAGCGCCACCTCGTGGAAAGACCGCCTCTGTCCGGTTCTGCCATTTCTGCGACCATGCTTCTGCTGGTGGCACTTGGTGATCGTGGCGCTTGGATGAGGGTGTTGTGACGTGTTTGCAGCTAAGCATTTCTAACCAGTGTTTCACCTCTAACAGTTAGGGAAGGATAAAATTGGATACCTGTGTCATAGGTAACATTGACAGTTTACAGTGCCCTTCCATATGTGTTATTTATTTATTGCATTTTTGTAAGGTAGACAGGGAAGCTATTATTCTCATTTAGCAGGAGAGGGAATGGGCATTCTGGGAGGGTTAATGTACTTGCCCAGAGTCACAACCAGTAAGTGATAAAGCTGTGCCTTGAAACAACAGCCTTTTGTGTCTTAATCCGGGGGATTTTCTTGCTCTCCCATGTTCTTCCTAATGTATGAGACCGTTTCCTGTGCAGGCAGCAGCTGGTTCACCAGACAGCTGCTTCTGCAGCTTCGTTTATTATTTTATAGTATTTTGATGCCTCTCATCATCTTCTTTGTGACTAGCGGTCTGGGATCTGAGAACTTCCCATACTTAAGGAAGCCATAAGCCTAGTTTTTTCTAGAGCTGGATGGATAGAGAGTTGCAAGTCCATATGTATATGAGCTTCCCTGGCGGCTCAGACAGTAAAGAATCTGCCTGCAGTGCAGCAGACCCAGGTTCAATCCCTGAGTTGGGAAGATCCCCTGGAACAGGGAATGGCTGCCCACTCCAGTATTCTTGACTGAAGAATCCCATGGACAGAGGAGCCTGGCGAGCTACAGTCCTGGAGCCTGGTGAGCTACGTTTGTTGGACAGATTATGTATACAAATTATATATGTATATAATTTATGTATCTATATAATTATATACATATATAATATGTATATATTAATTACATACATATAATATGTATAAATATATACATGTATGTATTATTTTAATACATAATTATAATATGTATTAATTATATACATATATAATATGTATAACTATATACACATACATAAATTATATATATTATCTATTAAATATATATTATATAATATACAAATTATGTATATATATATACACACATACACATATGTGTGTATATATATATTGTTTGGAATTTGTCATCAAATGGTCTTTGATGGGGAGAAAGAGCTCTATTTGTATGGGAAGCAAAGTTTAATTCTGGGTTTTAAGGGAGGAGAGGCCTCAGTACATGATTAGGCTGTGCTTTGCCCTGGGCCTAGTTAAAGGGAGTCAGAGTTTCTTGAACAAATAGAAAGCTCCTGTTTCTGCTTTGTCCTTACAGACTTTATCATCAAAGACTCCGGCTAACCCCCCGAGTTTCATTCTGGAGATTTCTATCCCTGCTGCTCTGTTAGTTGTCTGAGATCAAGGCATCTGTCTGTCCTCTTCATTGCAGTATTCTTAGCTCCTAGGAGGCACTCAGATAATTGAGGGATAAATGAAGGAACGTTGTTTTTTGCCTCTTTCTTTTGGATCAGTACTCTCATTCATTAGGAAGTTGGTATGGTACAGAGGTTAAAGCTAGACTCTGAAGTCAGGAATACCTAGGTTTGATTCCTACATTTTTCTAACTATTACCTTATCTCTCAGAGCCTACGTTTTCCGAAATGCAAAATAAAGTTTATGATAGCCACACGATATTGTGTCTGTAGAGAATCCAGCGTGTATTTGGCACGCAGGGAGTTTTGAACTGATGCTAGTTGCTGTCTTCATCATGATCGCTATCTGGATTCGTTTACACTTCCATATGTTTCGGAGGATGAACTGAAAATCCCAAGGGTATAATGTCTACTTTTGTTTCATCTCTAAATACAGACGCAGTGCTTAAGATTTTGGTATCTCTCCAACCGCAAATGCTCCATCTCACCGAATCACTTGGCGTATCTGGGTGCCAGCTAGACTCATGCTCATTCTTTGGTCAGCTGGATAGCAGCTAGACCCTTTCACGTTACTATCAACATTTGTGTTAAAGGTTTGTGGAAAACAGGAGCCTGCCTCTGGGCTGTGCAGATCGGCACAAGCAAAGTGAAATCTTTTCCTGGTGAACCTTTTGTACCTGCTAAAAAGACCCTTGTTTAATTGTCCCTGCAATCATTTTTCACGTTTTATAGGAGTTTAGACCAGGGTTTCTCAACCTCAGCACCAGTGGTGTTCTAGGCTAGGATGGATAATCCTTTTTTTTTAATTAAGAGAATTTTAAATTGATAACTGTATAGTTGATTTACAATATAGAGTTAGTTTCTGGTGTGTAGCAGTTATTCAGTTTATGTATATATATGTATATATAAAAATTATTTATTTTGTTTTATATGTGTGTATATATGGTTTATCTATTTTATGTATAGTAGTATGTATTTGTTAATCCTAAACTCCTAATTTAACCCTCCCCCTCCTGTTTCCTCTTTGGGGAACATAAGTTTTTTTTCTATGTCTGTTTCTGTTTTATAAATAATTTCATTTGTACCATTTGTTAAGATTCTACATATAAGTGATATCACATGAAATTTGTTTTTCTCTGTCTCACTTCTCTCACTTACTGTGATCATCTCTAGGTCAGTCCGTGGGCTGGATGGCTGTTTATTGTGGGGGCTGTCCTATGAATTGTAAGATGTTTAGCATCACCCCTGACCCCATCCGCTAGACGCCAGGGCGTTCTTTCCCTCCCAGATGTGACAACTAAACATGTCTCCAGATGGGCCTAGTGTCTTCTGGGGGACAGGATCGCCGCTGGTTGAGAACCGATGCTGCAGGCTTGTGAAGTGCTAGAAACACCTCCTTTAACTAATGACTGACTTTCCTCGTGTCTTGCTTTCTCGGTATCCTTCATTCTCTTAGCTCCCTCCTTTTCTCTCTGAAGATACCCATGTGCTTAGGTTGAGGGAATAACTAAAGTGCTGTTTCACTATTTCAAAAGCATCCAATGATTATAAAAGTCTCAACGGTCACAACAATCTGCAGAATTGTTGTGAATTCTTGTTCTCATTTATTAAGGAAATTCAACTTTTGAAGGAAGGATAGGGTTTTGTCAACATTCTGAGACAGTGAGATTTGTCATGCTTCCTACTTTCTTTTATCTCCATATGTTTCCTTTCCCAAACTTCAAACTTATTCCTTAATTATGCTCTATAATGCAAAACATTTTACTGTCAGTCCTCACTTTGTAAGGAGTTCCGTAGGTATTGGATCTCAGCTAATTATTAGGGGAGCCAGATGATCCATCTGATTTGTGTGAAATTAGAAATACAGTTGACCCTTGACCAGCATAGGTTCGAACTCTGTGGGTCCACTTATATGCAGAGTTTTAAAAAATACATACTGCAGAACTACATGCGATCAGTTGAATCCACAAATGCAGAACCTGGTTGTAAAATGACGTATGGATTTTCAATGATCTGTACCCCTAACCCTTAGGTAGATCAGGGGTCAGGTATAGTTCATAGGAGGCAGTATTTGCTCCTCTTAGCATTTGCATTTTGTTAACAGTAAAGCTTTCTATTAATAACTTAAATAAATCTCATGGATTGTGCTGTTGATACAATGAAATGAAGCATTTTCAGCAGATGGGTGAGATACTTTTA
The DNA here is from genome assembly GCF_014754425.2 of Oryx dammah. Lineage (NCBI taxonomy): Eukaryota > Metazoa > Chordata > Mammalia > Artiodactyla > Bovidae > Oryx > Oryx dammah. The sequence goes on along the minus strand of NW_024070213.1, from coordinate 110,080,087 downwards.
GACAGAGGAGTCTGCTTTGCACTTATTAAGTCATGTTTCCCAGCCAGCTACTTTTTCTATATAGTGACAACCAAAATCCATTTCAAGAATTTTAAAATAGAGGCTGTCTCTCTCTCTCTCCCTTTTTTTTTTTTTGCCATTTTGTAGTTTCTTGGAGACTTCCCCTATTGAGTATAATCATTTCTTCTAATTAAACTAATTTTGTTGTTATTGGTATTGATGGGACTTTCACATGTTTGTGGTCTGCCAGCGGATAAGGACATTGAGCAGCAGGACAGTTGATTGGGCATTGATTGATCCAAGCTGATGGAGGCTGGAAGTGAAGTTTCAAAATTGTGTGAGTTATCTGGGAAGCTTTGGAGAGCAGTGGTGGTGTAGATCTGGCTATGGGAAAGAGTTAGTTTATTCTGAAGATTTAAATAACTTTAGAAGAGAAGAGCCAACTGGGGAAAAAATGTTCTATGGTGCAGAGATGAGGACAGTCTAAAGAGGAAGACTTGGGGAAGATTAGAGAGGCTGCAGGAGAACTTTTGAAAGCTTGCTTAGAAGAGCTCTGCGAGGATTTATTTATCTGTAAATGAGTCTGTAAAGTGAGACGACTAGCTTGCTGTCCTCTGAGTCTAATACTCTTGTTATTACTAGATGACATTCTTGAGAAGCTGAGAAAGTGGGAATGCTTGCTCTTTATACCAAAAATGCAATAGGAGGACCTTCTTCTCTGTACTTCATTCTAGGGAATGTCAGTAACAGGGAAATAACCACAGGCTGTGACGGTTGTTTAGGCAAAACCTTGGGCCTATTTCCTCTCTCCTTTTATGCTTGAGTGTATTCTGTGTTCACAGGCTTAGGACTTACAGGTATCTGAGTCTGATTCAAAATAAATTTGCCACTTAACATATTTTCATGGGAAGGGATAAATTAGGAGGTTGGGATTTATACGTATACCCACTACTATAATATAAAATAAATAACCAACAGGGACCTATTCTGTGTGTGTGTATAACCAAGTTCCTGTGCTGTCCACCTGAAACTAACATGGTACTGTAAATAAACTATATTCTAATAAGAACAAACGAAAAAATAAGATGCTCTCATGGGACTAATTAGCTTTCATAGGTCTTGCTTTCTTTCTGGATATTGTGAAGTATCAGAGAATAATTTAGTGGAATCACTTTCTTCTTTCATAATTTCCAAAATTTGTCTGGGATGATCTTTAAAAACATGTCAACAGAGCAAGTACAAATGCAGTCAAAGCAATGGCTCTCAGTAGAACATGACATTAAAAAAATAATTCTTCAACAAGCTGCGAGGCATTCTGCTATATGCTGGGGCTATTAGAGAGGAAACAAACAAACACAACAGCAACCGTTTTCAAACTGTAGTTTGCCCTTCTCCATTCACAGAAGCGCAGTGATTAGTGTGGAGTCAATACACAACACTAGGGACCCACGGGCTTGGAGTACAGATGGCCAGGGCCCTTCGCTCTGGACATCTCTAAACATCTGGGGTCAGCTGCAGAGGAAGTTTCTGAAGGCAGGGGGAGAAGTGGAGAAAGGTACCCCAGTGTGGGAGTGGCTGTGGTTCTTGTGGAGTCATTTTCTGTTGTTCTGGGTGGGTTCTTGGTACACCCTGCCCCATTTAAGTTTTTCAGAAAGACTGATTCTGGGTTCAGGTTTCAGCTAGAGACCATACAGTTCTTGGGTCTTTTCCAGGCTATGGGAAAAGACCAAAAACACGTTAAAATTCTGGCACAGGCTCTACTTTCATGGACGGTCTTCCTACCTCCTTCCTTCCTTCCTTCCTTCCTTCCTTCCTTCCTCCCCAAGTGGGTCACCTGTGTGCTTTTGTGGGATCTTCAGGCTGAACCTCTGTCTCCTTCAAAGAAGTGCTGGGTTGCTAAATGGCCCAGATTCGAACGAGAGCAGCCTTGGACAGGAAGGTTAGAAGCGGCTGTTAATGACGGTTTAATGTAACCAGTTGTTATCCTTGTGGTAAAATGTCAAACGGGTAGAGCTTGAATTCCACCTCTGGCTTTCAGCTCCCTTTGTGACTGTCTCCTGTTTATTCGCTGGGACTCTGCTTCGCATCTGTCACATGAGGAAACTAGACTCCATAATTTCTAAAATGGATCAAAGCAGAAATTGTCTCTAATTGTGTGTCTTCTTGCTATTTCTAGTGGATTTTTTTTTTTAAGAATAGGATTTATTCTGAAGCAATTGATCCTAGTTAACAAAATTGTGCTTGTAAAACTCTTACTTCTGTGCATTAAAGAGGGAGCTGTTCTAGGGCGGGAGTAAGCACCCATGCTTCCTCTTCCAAATAAGATGCCCCATTTACTCCTACTGCCAAGATCAAGATGGGTTCTTCGGTTGGCCTGCCGCATCAGAGGAGAATAGCGTTGATGAAATGGGAGAGAATGGATTGGTTGTTATTGCTGCTTGAGTGGACACAGGCATGGGGCCTCAGGCTTCTGTCTGCCAGTATCACTCTTGCCATATATCTAGAGAAAACGCATGGCTTCCGAGTTGGGAGATTCAGGGGGTAACTTACAACAGAGAGTATTTCTGTGTAGAAGGAAGAGGGTAGCAATGGGGGATGGTAGCCAACTTCAGAAAACGCAGGACTAGTTTGAGATGAAAACATCATGATGTCCAGAAAAATGATTATGTATAAATGGTACATTCTGACTGAATTCGTCATCAGCCATAGTGTTCGATTCATACTGACCTCTTTTGTAGGAAAAATAAAATAAAATTAGGTACACATGGCTGTTAACATCAAAGAAGCAATCCAGATCTAAAGAAAGAGCTGGGCTCTTTCCTTGCATTATCTCCAAAGCTGTCAGTGATGTAAAATGTGATCATGAACTTCTGCTGTTGTGGCAGTGTTATAAGTAGGAGGGGTCCCAGATGAAATGTGTGTGACTGGCACTTACATCCTTGATTTTGATTTATAAAAACAAGAACAGAATCATGAAGGGAGTGTAAGATTTACCCCACCTAATCTGTCACCCAATTTCATAACTTCTTTCAGTACAGTTTTCCCCCCTTCCCTCTTACTAGAAAAATAAATGTAATGCTATCATTTTTAGAAAGAAAATTCCAGTGTTTATTGTATTTAGAGGGAATCATGAATGATTTATTTATATTAAGTATGAGAGTTTCCAGAACAGTGATTAAAAATGCTTACAAATTCTAGATTAGAAGTGTGGGAATTTCCTTTTGGGATAATAACCCTTTAGAAAATTACAATTATAATATAACTCACAGGAACCAATTAAAATCAGGTCATTGGCATTTATTCTCTTCAGAGCAGTGTATACCTGTTGCAATTTTTAATTCTAAAAAATTTTTAACTTGCCATCAAAAATTTGAACATCTATTGATATTTGGAAATCATAGTTCTCAATGATTTAATGTGATTGGGCCCATTCCTGAGACACACGTCTTGTATCCTCTGATTAAACTCAGTTTTACTTCTACTAAGTTGGAAATAGGGAATGTTTAAACTGCATACAGTAATCACAAGTAATTCTTCTCCAGTATTCTTTGTTGGAAACATCTGGAACATGACTAATGGTTTGGGAAATAGGACCTATGAGTAAAAGTGAACAGGAATTGGAAATTATTTCATATGTAGATAAATATATGGTGATTTAAATATAAGTTGCAAGTTCATGAAGAGGAGTTGGAAGAAGGACAGTAAATATCCATTTTTCTCAAAACTAAAGAAAATCCTATAAAACGGCAGGAGAAATTTGTGTCAGGAAAGAACTTGAAGACTTGTAGGCATGGCCCAGGGAGATAGCAGATTCTATAATATGTTAGAGAAAGGACAAATAGTTAACTATCTATGAAGTACCAGGATTTTGGAGCCCTGGACACAATTATTTCTGAAGTCTGTTGTAATTTTTTTCATTTATCAGTGGAGTGGTAAATATGAACTCATTCTTAAAGGTCATAACATTTGTATCTGTTTTTCTGCAGAAGTGTGATTTGATCGGACTCCTGAAAGCAAACTGATGGCCGTGGAATTGGTTGTTTCAGAAAACAAAGTCCAGGAGTTAGAGACTCTGCTGGATTCTCTCTGAGTAGATTAGAGGTGCTCTGGTAAGAGACAAACCACGATAAGCTGTGTTTACTTGGAGGAATCTCTAATGTTCTGAGACATGAAAGAGTGTGACTAGAGATTCATAATTTCTTGGAGAGGAGTTGTGGGCAAAGTGAACACATTGGTTTAAAAATCACCATTGGAAAATGTGCATTTTTTTTGTAGTTAGACTTCCAGTGCTGAAACTATGGCCCAAATGAGGGGCTTCAGTTAAAATGTAGTGAGAGCAATCTGTTAGATCAGATTTTCATATATTTTTGAGAAAGTGCTAAATATGTTGAGGGCATTTCTCGACTCATTGTTTTCTTTGTTTCTTTACTTCTTAGAATGATATTTTATGAAGCATTCCCTTTTCTTTGTTTCTTTACTTCTTAGAATGATATTTTATGAAGCATTCTTTTAGTCCACAAGTACCTCTTTTCTTCCTCTGTGCTTTTTCCTGGGATTGAAATAAAATAAAAAATGTAGGGCTACACATTGCTGTCAAGCCCATAATGAAATCTAGCTTTATTTATGTGTGCTTAGAGGGTTTAGGGCAGTCGAAGCTGCTAACTGTGGTGTTAAACATTGTTTGACACTCCCCTCCCTTAAATCCTTTGAAAGGAGCTGATTTTTTATGTTCATGGAAAGAGCCCTTAGAGGATTGTGAGGGGGGCATATGATTTGCTCATACATGGGATTATCTTATTACAATATAACCTATGCAGCTGTGAGAAGCAGCAGCAGGCTTAACTTAGTACTGAGCTGTTTCCCATACGGTGATGTCTGATGTCCAAGTGATCTATAGCTTAGAAACTTACAGGAAAACCTTGGGCAATTTAATATTTTCCTGAATATAGATGGTGATTATTGGGATGCTTTCTTTAAAAATAGGATTTCTTTTTATTTTATTTTATTTATTTATTTATTTATTTTTTTACTTTACAATTCTGTATTGGTATTGCCATACATTGACATGAATCCACCATGGGTGTACATGCGTTCCCAAACATGAACCCCCCTCCCACCCCCCTCCCCACAATATCTCTCTGGGTCATCCCCGCGTACCAGCCCCAAGCGTGCCGTATCCTGCGTCGGACATAGACTGGCAATTCGATTCTTACATGATATTATACATGTTTCAATGCCATTCTCCCAAATCATCTCACCCTCTCCCTCTCCCTCTGAGTCCAAAAGTCCACTATACACATCTGTGTCTCTTTTGCTGTCCATGACCTAAAATATCTGAGCTGACTTTTTCCATGAATAGCTGCCTAGGTATTGCATGATCGTGGCCTTCTGTTTGTATCAGGATATTCTTGATGATTTTGTGAGAAGGGACAGGGTACCTCATATTTAGCAAGAGGAATATGCATCCTGGAAGAACAAGTGATAACTAGCAATTAGGAATGTTAAGGTCCAGGAAAGTAAGGGGGATGGAAGAGAAATGTGTTATTCAAATTAGCAAGACCCACAGCCTAGGCGTGACCTGGGAGCTTGTTAGAAATGCAGAATCTGAGTTACTGCCCTGGACCAGCTGATTCCAGATCTACGTTTTTCACAAGCCTCTGAGGTGGTTTGTATGAGCTGTAAACTGACTGGTGTGTTCTCAAAATTCATGTGTTGAAACCTAACCCTCAGTGTGATGGTATTTGGAGGTGGAGTCTCTGAGAGGTGATTGGATCATGGGGAAAGAGCCTTCATGATTAGGATTAATGCCCTTATAAAGATAGAGACCCCAGAGAGCTCCCTGCCCCTTCTGCCAGGTAAGAACACACCTGGAAGACTGCCTTCTAGGAAGCAGGTTCTCGCCAGATGCTGAACCTGCAGCTTCCTCGATGCTGGACTCCTCAGCCTTCAGAACTGCGAGAAATACATTTCTGTTGTTTATATGCCTTCCAGCCTATGGTATTTGTTTCAGCAGCCTGAACTAAATAGTGCGCATATTCAAGTTGGAGGAAGACTTGATCTACAGAGCCCCCAAAATGGAATGGGCCAGAAATTGAAATGTAATTTAGAATACACAGAGTTGAAGGAGCTGGAGCCTGGGAAGCTCAAATAAATCAAGGAAGTCAGGATCAAAGGGAAATATATGAGTTTGGGTTTGCTTTTTAGTGATGGGGAGGGTAGGAGTCAGGGTAAAGAAGGTTGGTATCTTGAGTGTTTGCCACATTTAAAACCACAGTTGTTGCTTGGTATTTGGCTTTATGGAGTGTGCGTGGGATGAATTTGTTTACAGTTGAGGATAGAACACACATTGGATGACTATGAAATTTTGCAGCTATTAAACATTGGAACAGATCAGAAACTTGGATATCTGGTGAGAGTAGAAGACCCCCACCGAGTCAAGTCTGGGGAAATGAATGTTGTTGACTGAAGGTGGTTCAGCCTTGTGGGAGTGGAAAACCAATCAAATCTTGCCCTCGGGAGAAAAGACATTTTATTGGTGGGATGTTTGCTGAGTCTGGCTTAGCTATGTCTGTCTTCCAGGTCATATGAGTAACTATTGCACGCATGGATTTTCTCCAGATGCCGGTGAAGTGGGGTTTTATGGGCAGGCCCAAAGTTTAGTAAAAAAAAAAAAAAGGCGTGAGGTTTTGCAAAGTTGAGATAAGAGAAGCATTAAAACATACATTGTCTACTGGAAATAACAAGAAGTCACCCATCTCATAATTGGGGAAATGTCAATACTTAATTTAAAATTTTAATTAATTTAAAATTTTAATTAAATTAAAATTTTAATGTTTTCGTTATTTTACTTTTAGAAATTCACACATGATAATATAAAAAGTTAAAAGAGTAAAAATTTAAATCAATTCATATTATACTATACTTCCCTGGTGGCTCAGTGGTATAGAATTCACCTGCCAATTCAGGAGATATGGGTTTGATCCCTGGTTCAGGAAGATCCTCTGGAAAGGGGAATGATAACCCACTCCAGTATTCTTGCCTGAGAAATCCCATGGACAGAGGAGCCTGGAGGGCTACAGTCCATGGGGTCGCAAAAGAGTGGGACACAACTTAGCGACCAAACAACAATTATACTATACTGCAGTACTATTTTTAGGTTGTATCTCTTTATATACACTCCCTCCTAATTTCATTTCTTCTTCTTTTCTTTGGTAACCATATTATGGCTTGGTATGTAACTTTACACTTCTTATGAGAAGAAAAGAATCTTACTGTGATAGCATTTGGAATTTTCACAAGAGAACAAAGCCTATTTTAGTAACAACAAGTTTTCTGAATAAAAGCTGTGTAGGGCTTTTAAAGATTGTAATAAAGACCACGACAAGATCTATATTTGAACTACTAGCACTGTAGGGAAGAAATGAGGGAGATGAGTTGTAATATATTTGCAGTATATTTTGATCTGTGCCAATTACGTAGTTGAGATCAGAGGTGTATATGAAATATATTTTTAGTGGTTGTACAGCACTTAAGCTGTGGTGGTCCTTGTCCTGCACTTCTGTGGTTTAGCTTGGCAGATGTGAGATGAGACATAAGCCACAAAGTGCTACGGGTCTTAAGACATAATGAAGTCATGCATTCATTACGGTAAAGGGTAGGGAGAGGAAAACCAATGGTTTTCAGTAGCCAAACTCTGCACATCAAGATGCTTCAGATACGTTTCACTCTTTTTGTATTTATAGCCTATTCAAACTCAGTAAAGATTGCCTTAATTTCTCCACCTATAAATTTAGAGGACGGAGTGACTTGTCTTTGTTCATGTTTGTGGGGCTACTCAGTGCTGTGTGGAGCCCTTCAAAACAGTGACCTGGACCTTCTTGGTGCAGTGAGTGTTATGTGGCCCGTTTTTGTTGTTGTTCCTAAGTATTAATATTTTGTTGGGTACCCATGGCAGAACTTCTTGACATTGTAGCTAGGGAGGAACTAACTACTGAGGTCCTTCACTTGCCTAGAGTGGTGCATCTGGGTGAGAGGTGGATATGGTGGAGTGAGGAGATGGTGTGGGTGGACTCCAGCCAGATATAGGAGGACGACACACCGTTTATGATCAGGTGGCTGATGGCTCACCTCTCTGGCCCTCATGGTCTTGATGCCACAAGTACAATATGACCGTAGGAGCTCCTGGACTGTGAGTAACTAGGTTGGTTAGGAAGCCTTTGGCCTAAGTTAATACTTCAGTTGGAAATTCCCACCAGAATCATGCCTGGTAAAGGATGCTTTGTCCAAACAAGTCAATGTTGTTTGGGTTCCAATTATCTGTAGATGATAGAGTGAGAATATATGCTGAAATATAAAGATGAGTGAAATGTTCATCTTTTTGTTGCTTCTGCTGTGTTTTCTATTCAGAATTATGACTATGCCTTCTTTCTGGCATCTACCTGTATTAGAAAAGTTGTTAGTATGAATCCCTTGCAGAAAAATGACTACTTTTAGCCTTTTTTTTTGTAATGCAGACAAGAGTTGGTTTGTTGGTATAGGAAAGTCCATTCATTTGAAATGTTTCCCCTTTGCTTGTTTTTTTGTTATTTTAGCCTCATTTGACTCAGTAATCTGTGCTCTGCATTTATGTATATCCCTTCTGATTTGGGGGGTTGTATTCCTAGGGTTAAATCCATTTCACCTGTAGGTGTTTATGATGTATTCAGAAAGGGGGACTAAAAACTATCCTCAGAGTAATCCTGAGAGTTTTCTGTCGCTTCTTTCTTTTTAAAAGACGCTAAAGCATTTTCTGAATTGTTTCCACTAAGATTGATTTTGTTTCTGAATGGTCATAGATAATTGAAAAGGAACCCGATAATTATTTAAAGAGGGGTTGTTAAAATTCACCTGGAGATGTTTTTTCTTGGAGAAAAAGAATGTCAGCTTACAGTTTACTGTTCAAGTAACTATCATTCTACTGCACATCCAGCACAGATGTGTATATTGTGTGTAAAAATTTACAGACTAAATCTGAATGAGTGCAAAGTATTTGTGCCATTGTTTTCTATTAGTGCCTTGATCATTTTTTTAATATTCACATCAAGTCCCTGTTTGCAAATCAGTTAGTTAAATGTGTACTTGTTTTTTTAGAGACAGAAGATTTTTCAAGGGGAAGAGGCAGCCTTTTGTCTTTCGTAAGTGGATTCATGGAGTGCATTTCAGAAATGGATTTTCTGTGGCAAGACTTGATCCCACATGTTGCTGGAACTTTTATTAGTCAGGCCTTATCAAATTTCCATTGAGCACATTTCCCCCTCCATTTAGACACCAGGACATGAAGAGAATTTTAAATAGCCTAGAAAATTTACACATAACTGTTCATGGAATTAAACTGCTTCCTTTTACATTTATAATTTTGACATTGAAGATTATGTCATAAAGGGTGATCATCATTCGTGAGACAGCGTGGAGCAATAGCCAAGAAGGAATGAAGAGTAACAATTTTAATGGGAATTTATTTTATTTTTTTTTGGAGGAATAGTATTTAAGGTCTCATTTGTGAAAAACTGCCTTGACACTAGCTCTTAATTAAATTTCCGTCTAAAGGCCCTCTATGTAATAAGCAATGAGCAAGCCAGGTTGGAGGAAACTTCCCTGTGTGTAAGTACAAAGATCTTGTGCCTGTGTGTGTGCTGGATTTGTGGGGGGAGCTGAGGAGCATGTGGGTGTTTGCCTGTGTGTCTGTGTCTGTGTGTGTCTGTGTGTGTGTGTGTGTGTGTGTGTTGCGGCTGAGGGTAGGATCTTTGCTCCTGAAGATGCTGTGTAACTGTCTTTTGTTTTCGTGTACTTTTCTCTCCCTTTGTCTGCAGTCAGCTGGATTCTCCTCTGCACCAGTACCCTGTACGACAGCCCCTGGCAGTAATGAGGCTGCGTGCTCCACTGTAATTGAACCCTGTCAGGGCTGCCCATTAAGGCCGCAGTGTGTATGCCAGCTCATTAATCTGAAGCCTCTTTCTTCTCCTCCGTCATCTCCCTTTTTTGTCCTGGCACTGTTTCAAGTCCTGATGCCCTCATTGTGCACGTGGAGATTCAGGAATGGAGAGTAATTGTGGTGTTGCATCCGTCTTGAGGAGTAACCCTTTTAATAAAAGACATGTTCACATCTGCAAACTAAGATCATTGTGTCATGATTGCATATTGTTTGGGTTTCTTGGATAGTCTATTTGCAGTCAGAATTTTTCATCTGGGTTTAGATCTAGCATATCAAACTTGCACAGTTCCATGAGCTAAAGACAGGTCTTTATGATTAAAACACACACATATGTGTGTATGTGTATTTCTCTATATTTTTTCTTATATAACTGATTATATATTATGAAATCCCAGTTGACTCTAAAACTGCAACTAATTATTAGTTTTCTCCCATGCTTTGGTGTATAAATAATGGGCTTCTTTATTATTGTACTCTTTTAGACAAAATTTCAGAGAAAAATCTTCCCTTCTTTCTTCAGATATTGTTAAGTGTTAGGATATTAACATCAAAATAATAGCCAGCTAATACTAGCAGGCTTTCATCTTCTTTACTGTTTCTCATACAATGCATTTAGATTTCATAATTGTTTTCATTTTTGTGCTTTGTACACATGATCCTTTTGCATGTTCAAATTCTGTGATAGTACAGCAGAAATGACTTAATTATCACTTATATGGCAAAATGTTTCTAACATTATTATGTGAAACTCTGCTTAGGACTCTTCTTTCATCCCATCAAGCTAAGTACACCCCCCCCCCTTTTTTACACTTGAAAAATGTAATTAAATTCCTTTTTGAATCATTTTGAATCTATTATCTAATTGAGGCTTATCTTTTAATGTGCTTTCTAAGTAGAAATTAAAGAAAATATACTTTGGGCCTTAGTGTAGAGAAGGCAGTTCAACTCAAGGTATCACCTAATTGAAAAGCAGAAATGAGAAAGTAGTCTGGTCTGTAGATCCTGGATGAGGAGATGGGTGTGGGAAATAAATTGGAGGTACTGACAAAAATGGTTTAAACATTCAGGTGAGTCTCCAGAAATGAAAAGCTCTGAATGAGTCAAATTTGTCAACATTACCACTTGCTTCTATTGTAGACAACTTTGAAGTTTATCATAATGAGATTAGGGAACACTTTTTAAAAAAAAACAAATAAATGGAAATGCTTGATATTTGGTAATTTATTATCTATTAAAATATATTTTTAGGCTAACTTGGGCCTAAGTATCGTAGGATGCACTTTCTTTAAAATTAAAACAAACAAACAAACAAAAAAAACAAAAAAAGGAAAATGCAAAAATAAAGTTAGCAGGGGAAAAAAACAAGTAAATTGTGACTTCTTGAGGGTGAGCTTGTGTTTTCATCACTGTTAATGTATTTGCTGTTTAGTTCAATGTCTGAACACACTGAGTTTTCAGTCAAGATTTAGTCAAAGAATGAAAGTTGTGTGTGGACAGAGATTATTTGCCTCTTTTTGTCTGTATTTTCCCTAATTCCCAGAATGGTGCCTGGCATAGAGGATGGTGCTCAATAAATAGTTATTGAATTCATTAATTAATTCATTTTATAATAGGGAGAAAAAGATTGCTGTTGAAACAGGGATTTTCAGTCTAGCATCTAGGTTGATGATGGAAAGCAAAGAGGAGTGTGTAGCAGAATAGCCAAAGAAAATAATCCTTTTATTATCTAGAAGAAGTGAAGTGAAGTCACAGTCATGTCCAACTCTTTGTGACCCCCATGGACTGTAGCCTGCCAGGCTCCTCCATCCATTGGATTTTCCCAGGCAAGAATACTGGAATGGGTTGCCATTTCCTTCTCCAGAGGATCTTCCCAACCCAGGGATTGAACCAGGGTCTCCCGTGTTACAGGCAGACTCCTTAACGTCTGAGCCCCCAGGGACCTAGAAGAATAGTATGCAATATGAAACAGTCTCTAAAGTGAGCCTTTAAACTTTTCTCAACCAGTCATCTTTGTAACTGTTCCTATCCCTGTAATCAGATGTCTAAAGTATTAGTTTTAATTTTTACATTTTTTGATAATGTTTTTCTGTTTCACTAATTGTCAGTTAAAACATATACTATATAAATTCAAAATTTAATCTCTGTTAAAGGTCATGTAACCTATATTTTGATTTCTGTTTTTTTAGAAAAGAAAGTTCAGAAAAGGCTCTTTAAGGTTTATTCAGTTGTTTTGAGCTAAGTGAAATTGGCATGTTTTAGATCAGACCTACCAATTTATATCTAATTTCTGGATTATGAGGTCAGAAGATATTTGAGCTTTTGAGGGTTTGTTTTTGTATGTGTGTAAGGGAGGGAGGTGAAGGAAAATTTGACCATTGAATGTGGAATAGGGGGTGCTGTCATGTATTTCTAAATAAATCAACAAAGAAGCCAGAGTGCCTGAAGCCACTTTTTATCCTAAAAAGAAAACGTTGCGGTGGGTGTGGCAGTCAAGTGGGGCCCCTTCTAATTTCAGTGCTCGCATTGATTTTGATGTCATTAGCAGCTTCACCCTTAATTATAACCACAGGACTGGGAATTTTCACGAAGATGGAGACATGATTCCTTTTTTTTTTTTTTTTAATAACAGCCCTATTATAGTGAAAGGAAAATAAACATATGTTACAGGTCTTGAAAAATACTTGAAGAATTTGACATCATGGAAGTTTTATACACTGTTTAAATGAAAGCTAAGTATTAATCTGTGGTATTGTGAATATTTATATGAATGAAGACATTAGAAGATTATTTTCCTGATATTTTTTTCCCCTGATCTTCATTTTCCTCCCCAGTTTTTGGAATTGGCCACTATTGTACCTCTTACAGATGTCTCATTATACAAGAGTCCTCACAGAATTGGGTGTGTGACAGAATGAGCCTCTGGGAGCCATAGACAGTGTGGCAGAGGGGTGGGTATATTCTCTCTTGTGCAGGAGGTATGGCTCATGTAGGAGGTATGGCTCTTGCAGAAAAGACGATCAGGCTTAAAAACGAAAACAAAAAACTTACCTATTCCCTGGAGGCTCAGATGGTAAAGAGTCTACCTGCAATGTGGGAGACCTGGGTTTGATCCTTGGGTTGGGAAGACCCATTGGAGAAGGAGATGGCAACCCACTCCAGTGTTCTTGCCTGGAAAATCCCATGGATGGAGGAGCCTGGTGAGCTACAGTCCATGGGGTTGCAAAGAGTCGGACACGACTGAGTGACTTCACTTCCACCCGCAACCCTGGCTTTTTTCTGACTTTCACTGAGGTTCAAGCAAACTAATACCTCCAAAGTTTCGTTGAATCCCAATTCCTAAACTCATCACCTTCCTCTTAGACCCAGCCTTTAGACCTTGGTGGCCTCTAAGTCAGCTAATGGTTGTATTTTCAGTAAGGGTAAAGGCCTAGTCTGGTCTGGTAGAGAGATCTTATAAGTCAGCTTGTCATGGCTCACCAGTAACTTTGGCTGGGGTTGTTGGGTATGTGGGATGGTTGAGTGTGTGTGTGTGTAGGTGGAGTCGGGTGGGCAGCTAATGCTGACTCTTCTGTAAGCTGACTGATGTTAGGTGCTTGGAGACCAGTAAGCAAGACTTGCAAATAGATGGGACTCTGCATGGCATGTACCAAAGAACTGTCGTATCCATTGACATGAATCAGTCAATACCTGTTGGGTCAATTCGTGCCTTAAATTTTTGATCTTCTTTTTACTGAACTTTCTTGTGGCTTGGAACCTTTTGTTTACTGTGGTAGAATTAAATGATAGGATATGACTATTTTTTTTTAAATTTTCCTGTGTTCTTATTTATAATGTTTTCCTTAGATTTATCTTCCTGTGTTCTTTGCTAAGAGCTTTACCCATGTCTAGTTACTTGGACCCCTTTGTCTCAGAAAATATGGAACTTTTTGCCTTCTCCCAAACACCTCTGCTTTACTCCTTGAGATGTACATAGAACTTGACTTCGTTTGAGTGAGATAAATGAGTAATTTTTCACTCATTTATTGTCTTAATACTCCCATTGGCACAGAATTACAAAACTTAGATTTTACGTGATGAAACTCATTCTTTGATTCTCTTCATTCTCTCACAGTGTTATTTCTTCTGCATTCAGCTCTGAGATTTTTGGCCTCTTGTGTACCTAGGACAAGTCTTTGTTTTATAGTATTGTTATATGGTTGGTTTCCTGAAGGAGAGGTTAGATTTTAAGTCTCTTGATGTGGTGCCATTTGTTGATGGTGAGATAGGTAGGATAAGTGGAGTTCTTGAGTCATAGCTTCTGAAGTTAAAACTCTGAAGATGAGTCTTCTGTTCTGCTTGTGCTGTGAGAAGTTAGTCTTTCTGAAGGATAGTTTGGAAGTGCACAAGGGTGTTACAATGTACATGTCCTTTCAGGAATATTTCCTAAGGAAACTGTTAGGGAGTGCACAGAGAGTTGACCAAACAGTACCTCTTTGCAGACAAAGGGGACAATAATAACAGCTGCTGCTGCTAAGTCACTTCAGTCGTGTCCAACTCTGTGTGACCCCGTAGACGGCAGCCCACCAGGTTCCCCAGTCCATGAGATTTTCCAGGCAAGAGTACTGGAGTGGGTGCCATTTCCTTCTCCAGAATAATAACAGAGGAGGAATAATTTAGATCTTCAGTAGAAGAGGCATTTCTTAAATTTCATTTATTCCTAAAATGACTGTGTATGTGGCCTTTCATAATGAAGCTGAATGTTATTCCAATGACACTAGTGAGGATTAGCATGGAGTATGCTTGTTTGTTGAAAAAATAAGTGTCTTGAAGTATATTTACTAGGGTACAAATGGATGTTAAATGTAAACTGTGAGGATTATGTTTTGCTTTTGTTTCCAAATTTTTCCTGATCTTTCTACAAATGCATACTAGGTTGGTAATTAACAGGTGTTTCCTTTAAGAGCCCTGCATGTTTATTGAAACATATTTGTTGAATGCTTAGTGAAATAACATGTCATGAAATAATAGCCAGTATTCCTCTAGACATCATGTAACCAAAGTGAACTTGATTCAACTATTAGCAGTCATTCCCTAATGAGCAAAGGAAAAGTCTGTTACTTTTCTTCAAAAAATGAGCATGAATATTTTACAGAGTTGCGCTTTTCATCACCAAGGGTATTCTCGCTGACAGTGGTGGTTAAAGAAAACTTGTTGAGGACCATTTTTCATAATCAATATTTTTGTAGACTTCAGCCTCATTCCACTTGTCCTGAATTTCCTTTAGGTGTGAAGGTGAAGTTTGTCAAGAGGTTGTACATACAGGTTATCTCCTCTAACTTAGGAGCAGTTTATACTTGAGTCTCTAATCGCTTACAAAGTAAAAAAGTGTATTTTTGTAAAAAGAGAACTCAGCCTAATTAGTAACTTTGAATACCGAGTGGAGCAGTGATATTTCACTATGGATTTCATTAGCAGTGAGAGGGAGAGACTCTACAATCACTAATCTGTTATCTAAATTAAATTCCAAATTAGCCTTTTAGGAAAATCATTAACAGGAATGCTGTACAACCCTAAAATGCTGTGGTATTGTGTCACTGTGTTTTTTTAATTTAAATTATGTTTTGTAGTAACATATTTAACTGCCAAAACAACCATTCTGCTGTTAATAGACCAAGAAAACATAAATAACTTTTTGCAAATTAAAATGGCTTAAACTGTTCAGGATGGTGGTAATGAAGATACCACAGGTTAATTTTAGTTAGTACTTAATCAGTACTTTTTTCAAATGGCTGCAACAGCAAGATACCTCAGTTAGATCAAGAGAATGACTTCATACACTGGTATTCCACACAGCATTATTTCTTGAGATGTGCTAATGATGGTGATAGTATAGAGTGAGGGGTTTTGATAACAAAAATAGTTGGGTAACATTATATGCTGTGTTCTCTTAGAGATACAAAAGAACACAAGCACGTTAAAAGTCAGGAGAAATCGGGCAACAAAGAGGCCAGCTTGGCTTTGTTTAATCTAAAGTTTTTAAAAAATAAAAAATAATTATATAGTTGATTTACAGTGTTGTATTGAGGTGTGTGTGTCTGTGTGTGTGTGTTAGTTCACGGTCCTGTCCGACTCTTTATGACCACACGGACTGCCAGGCTCCTCTGTCCATGGAATTCTCCAGGCAAGAATACTGAAGTGGGGCCATTTCCTTCTTCAGGGGAGACTCCCCACCCAGGGATCAAACCCAGGTCTTTCTCATTGCAGGCAGATTCTTTACTGTTTGAGCCACCAGAGAAGCCTGATTTCAGGTGTACAGCAAAAATAATTCAGTTATACATATATAGCCCAAAATTGTCACCTTGCTTATATACCTTATATGCAGAGTATGTCATGCAAAATGCCGAACTGGATGAAGCACAAGCTGGACTCAAGATTTCCGGGAGAATTATCAATAACTTCAGATATGTAAATGACACCACCCTTATGGCAGAAAGTGAAGAGGAACTAAAGAGCCTTTTGAGGAAAGTGAAAGAGGGAGAGTTAAAAAGCTGGCTTTAAAAAAGCCAGAGAATATTCAGTATTCCAAAAACTAACATCACAGCATCCAGTTCCATCACTTCATGGCAAATAGATGGAGAAACAATGGAAACAGAGAATTTATTTTCCTGGGCTCCAAAATCACTGTAGATGGTGACTGCAGCCATGAAATTAAAAGACACTTGCTCCTTGGAAGAAAAGCTGTGACCAACCTAGACCACATATTAAAAAGCAGAGACATTACTTTGCTGACAAAGGTCCATCTAGTCAGAGCTATGGTTTTTCCAGTAGTCATGTATGGCTGTGAGAGTGGGACCATAAAGAAAGCTGAGCACTGAAGAATTGATGCTTTTGAACTGTGGTGTTGGAGAAGACTCTTGAGAGTCCCTTGGACTGCAAGGAGATCAAACTAGTCAATCCTGAAAGAAATCAGTCCTGAATATTCATTGGAAGGACTGTTGCTGAAGCTGAAACTCCAATACTTTGGCCACCTGATGTGAAGAACTGACTCACTGCAAAAGACCTTGATGCTGGGAAAGATTGAAGGCAGGAGGAGAAGGGGACGACAGAGGATGAAATGGTTGGATGGCATCACCGATGCAATGGACATGAGTTTGAGTAGGCTCTGGCAGTTGGTGATGGACAGGGAGGCCTGGTGTGCTGCAGTCCACGGGGTCACAAAGAGTTGGACACAACTGAGTGAATGAACTGAACATATGCAGATACCCATTCTTTTTCAGATTCTTTTCCCATATAGGTTATTACAGAATACTGAGTAGACTTCTGTAAGCTATAAGGTCCTTGTTGAAGATCTGGTTTATGTATAGTAGTGTGTGTATGTTAATACAAACTCCTAATTTACCCTCCTTCCCCGCGCACCTTTCCTCTTTGGTGACCCTAGGTTTGGGGACTTCCCAGATGACTCAGATGGTAAAGAATCTGCCTGCCAGTGTAGGAGATGTGGGTTTGATCTTTGGGTTGGGAAGATCCCCTGGAGGAGGAAATGTCAACCCACTCCAGTACTCTTTGCTGGAAAATCCCATGGACAGAGGATCCTGGTGCGCTACAGTCCATGGGGTCACAAAAGAGTCAGACGTGACTTAATGACTGAGTGGACATACAACCATACAGTTGTTTTTGAATCATGTGAGTCCATTTTGTAGTTCTTTTTCTCTCTTTTTTAAACTAAAGTGTAAACAATTTGCTTAACCAGGAATTTTTTTGCATTCCCTTCCTGATATTCTGTGAACCCTCCTTGGCCTGGATGGTCTAAGCTCTAGAGCAGTGTTTCTGAAACTACTGTAGTACCAAAGCGTCTTGACAATTTCTTCTGTCATAATAGGTCGCTTGTGGTGATGAGCACACAGCTGGTAGGTAGCACATGAGTCCGCCCACATTCCAGCTGACCTGTGTCCAGTTCAATATGATGAGCCCATTGACCGTGTAGTTGGGTTTTTGCAACGACAGTAATAGTTTCTCGAAGCTCATTCTCAGTTTTCCCTTTCTGTTCCTGCCTCCTTTAGGCTGATAGATTCTTGCAGAGCAGCACTGCTCTATATGGCACGCTTGGGTAGCACATGTACAGAGCCTTGATTCCCAGTTCCATTGGGATCAGATTACCTGGGGGGTTGTTAGAAAGCAGCATGTTAGTCCTCACCCCAGACCAGATGAATCAGGAAGCTACATTTTGTCAAGATCCCAGGTGAGTTTGATGCACATTGAAAATTGGGAAACATGAATGTAGAACCATGCTGTCCAATAGAAATAGAATGCAAGCCACATGTGTAACTTAGTATTTTTTGATACACTCACAAAAAGTAAGGTGAAATTAACTTTAATAGATCTTACTTAACTCGTATACCCCAAGCAATGATCATTTCCATATATCTCTATGAAGTGTTCTTAAGATATTCTATATTTTTCTTGTGTTTTTGAAATTCGGTGTGTATTTACACTTACAGCACATCTCAGTTCATACTGGTCACATTGCAACTGTTCAGTGGCTACTTGTGGCCAGTGGCTATCATATTGGGCAGGGCAGAATGGGCACACAGTAGGTGTTTAGCAAATATTTATGAAATAGAAGAAGAATAGTTGGGGGGAAACATTTATTGAAGGCCAGATATGTACCAGCTACATTGCCAGCTCATAACTTGAAGGGTAGGTAGTTTTCTTGAAACAGCACTTAGAACTAGATCTGACTACTTGGTCTACCATGTTCTGTTTGACTCCTGACTTTTTTTTTTTTTTTTTTAAATTTCTGGTGATTCTCTTTAAGTGCTTTAAGTAGAATTTTGAAAAATTTAACTCTTAAAGAGCTTACTTTCTCAGTATGCATATGTTTATTTTCAGATTGTTCTGGAAAAAAAATTAACTGTAAATAGATAAATAATCAAGATTGAGTTTTTATGGTTTCTTTGTTTCTCTGATACTATCTTGACCATTTCTCTTCCTCACTGGTTGGAATCTGTAACTTAAAATCCACTTTAATAAAACTAATCAGATATGTCCTTTATTCCAGAAATTCTTTTTCCAAATTTGCTGAGAAAAGTCTTAGGAGACTGAAAACAGTTTGTCAAATAAATAAATTATAAATCATGATACTTTCCTATGTAATGAGACCAATTTGATAAAAAAAAAAAATACTATCGATTCCTGGTATCCAGGAGATGTAGAATCTTGTTGTCCTTGGAGAACAAAACAAAACACCCATAGGATGCTGAGGTAACTATGAACTTACAGAGTTTATTATCATAGGTAGAGCATGTGTGCTTAGCTGTGCAAATCATATTTGACTCTTTGTCACCCTGTGAAAATCCCATGGGCGGAGGAGCCTGGTGGGCTGCAGTCCATGGGGTCGCTGAGAGTCAGACACGACTGAGCGACTTCACTTTCACTTTTCACTTTCATGCATTGGAGAAGGAAATGGCAACCCACTCCAGTGTTCTTGCCTGGAGAATCCCAGGGACGGGGGAGCCTGGTGGGCTGCCATCTATGGGGTCGCACAGAGTTGGACACGACTGAAGCGACTTAGCAGCAGCAGCAGCACCCCATGGACTGTAGCCCGCCAGGCTCCTCTGTCCCTGGGACTCTCCAGGCAAGAATACTAGAGTGGGTTTCCATTTCCTCCTGCAGAGGATCTTCCTGACCCAGGGATCAAACCTGTGTCTCCTGCATTGGCAGGTGGTTTTTTTTTTTTTATTTTCCCACCACTGAGCCACCTGGGAAACCCAGAGATTGGGAGAGAGTGGTATTGAAAATTTCTGATAGCACAGGATGGTGAAGGGCAAGTACTTCGAAGCCTTTTTCTCCTAAGGGTTGTGGTTAGTGATTTTGATGGGACAAGAAATATTTTCCTCTCCTGTCTTCGTTCTTTCCCCTGACTTCTCCCAAGTTATTTCTTTGGCTGTGCTGGGTCTGTTGTGGAGCGTGGCTCTTCCTGCAGCCCGTAGGCTTTTTCTCCGATCGAGGCATGGGGTGCCTTCACTAGCTGCAGTGCTGCCTTCTCTTGCTGCACAGCACAAGCTCTCGAGTACACAGGCCTAGTAATTGCATCATTAGTCTTCTCTAGTTGGAGCACGTGTGTCTAGTAGCTCTGTGGCATGTGGAATCTTAGTTCCCTGACCAGGGCTCGAACCCCAGACCCCTGCACGGCAAGGAGGATTTTCAACTACTGGATCACCAGGGAAGTCCCTCTACTCCTATGCTTGAGGCAAATAAAATCAGAATATTGACTCTGCACACCTAAATAGCTATTCTGAGGTTACTGTTGCTTCTCAGTCATCTACTGCTTGCTTTGGTGGGTGAAACTTCTCAAGACAGCTGGTGGGACAAGTTCCTGAATCTTAGTTATGAGCCCACAGTCTGTTGAATCACATGGTAACTTAGTAGATTAGAAACAGCTTGTCTCTAGGAGCTAGGCAGCCTAGGTTTTAATCTTGATTTTGCCTCAATCCAACTTTTCTGAGTTTCCTCATCTGTTCAAATGAGGATAATACAAAACTTGCAAGATTGTGTTGAGAGGAATAAATGAAATGACATGTTTTAAGATTCTTCCATAAAGTTGGGCCAACAGAACTTAGGTATCCATCCTTTTTTTTGAGTGAGGGTGTGGAGAAATGGGAGTTTTCGCAACCAGTGCTTACTAATAGAGCATTAATAAGGGCAGGCTTTATGGAAGTCTTTGTGCATAACTGTACTATCATTCTTGTGTTTTGGCAGCCTAAGTATATGTTCTTAGGATATATGGACTAGGGGGCTCATGATAACATTGTTTTATAAAATTTAAAACTACTGACAACTGAACTGCTCATAAGTTAGAAACATTAAATTATGGCAAATCTGTGCAGTGAGATTGATAGAGATTACAAAGAATCTCTATCCTAGGTATCCTTGGGAAGATAGCTAAGGCATAGTAAGTGGAAAAAAAAAAATTGCAGGATGCTCTTCTTTGTACAGAAAATGTATCAAAAAACATGCAATAAATTAATAAGTGGTTCGCTCCTGAGAAGTAGAAATGGGGTCTGGAGGAAAAGAGGCCTTTGATTTTTTACCTTCTGTGCTATCTGAAATTTTTGTTATGCCTATTACTTTTTCAAAGTATTTCTATCAATATTTGTAATAGGGAGTGTATTGCCTTTTAGCTAACTATTTCAAATTTTGGATGCAAAAAACAGTTTAGGGGTGGGAGCTCAACTTCTTACAGTGTAGTCATTTTGAAGTTTTGCCAGACTCATACTACAAAATCAGTTCAAACGCTTGCGTACTCTGAATTTGATTATTCAGTGTGTGAAGTTTGGTCTAGAAGTGATTGTTCTGGTGATTTCATTTTGAACAATCTAGTGTTCTGCACTGGGATTTGGGGAACAACTTGATTCAATATCTTACAAGGATTCAAATGCTTAACGTAGATAGAAATGCTGCCTTAAATTCCTCGATTGCATTTCTTCTCAGTTTTGTATAAACTCCTTAGGTCTGACTTACTCTTTCTGGGGGAGGTCAGTTTTTAACTCTTTTTTTTTTTTTTTTTTTTGCACTGCATAAAGATACATGAAAGATGAGATAAATGCAAATTGATTTATTATAGGAGGGGCATATTCTGAATGAGCTTAGCTAAGTAGATATTAAAACAAATGCGGCTTATGAAAAAATGCAATAATGTAAGGATTTTTTCTTAATCCTGATTAGATTTCAAATTGTCCCTTCAGTAGTTTGCATAATTATAAGGCACAGCCATAGAATGAGTAACAATAGAAAATAACTCATTAATGTCCGTTTCTCTCTGGCATTGTTCCAGGGCATGTAGCTTGATGTTTGTTGAGGAAGACAGTCTGGAGCGTCTCCCTGTCTGATAGGGAACATCAAAGATGACTGATTTCTCTGTGCTCAGACATTCCTGATTTTGTCTGAAGTGGTAATATCCTGAGGAGCCAATAGCGGCATGAAATTCCAAGTGTTTTGGCACTTCCTATTTCTTGTATTATTTTCAAACGTAGTGATATTAGAGAAGTGGATTGAGATTTCTTGGCTTTTAAACAAAGAAAACTGTTACAAATCAGGGTTTTGAGCCCAAGGTTAGAAGGTCATTATCATGCCAGTGACTGAGCTGATTTGGTCTCCAGAGCTAGGTTTTAAATACCCACCACTTTTAAGCCGTCGTTTCATTAGCCTCAGTGCATTTTCAGTGGATTGCTGTGACAAGATACTAGATATGCATCCCTGATTAATAAATAATGAGATGTTGAATCTGCAGATTACAGTTTGAGTTTTCACTTTATAACAGTTTTGAATATAGATTGTGCCCAGACATAGTGTATTAGGAAATAGCTATATGCAGTTGATGACTTGCAAATACTTAAAAAGTAAGAAGTTCCTGTCTTAAAATGGTTCAATCATTGACAGCCTCTTTGGGTTTAGACTGATCACGCCTACTTAGAGGAGAACGCTTTAATATACAGACATGAGTCCAAATGTGAAACTTAATGTGTATGTTCTTTTAAATGTGTATGTTCTTCTATGTGTGTGTGCGTGCGTGCGTGTGTGCTTAGTTGCTTAGTCGTGTCCAGCTCTTTGCGACCCTATGGACTTTACCCTGTCAATCTCCTCTGTCCATGGAATTTTCCAGGCAAGAATACTGGAGTGGGTTGCCATTTCCTCTTCCAGGGGATCTTCCTGACCCAGGGATTGAACCCACGTCTCTTGTATCTCCTGCATTAGCAGGCATATTCTTTACTACTGTGCCACCTGGGAAGCCCATATGTGTGTGTGTGTGTGTATTCTCCTTGAACAGACACTGTGGAACAAATTAAGACACACTCTAGTGGTTTAGTACAAAGATATAGAGTAAATTATAAGACAATTAATCATTTGACATATAATTCTTTACTGTTGTTTCTTACTAATTCTAAATTTATCAGTTTGAAACACTCAAATAATTATTCCTTAGATCTCTGCTTTTTAAAAAACATATTCTTCGAGTATTTATTAAAAAATTTTTTTACTGCTACCACCCAGTGAAGTTTGAACATTCAACAAGGATTATATAGTTGGTTAGTTTTTTATGAGATATAATATTCATGACAGTAAGATATGTGTATCTGTATATGTTTATGTGTCTATATAGTACTTTCACACAATAATACATATAATATGTATTGGCAATGGTAATTTGAAAGTGTTCAGTTCAGTCGCTCAGTCATGTCCGACTCTTTGCGACCCCATGAATCGCAGCACACCAGGCCTCCCTGTCCATCACCAACTCCTGGAGTTCACTCAGAGTCACATCCATCGAGTCAGTGATGCCATCCAGCCATCTCATCCTCGGTCGTCCCCTTCTCCTCCCACCCCCAATCCTTCCCAGCATCATAGTCTTCTCCAATGAGTCAACTCTTCACATGAGGTGGCCAAAGTACTGGAGTTTCAGCGTTAGCATCATTCCTTCCAAAGAAATCCCCGGGTTGATCTCCTTTAGAATGGACTGGTTGGATCTCCTTGCAGTCCAAGGGACTCTCAAGGGTCTTCTCCAACACCACAGTTCAAAAGCATCAATTCTTCAGTGCTCAGCCTTCTTCCCAGTCCAACTCTCACATCCATACATGACCACTGGAAAAACCATAGCCTTGACTAGATGGACCTTAGTCAGCAAAGTAATGTCTCTGCTTTTGAATATGCTATCTAGGTTGGTCATAACTTTTCTTCCAAGGAGTAAGCGTCTTTTAATTTCATGGCTGCAATCACCATCTGCAGTGATTTTGGAGCCCCCCAAAATAAAGTCTGACACTGTTTCCCCATCTATTTCCCATGGAGTGATGGGACTGGATGCCATGATCTTCGTTTTCTGAATGCTGAGCTTTAAGCCAGCTTTTTCACTCTCTTCTTTCACTTTCATCAAGAGGCTTTTTAGTTCCTCTTCACTTTCTGCCATAAGGGTGGTGTCATCTGCATATCTGAGGTTCTTGATATTTCTCCCAGCAATCTTGTTTCCAGCTTGTGTTTCTTCCAGTTCAGTGTTTCTCATGATGTACTCTGCATAGAAGTTAAATAAGCAGGGTGACAATATACAGCCTTGACGTACTCCTTTTCCTATTTGGAACCAGTCTGTTGTTCCATGTCCAGTGTTAGGATATAGATATTGAAAATCGGTTTTACTGAACTACCTGAAGGAAAAAAATTCATCGTTTAACTTCTGACAGTGGACTTCCGTATAATTTATTCTCGACAGTGTAAGAGGAAATTGCCCTCTGTGTCCCTCAGCCTGATAGACACGTGCTTTCCCAGATGTGTGGCCTTTGTCTGCTTTCTGGCCATGATGTTCACGGCCCTTAAACAGCCCCAACCAGCAGGACCATAGTCACTGATATCTTCCCTAGGATTGGAGGTTGCCACTTCCGAAATAAGACTAGTAAAACAGGCTGCCCTTGTTGACCATACCAGAGTGCGTGCAAAGGAAACCACACTCAGGTAGCACTTTTTTTATGGACCTCTTTAATTCTGAATTGTAGACCCAGTTTTTCTACTGAATATGTGGATCCATGGATCTATCAGCTACAAGGCATCTTTAGTGGCTCTGAACAACTCTTCCTGTGTTCCTCTTGTGACGAATTTCATGGTATGCATTAGGAAAGTGAAAAGAGCTCAGTCAACATTAAAGAATATCTCTTTAGATACATAAGGACAGTTTTCTTTTCAAATACATAATTGTGTTACTCTTACAATAATACCTGTTTGCTTCAAACAGGCTGATTGTGACCTAGAATTGAAAAAAAAGACAGTTCTACCAGCATTCTGCATAGCTGTATTTTCTGAAATGTCTACTGCAATATCTAGGAAGACATAGTTCTTTTTTTTTATTGAAGTATGCTTGATTTACAAAGTTGTGTTAGTTTCTGCTGTATAGCAAAGTGGTTCAGTTATGCATATATACAAATTGTTTATGCTTTTTTCCATTATGGTGTATCATAGGATATTGAATATAGTTCCTTGTGCTATAATGTAGGACCTTGTTGTTCATCCATTCTATATATACTAGTTTATATTTGCTAACCCCAGACTCTCACTCCATTCCTTTTCCACTCCCTTAGCAACCACCAGTCTGTCCTCTGTGAGTCTGTTACATAGGTAAGTTCATCTGGGTCATGGTTTAGACTCCACATAGGAGTGATTTCACGCCAGTGAAGTGATACCATATGGTGCCTGCTTTTGCTTTCTTTCTGACTTCGACTTCACTTGGCGTGGCCCAGCCATGTTGCTCAAACAGCACCGTTCCATTTTCACGGCCGTTCAGTACTCCACTGTGTGTATGGACGTGGATGTGCCACCTCTTCCCGCATTTCTCAGTAGATTGGCAGGTCTTGGCTGTTGTGAATAGTGTTGCTATAAACAGGCAGGTATGTGTGTATCTTTTCACATTGTAGTTTTGTCCAGATATATGTCTAGGAGGGGGATTTCTGAATCATGGCAACTCTAGGTTTTTGAGGAACCTCCATACAGTTTTTCCTAAAGGCTGCACCAACTTACCTTCCCACCAACAGTGTAGGAGGGTTCCCTTTTCTCCACACCCTCTTCAGCATTTGTTATTTGTAGACTTTTTAATGATGGTCATTCTGATCATGTGAGGTGGTATCTCATTGTAGTTTTGATTTGCATTTCTCTAATAATTAACAATATTGAGCATCTTTTCATAGGCTTGTTGGTCATCTGTATGGAAAGACATAATTCTTGGACATAAAGTTTCCAGATGTAGAGTATTATTGAGAATGCTGTGAAATGAGATCCTCTCTGGAGTGTTGTTCTGTTTCAGAGTGATGCTCATGTGACATTGATTTCTTTTTGTTTGATTAATATTTTCTTTTCCCCCCTTCATTTTTCTTGGCTTTTAGGTTTTCTCCAATAGATATGGATTTGCTGAATGAAAAATAAAATTTAACTTGTTAATACATTATATAAATGAATATATTATGAAAGATGCTGTTAAAGAAAAATAGTTTATTACTGACCTACTTCATTATACCAAGTCAATGTATAAGAACAGATATAAAGTATCTGGGCTTCCTAGCAGGAGACACAGATTCGATCCCTGGGTTGGGGAGATCCCCTGGAGAAGGCAATGGCAACCCACTCCAGTATTCTTGCCTGGAAAATTCCCTGGACAGAGCAGCCTGTCAGGCCACAGTCCATAGGGTCACAAAAGAGTCAGACACAACTTAGTGACTAAACAACACAATTACAATAAAGTATCTATAGATATGCCATTTGTATTAGTTTTCTAGGACTCTGCCATAGCCCAGTACCCAAAACTGGATGGTTAAAACAACATCAATTTATTGTCTCACAATTCTGGAGGCTAGCCGTCCATGGGGTCGCTAAGAGTTGGACTGAGCGACTTCACTTTCACTTTTCGCTTTCACGCATTGGAGAAGGAAATGGCAACCCACTCCAGTGTTCTTGCCTGGAGAATCCCAGGGATGGGGAATCCTGGTGGGCTGCCGTTTATGGGGTCGCACAGAGTCGGACACGACTGAAGTGACTTAGCAGCAGCAGCAGCAGTAGTCTGAGAGAAAGTGCTGTAGGGGAAAATCCTTCCTTGCTTCATTTAACTTCTGGTGTTTGTTACAAGACTCGGTGTTACTTGGCTTTGAGTTGTATCATTCCAGTCTTGTGGCCGTCTTTTCTGTGTGAACATTGACATTGTCTTCTCTCTGTGCATGCCTTTCTTTTTGTCCAAACATCTCTTTTTCATAAGCACAACAGTAATACTGAGTTATGGTGTACACTAATGACCTCATTTTAACTTGATTTCCTGATAAGGTCACGTCCTTAGGTATTGGAGGTTAAGACTGAAGCATAACTTCTCTGGAGAAAACCAGTCAACCTGTAATACCATCTCATGCTTGAAATGAGGAGGATGTTTACTCGTTCATTTAGAACATGTTTACTGAAGTCAAGTTATAGGATACATACAAATAAGCCAGGTAGCAGCAGACAAACCTCTAAATAATCTCTTATCGTTATTCATTATTTATTCAATTACTTAAATAGTTTAGAGAATTTCATGGATTAAAGCAGCAACAGAGTTAGCAGAGTGTGTGTTTTAGGGACACTGGTGCTTGACACTGTAATCATGTGAGAAAAAGTTTCTGGGGCTAAAAAATGTACAAAACGCTAGCTTAAATAGTCAAAAAAGTTCTTCTTTGCAAGACTTCTCAGAGCCTTGAATATGCTGTTGTGATTTGAGAGCAACCAGCAAGAGGTCACAATAGTTTCCAACTTACTCAACCACAGGATTCTTTTTTATAATCATCTCCAAGAATTATGTTCCCGAGGACAACACTGGAAAATAATTTAGCATCAAACCATATGATCTTATTTAAAATGTCATTACAGAGTTACAGTAATCTAATAGTACAAAAATAATTCATGGCCCTTGGGAGTTAGACTAAAGGTTTTCAGAATTTACAAAACTGTCCTGTAGATAAAGTCAATCTTTCTCAAGAGTAAAAATTTCTTTCATGACAGATGCAAGAGAATTATGATTAGAGGACTGAATTCTATGTTTTACCCAACAAATTTGATTTACATTCGAATTAATAAAAAGCAAGTGACCTGCTCTTGAAACAAAGCAAAGTAGTATATTTGCTTCACTTTTTACACACATTATTTACTGCCATATTTGAGACACAGGAAATATTCTTAACGGCCAATATTGAACTCTGCCTGGTATCCCCTGGGGAATTTTTATATCTCAATATGGATGTGGTTAGAAAAATGTGATACATAGCTATTATTCTGGACCTTGAAAATGTGTATATCCTGTGTACTTTTGAGACAGTGCTTTATTACTTACTATCTGTGTTAGAATGTGAAGCCATGTACTAAATTAGGAATAATCTTAGTGACTACATTTGTATTAGCAGATTATAGTCAAAACAGTTAATCTAAACCTGTCTTCAGTATGAGGAATCTGGAAAATAAGGTCACTGAGCATGGTCTTAACAACATTAAGAACCACAGATCAGCTAAGAGATACTTAAATGAGTAACCTGGCCCCCCTTTTCAATGGGATATGGGATTGAGATGGTTCTAGCCCTTGCAGAGAAGACTAGTTTTATTATGATTATTTGCCGTACCTATTGGAAACCCATTTCCAGTCATGAAGTCATGGCCAATCTGAGGTGTTATGGAGACTTTTAGACGTATTTACTCTCCCCAGATATGTCAGTGGTAGTCAGTTTCCTACAAGTTTCCAATGACAGAAGCTACCGATGTTACTGAACCAAACTTAGGTCCCCTCGCCTGTGTGCTTTGTAAAGCCAATCTATTGACACTGGATTGAAGGAAAGTGCAACATTGATTGTAAAGCCCCATACAAGTAGTCTTGGATAGTTAGTGCTGAAAACTAGCCCAAACTCCCCATGCGTTTCAGGAAAGCATTTTATTTTTTATTTTATTTTTGTTTATTTTTTTAAAAAATATGTTTGTTTATTTTAATTAGAGGTTAATTACTTTACAATATTGTAATGGTTTTGCTATACATCAACATGAATCCACCACAGGTATACACGTGTTCCCCATCCTGAACCCCCCTCCCTCCTCCTGCCCCCCTCCCTGTACCATCCCTCTGGGTCATCCCCAGTGCACCAGCCCCAAGCATCCAGTAGCATGCATCGAACCTGGACTGGCAATTCATTTCATATATGATATTATACCTGTTTCAATGCCATTCTCCCAAATCATCCCACCCTCTCCCACAGAGTCCAAAAGACTGTTGAATCAGTTCTAATGTGGTGGATAAAACTGGAGCCTATTATACAGAGTGAAGTAAGCCAGAAAGAAAAACACCAATACAGTATACTAACGCATATATATGGAATTTAGAAAGATGGTAACGATAACCCTGTATGCGAAACAGCAAAAGAGACAAAGATGTATAGAACAGTCTTTTGGACATCAGGAAAGCATTTTAAAGCCTAGGGGAGGGACGGTGGTTGCAATGTCTGTGATCAGCGCCTGCCCGGTGCTCTGGTTGGTAGATGGTGAGATAACAGGGCGGTGTCACAGAGGTTAACATTTTCGGTCATTAAGTTCTGGTAGGTCTGGGAGCTATGTGTTCCTGGTCATCAGGTAGTTAACATCTTCTGTTTGTTAGGGGTTTTCACATCTGTAAAACAACTGAGGAAATGTGCGTCAGATACGATTATCTGAGTACTTAAGAGAGAAGTTAAAGCAGAGAATATGGGGTAGAGGTGTGTCTCAAGAAGGCCCCATAGATTCCTTCACAGTTACAGCAAGAATCACTGAACTGTCCTGCACGTGGTTTCTTTTCTTCATTCTATAGCCCATCTCCTAATCTTTTTTATCTTCATTATTCCATACCTACAGCTAGAGCTAGCTTAGCTAACCATCTCAGCGGTTCCACCAAAAAATAAAAAATAAAAAGAGATGGCATGCTTTCCTCTAACCACAGGTCAAATAACTGCAGAGAACTAAACATGAATTCTTTGACTTCCAGGTCCCAGACTGATGATTTTCCAAACTTCCAAACTCAAGTATCTCATTAAATGTGTCTGTTTTGAGTTTCGTAGATGTTGTTGCTATTAAATTAAAAAAAAAAAAAAAAGGATCGGGTCTCACTGGTGTTGGTTTTGTATTTAACATCATAGTGTCCAGAAGACTCTGAGTGCCTGGTACGGCGTTTGTTGAATTGCTTGAAAATGTCCCTGATGTATAGATTCATAGGCAGGCTAAGTGGGTACTCTGTACAGCCAGACAGCTGTCAGAAAGGTTACATGTTCTCCAGAAATGGAAAGCCAGAGCACTAGACAGTGTTTCCCATTGCCTCTCTGGGGCCTCTGTTGAGTCTTCCAGCCTGTGGTGTTCTTTAATTGCAGAGTAAATCTGGAGGTCTTGATGATATTCTTTACTACCTCAAGAATGGCTCACTTTCAGAAATGGATGTTGAAACTTCTGTGTTTCTTAAAAATTTTTTTCAGTCTTCAGATTAATAGCAAGAGAGAAATGTAACACATGATATTATTCTTCATGGTGATAATCTTCTTTGAGGCTACTCCCTGTAAAGAGAGAAAGCCAAGAACTTTCTATTCATTTAAGCTTATGAGGAGAAAGCAGAGTATTGGACAGCAGAGGAAGCTCAGGGATGGATATAAACTTCTCTTTGCAGTGGCCAACAAACGTTTCCTCTCCATTGAGCTCATACAGCAGATGTTCTTAATATCTGGCTGATAACTGGAAATGCAGCTTGTCATTTCAGAAATGCACATCAGTGACTGTTGTTCAAGCAATAGTGTCTGGGAGGAATATTTTTACAGATTACAGGCATTTCTCTACCGTTCTGAAGGCAGATTTGAGGGTTGTGTTACAGAATACTATTCTGGCATGCATTTAACTCCTGAGAGGAACAACCATGCAGTTGATTCCGTCCTAAGCCTGAATCCACAAGACATGGTTGTTTTTATTGAGATCATGTGCAGAAGTTTTTGTTTACTTACGTTATCCTCGTTTAATTGGAGCAGCTGTGGAAATGTATTTGGTTTGCTCATCTAAGCTTAGAGCAAACTTTTCATTAGAAATTCCATTGAGGACTGGAATTGCCCTTTCTCTTGCGTTGGAACTCCCAGTTTTCAGTACCAATACTTAAACTGTTTTCGGACCATTAGGTCTTCCATTCTGTATATCTATCTCATTGTTACCCCAGGCAGGTGTCATCAGCTGACTGCATGCTGTTTCTTTGGACTTCCAATTAAGACCCTTATTGTCGGCAACTTGATACATCTGCTGCCCAGTCCAGACTGTCTTGTAGAATTCCAGATTTGCTTTCATGCAGAGGTAGCAATCTAAGTGATATCAAATAGGGATGTAGCACTTTTGATTGGCAGGACCGAAATCATTTACGCATATAGAAACTGTTACCAGAAAAAGCATATATTCTAATGTAATCTATAAATACATTGGGTGGATGGAAAAAAGGAGCTGGACTGTATGGCATTGAAATGGTTTGTTTTCACCTCTGGGCTGTGAGTTTCTTGAGCATGCCTCTTTTTAACTGGTATCACAAACCTTAACCATCACCGGACTCCTGTAGTTTAGGTTGAACAACATTTTCAGTAATTTTGAGTGGCTTTTTCTGTAACCAGTGAAGGGAAATCTTACATCTGATTTATTACAACTTTCAAATCTTTGTTACAGATTTACAGGGTATGAATATAATTTGACTTGATGCCTGTCACAACCCCATGACGGAGAAAAGGCATTTTTCTCTTCTTTTTTCATAAAAGAAAAGAAACAGGAACAAAGAGAGTACATAGTATCCTTAAAGCTGCAACTGGAATTTCTCTGTAAGGAAGAATGCAGCATTCTAACTGATACCATATACCTTGTAAAAGAAGAATAAACTTTCTAATAGCCTTTAATTCTTGGAATCACCTGTGAATTATAGGAAGAAATGAATTCCAGTTGGCTTGTCAATTTTAAATGCTAAATCTTTAAATTTTAAATACTAAATCTTGGAAAAGTGGAAAGATCCTAAACTGGAATTAAAAATTATCTTAATTTTGTTTAGTTGACTAACTATGTATAGATTTAGTTACTTCTCTTTATTTTTGTCTGCTTTTACTTCTGAAATATTTGGATGATAGCAGTTCTAGTATGTCAATAGGCTTTATTTTTGGGTAACTGACATAATATATGTCTGATATTACCTTTTGTGTTTCTCTATATTTAAACTTTATTTTCCAGTGGGATAATTTAAAAAAGAAATATATTCATGTAAGGCATTATTATTTTAAAAATTTTTTACGTTATACTATACATATCCTAAAATTCACTCATTGCAATGTATAATTCAGTAATTATTGATCAGTTTATGGAGTTGTGCCACAATATAGCACAGTTCAGTTTTGCAGGATTTCTATCAAATCCCAAGTTCATATGAGCATTTTTGCAGCCACAGTCTAGGTTCACTATTTTTTCCTGTAGATTTACACTCTCTGGATATTTCATATAATTGGAAGGACTGATGCTGAAGCTGAAACTCCAGTACTTTGGCCACCTGATGAGAAGAGTTGACTCATTGGAAAAGACCCTGATGCTGGGAGGGATTGGGGGCAGGAGGAGAAGGGGACGACAGAGGATGAGATGGCTGGATGGCATCACCGACTCGATGGACATGAGTTTGAGTGAACTCCGGGAGTTGGTGATGGACAGGGAGGCCTGGCATGCTGTGATTCATGGGGTCACAAACAGTCGGACACGACTGAGCTACTGAACTGAACTGAACACATAAATGTTACCATAGAATACACAGGTTTTTTGTGTCTGACTTATTTCACCTGGCATAAATATTTCAGGTTTATCCATGTTGTATCAGTAGTTCATTCCTATTTTATTGCTAAATGATGGTCAATTGTATGGATACGTTATGCTCATTTATGTATGGACATTTGAATTGTTTCCATTCTTTTGGCTAATATGAATAATAATACTGTTTTTAGCATTTGTGTACAAGTCTTTGTGTGAACATGTTTCCGTCCCTTTAATTTAGATTCCCAGGAGTGGAATTGCTCCGTTGTATGGCGTACTTTATGTTTAATTTTAAAGAAACTGCCAATATCTTTTTCAAACTGTCTGAGCCAGTTCTCTCCAGAAGTGTATAAGTGATCCAATTTCTCTGTGTCCTCACCAATTTGGTCTTTTCTTTGATTTCAAGTATTTCATTTTAGATTTAGTTTGCATCCGCTAATGAATAATGGGCTTCCCAAGTGGCACAGTGGTAAAGAATCCACCTGCCAATCCAGGAGATGCAAGAGACGCAGGTTCGATCCCTGGGTCAGGAAGATCCCTTGGAGTAGGAAATGGAACCCCACTCCAATATTCTTGCCTGGAGAATCCCATGGACAGAGGAGCCTGGCAGTCCATGGGGTCGCAAGGAGTCGGACAGGACTGATCGTGCACACACCTTTAAAGAATAGTGATGTTGATCATATGCTTACTGGCCATTCTTCTTCTTTGATAAAATGTCTATTGAATTGTTTTGCCGATTTTTAAATTGATTTGTCTACTTATTGTTGAGTCGTAAGAGTTCTTTATGTATTTCACAGACAAGTCCTGTATCAGATATATGATTTACAGGTAATTTCTGCTAGTCTTTGATTCATCTTAGAAATTTCTTATTGGTGTCTTTTGATGTGGAAAAGTTTTAGCTTTAAGTCCAGTTCATCAGTTTTTTAATTTTATGGTTTGTGATTTTGATGTCAAGGTGTTAAGTGGTAGGATTGCTATAGTTTCTGAGTTCAGCATCCCTACTGACTTCTATTTAGACAACTGAAAAATGAAAATAAAATAGAGTGTAAAAGATGTGGGGAGGATTTTCTTTCTAGGAAATATTAAGGGAAAGGAGCCCGTCTAAGCGTTGGGATGTATGCTTGTGAACTCCGTGTTGGCGCCTGGGATTAGAGGGCACGTGTGAAGAGTGGTGGTGTCCAGGGACCATCTTGACTTCTTGTAATGCCTGGGTCTTTGTATTAACATTGGTTTTTGTGAGAAAAGTGATAAGAACCTCTGTAGAAGAAAAATACACCGTATGCAGTCACTCATCCTCTTAGCACTCTTATGTTTTAACTCTAATACATATATGCTTAGTTTTATAAAGAAAAAATGTTTTAACATTTTAAACACTTAAACATTTAAACATTTTTAACACCTCACTAGATTATTCTGGTAAAAATGTATTTCCAAGAATTCTGTGTTATAAAAAAGTCTTTAGGCTTTTTATTGTTTGTCCAGTTATTTAAGAGATACTAATGTGATGTTGGAGAAGACTCTTGAGAATCCCTTGGACTGCAAGGAGATCCAACCAGTCCATTCTGAAGGAGATCAGCCCTGGGATTTCTTTGGAAGGAATGATGCTGAAGCTGAAACTCCAGTACTTTGGCCACCTCATGCGAAGAGTTGACTCATTGAAAAAGACTCTGATGCTGGGAGGGATTGGGGGCAGGGGGAGAAGGGGACAACTGAGGATGAGATGGCTGGATGGCATCACTGACTCAATGGACGTGAATCTGAGTGAACTGCAGGAGTTGGTGACGGACAGGGAGGCTTGGCGTGCTGCGATTCCTGGGGTCGCTAAAAGAGTAGGACACGACTGAGCGACTGAACTGAACTGAATGATCATTGAGCTCCTTTTTCAAAAGCAGAGTCTCATATGATTTAACTTCACTTCTTGATGGCATCATGAAGAGTTGGACACAACTGAGCAACTGAATTGAACTGAACTTGAATTTCTTACACAAAGTGACACCATAGTGTTGATTTGTTTTGTTGTTATCAACAAGCTCCCTGGTATTAATACCAGGACTGACTGATGCCTG
This sequence comes from Oryx dammah, assembly GCF_014754425.2. Classification (NCBI taxonomy): domain Eukaryota; kingdom Metazoa; phylum Chordata; class Mammalia; order Artiodactyla; family Bovidae; genus Oryx; species Oryx dammah. The sequence continues at coordinate 110,045,722 of NW_024070213.1, read as the reverse complement.
TGAAAGTGAAAGTTGCTCAATCGTAGCCAACTCTTTGCGACCCCATGGACTGTAGCCTGCCAGGCTCCTCTGTCCATGGAATTCTCCAGGCAAGAATACTGGAGTGGATTGCCATTTCCTACTCCAGGGCATCTTCCCAACCCAGGGATCGAACCTGGGTCTCCCGAGTTACAGGCAGATTCTTTATAGTCTGGGCCACCAGGGAAGCCCCTGACTGATGCCTGTAGCAGTCACCTTAGAGAGGTGTGGTGTTACAGTATGCTGTAGAGAATACTTCTGTGGGAGAAGAATTAGCATCAAGACAGAGGTGTTACCGGGAAGAAAAAAATACCTGTCCTCCGTGTCATCATCCCCTTATTCATTTCATTATACCAATAGCACAGCTTGGCTGACCCCTTGGTCTTTGGGTGAGAGCTTTTTGCCAACTTTGATTTGATTTCTAGCTCTCCTGGTTACTAGTTGGATGACTGTGGACAGGCTTTTTGACCTTGTAAACCCTGCCGTTCCATTGCGCATAAAATGGAATAACTATATGTGCCTGTGCTGGGTTGTTTTAAGAGAAAATATACTCAAGTCATCTAACATTGTGCTTAGCATATGGTGAGTGCTTTATTGGAGATGGTTATTACTGTTACTTTTTTTATCCTCTTGATTGTTTATGATTTGAAGGACTCTTACATTCAGAAATATGAAGAAGGGAAAATTGAAGGTGGAGCAAATAACCTGAGTACTATAATGAAACTTCAACTTGAAAAATGTATAATTGTTCAGATGCAAATTCATGCCTTTCTCTTCTCAATTTTTTTCTTCCTTTTACATTCTCAAAAATAGAGCCTCTTAGAAGTTTGTGTGTGTGTGTGTGTTAGTTGCTCAGTAGTGTCTGACTCTTTGTGACCCCATGGACTGTAGTCCGCCAGGCTCCTCTGTCCGTAGGATTCTCTAGTCAAGCATACTGGAGTGGGTTGACATTCCATTCTTCACGGGATCTTCCCCACCCAGGGATTGAACCCAGGTCTCCCTCCTTGCAGGCGGATTCTTTACCGTCTGAGCCACAGGGGAAACCTAAGAAGTCTGGAGGCAAAAAGACCCTAGCATGAATGTAGTCTGTATCTTGGAGAGATTTGAGCCTTCTGTAAAAACTGTGGGGTGCTCTGAGATCTATGGAATTCCTATATGTGAATCTTTTTTTTTCTACCTCGCGACCCTCAATACTTTCATGGTCTGAAAAGCTGAGACTCTTGCCTTTGCTTTCTTTGAAGTATCACTTTTGATAATGAGTAATTAACATTTTTAAGCCTAAACATGAAGCATGCTCTCTTAATTCATTATTAAAAAGTACAGATATCTTGCAGCTTTAACCTAAAATCAAGTTAAAATTGTTATATTGTAATAGACAAAGATCAACCATTGTCAGATACTCGAGACATGAAGTGAATAGTTTGCCTCTTGATATGTATCATTCATTATTAATGTGAACTATTTAATTATTTGCAGCTGCTCAAAAGATTTGTTTTCCTGTTTCTTTCAGATGAATGTTACTAAAAGTATAGAAAAGGAAAAGATAAAATGACTCTCTTCTGTGTGTTCTCATGGTTAAAGTTCTTCATTTTCCTCCAACATATATTTTCCCCTCATAATTATACATCTCAATTTCAGAGCTCAATTACAGATTTATCCATACTAAAATTAATAAGAATCTCTCCTTCTGAATATATTGACTTATGAAATATTATAAGGCATTTAATTCTCATATCTACCATTTAAAATGCCACTGAATATCTTGACAACTAAGCCATATTATGTGTTAAAAATATCCCTAATTTGTATGAATTTAATCCACTCCAGTGTTCTTGCCTGGAGAATCCCAGGGACGGGGGAGCCTGGTGGGCTGCCGTCTATGGGGGCGCAGAGTCAGACGCGACTGAAGCGACTTAGCAGCTTAGCAGTAGCAATCTATGTACAAGTGTTAAGTATTAAAATTAGTTAATGTAGTATGTGACCCATAGAGACAGGAGCACATGGATATCTATAAATAGGATAGGAGTGTTACTTACCTAGTCTGCATAGAATCCCAGCGGTAATCTTCAGTTGGCTTCATCTCAGATAGCTTTATTTAACAATATCTAAAAGAGTGATTCTAATGTTAAAAAAGGAGTCAACATCTATCAGCTGCCCACAATATATAAGAGATGTGCTACATTTGTATTTTTTCGTATTTTATTCATGAGTGTGTGTGTGTATGCGGGCATGCTCAGTCCTGTCCAGGTCTTTGCCACCCCGCGGGCAAAGTGACACCATCGTGGAGATTTATTTCCTTGTTGTTGTCAACAAGCTCCCTGGTATTAATATCAGGATCGACTGATGCCTGTGAAAGTGAAAGTTGCTCAGTTGTAGCTGACTCCTTGCTACCCCAGGGACTGTAGCCTGCCAGGCTCCTCTGTCCATGGAACTCTCCAGGCAGGAATACTGGAGTGGGTTGCCAGTTCATTGCCCACTGATCTCGCCCACCTAGGGACTGAGCCCGTGTCTGTCGTATTTCCTGCCCTGCCAGGTGGACTCTTTACTGCTGTACCACCTGGTTAGCTCCCATTTTATTCATACACATGGCTAAAATATTTAAACCCCCATTTGGTATGGAATTTAGGTAAAGAAGTAGCTAAATAGCTCAAATGTGAAAACATAAGAAAATTAAAATGAAACTATTCCTCTGATCTTGACACAGTCAGCACCTTCCTCTGCCTAAGTACTGATGTCCCTTTCCTACCCCACAGCCTCACTTGGGTTCCTCTGGTCTTGATGCTTTTCTTTCCTCATTTACCTGCTTTGTGTTTCTCAGTCATTCTCTGCACCATTTTATCCTACATCCCACGAGAAGGCTTCCTAGACTTTCTATGTCTGATGTAAAAGCCACTACCTCACTGTGGCTATTTGAGTTAAAATAAAATTAAAAATAATAAAAAATTAAAGGTTCATTTACTGTATTTCGAGTTCAGTAGCCACATGGACAAACTGGATAGAACAGAATAGAATCTTTTCATCATCGCAGAAAGTTGAATTGGACAGCGCTGCATTAAGCCAGTTGTGTCTTTATTAGAACTAGTAGGCTAATTGCAGAATATCTTTGATTCCTCTTCCCGAATGTGCAAACTCTGGTCTTCATTATCTCTCGTTTTATTGTCTTACCTGCTTTTTTACATACTTTGCTACTTTACTGCTCTGTGGAATGCTGGAAGTTAAGGTTCTTCATTCTTCTCTATGAAATACAGTCACTGCTCTGTAACTTGCTTTGCTCCTTTAGCAGAACAAGTCTGAAGGATTATCTTTCCATTGAAGGATGCTTTTTTTTTTGAAATACACTTTGGTATTTGATCTTTTAAAATGTTTTCAATACTCAGTACTCCAGGAGAAGGAACTAGCGGGTCATGTCATGTATTTCTTCTTGTAATTGAAATAAGACAAAGATAGGAGAGGTGCTTACTACTACATGTGGCGTGATGGACATTGTTCTTTCTTAGCACTCATCAGCAGCAATTATAGTTTAATTAGCGCACTCATCAGTTCAGTTCAGGTCAGTCACTCAGTCATGTCTGACTCTTTGCGACCCCATGGACTGCAGCATGCCAGGCCTCCCTGTCCATCACAAACTCCCAGAGTTTGCTCAAATTCATGTCCATTGAATCGGTGATGCCATCCAACCATCTCATCCTCTGTCGTCCCCTTCTCCTCACACCTTCATTCTTTCCAGCATCAGGGTCTTTTCCAATGAGTCAGTTCTTTGCGTCAGGTGGCCAAAGTATTGGAGTTTCAGCTTCAACATCAGTCCTTCCAATGAACACCCAGGACTGATCTCCTTTAGGATGGACTGGTTGGATTTCCTTGCAGTCCAAGGGACTCTCAAGAGTCTTCTCCAACACCGCAGTTCAAAAGCATCAATTCTTCGGTGCCCAGCTTTCTTTATAGTCCAACTCTCACATCCATACATGACCATTGGAAAAATCATAGCCTTGACTAGATGGACCTTTGTTGACAGAGTAATGTCTCTGCTTTTTATTTTTATTTATTTATTAAAAAAATTTTTTTATTTTTACTTTATTTTACTTTACAATACTGTATCAGTTTTGCCATACATTGACATGAATCCGCCACGAGTGTACATGAGTTCCCAAATGGGAACCCCCCTCCCACCTTCCACCCCATATCATCTCTCTGGATCATCCCCATGCACCAGCCCCAAGCATCCTGTATCCTGCATTGAACACAGACTGGCGATTCGTTTCTTACATGATAGTATACATGTTTCAATGCCATTCTCCCAAATGCTTTTTAATATGCTCTCTGCTACTGCTAAGTCACCTCAGTTGTGTGCGACCCCATAGACAGCAGCCCACCAGGCTCCCCCATCCCTGGGATTCTCCAGGCAAGAACACTGGAGTGGATTGCCATTTCCTTCTCCAACTCTGCTGTCTAGGTTGGTCATAACTTTCCTTCTAAGGAGAAAGCGTCTTTTAATTTCACTGCTGCAATCACCATCTGCAGTGATTTTGGAGCCCAAAAAAATAAAGTCAGCCACTGTTTCCCCAACTATTTGCCATGAAGTGATGGGACCAGATGCCATGATCTTAGTTTTCTGAATGTTGAGCTTTAAGCTAACTTTTTCACTCTCCTCTTTCACTTTCATCAAGAGGCTTTTTAGTTCTTCACTTTCTGCCAGAAGGGTAGGGTCATCTGCATATCTGAGGCTATTGATACTTCTCCTGGAAAAGGTCAGTTTTCATTCCAGTCCCAAAGAAAGGCAATGCCAAAGAATGCTCAGACTACTGCACAGTTGCACTCATCTCACACGCTATCAAAGTAATGCTCAAAATTCTCCAAGCCAGCCTTCAGCAGTACGTGGACCATGAACTTTCAGATGTTCAAGCTGGGTTTAGAAAAGGCAGAGGAACCAGAGATCAAATTGCCGGCATCCGCTGGATCATCGAGAAAGCAGGAGCGTTCCAGAAAAACATCTACTTCTGCTTTCTTGACTATGCCAAAGCCTTTGAGTATGTGGATCACATAAACTGTGGACAATTCTGAAAGAGATGGGAATACCAGACCACTTGACCTGCCTGTTGAGAAACCTATATGCAGGTCAGGAAGCAACAGTTAGAACTGGACATGGGACAACAGACTGGTTCCAAATAGGAAAAGGAATACTTCAAGGCTGTATATTGTCACCCTGCTTATTTAACTCGTATGCAGGGTACATCATGAGAAACGCCGGGCTGGAAGAAGCACAAGCTGGAATCAAGATTGCTGGGAGAAACATCAGTAACCTCAGATACGCAATGCACTCATTAATATACTCAAAACATGAATAGTTTAACATGTCTAATTTATAGACACCACCTGGTAGATATCAATAGACCATCAGTGATTCACTGACCCTATTTTCAGATGCCTTGGAAATGACACAAATAATTTTATTTTGATTTAAAAATATTCTAATGAGCTTTATAACTGCCTGCTATATTTGCAAGTAGAATAACTTTCTGGGGTGTCTAAAGGAAATAGGAAGCCATTTATATTGATTATTTAATGCAGAATTTTGTCTTCATGATATATTAATACTTTTGGAATATGAGCCCAAGATTTTTGTTTTTTTTGAATGATCTTGTATATTTGTTCCATTCGATCAGTGCTGTATCAGTTTCAATTATCTTAAGTTGACTCCTGGGAAAGTTCCAATGACCTAAGCATTTTAATGTGAAAAGGAAACTGAGGAAACTATGTGATAAATAACTTTTAAGACATAGCAAATGGCATGAAGATTGGCCATAAATGTTTTCTATCTATTTGTCCCTATGCAGCTGAGATTGAAATATATCAAGCTAGGCTGGAATTGCCACCACTTTAGTTATTAAACTTCACCATGCTGATGCTGCTATATTAAATGTCCTTTCAGGAGGAGACATCCAAGCAATTTGCACATTCTTGAGCAATTTTCAGGTACACAGAAGAAAGAGATAACTTGAAGATATTTGTAAGATTAAAGTATTTCATTAAAAATGGCCTGTATGGAGCCACCCATAAATCTGCAGATTTGGTTCCACAAAAAGGTGATATGAGACAGTAAAATAATGTCCTGTATTGAAAACTATCTCTTGCACAGCAATTCAAAACATGGTAGACAATTGGTACAGCATTTTGGGTCCTGAAAAAAAGAGTTTTGGGGAACAAGATTGTATGTAACGTGGAAGTGAAAGTGTTAGTTGCTCAGACTTTTTGCAACCCTATGGACTGTAGCCTGCCAGGCTCCTCTGTCTTTGGAATTCTCCAGGCAAGAATGCTGGAGTGGGTTGCCATTCCTTTCTCCAGGGGATCTTTACAACCCAAATATTGAACGTGGGTCACCTGCACTGCAGGCAGATTCTTTACCCTCTGAGCCATCAGGGAAGCCCCATGTAAAGTGAGGTTCATGGTTAGTGAGCAGTTAGTATTCCTGTTTTGCTTTAGGAAGCAGAGCCATAAAGTACTTAGAATTTATCTAGTGTATTGAAATAGATTTTTCTGAATATATTCTCTAAATTTCTTCATTTGGGGGAGAAATGTCAATGTTTTCCTTCAAAGAAAGTACTGCTTGCACAGGAATGGTACATATTAAGCATAATGTTTGTGAAGTTAAAGAAACCATAATGATGGTCATTTGGTAAACTTTGTTCTCTAGATTGTGTTCAGGAAAAGAAAATAAAAATTCCATAGGCACCTAAAAGGTATGCTTAAGCTCCTTCCTCTTTTCCTAAATGCGGGTTCCTATCAGTTCTAGATTTTTGCTTTAAGCAATTACAGGAAACTTAAAGCTCATTATACTTTTCCAAAGAAATAGTGCTTTCAAAGGATGTTGAGTTTCTTAACAAGGACCAAGGAGTTGTAACAAAATAGTGAAGGTAACGAGATTAAGAATTTCAGCTAAAATTCACTGTGGTCTAACATACTTAAAATATTGTATTTCTGTTGAATATTTAAGGAGTTTTAATACATTTTATTTTAAATACTCTCATAAAATTTGACATAGTTCAAATAAATATGCCAGGTAGAGTTGTTACAATGAATATTTGATTACCAGTAATTTCCTTTACCTGAGAGTTGAGCAGAATGTTTACTTTAGGAAGGATTTGAATTGTTCCTCTGAAATTTCTTTTCAGATTGATTATTCCCACAGAGTTGGATTTATTCACATTATTTGAATTTCCCAACAGCCGAGCAAGAAGGTTTTAATTGTTTCTATAGCTCAGTAGACCCAGTCTCAGAGAGTAATTCACTTACAGCACACATGTTTAATCAAAAATTTTATTGCAATTTTCTTTTAAATGTACTCTCAGTCTAACATAAGAGATGTTATAATGTAATCTCATAGATGTTGAAGACCTGGATATAAAATTCATTTGGACCTGACCTTGTAGACTGGGAGCTGTCTGAAGTCACTTGGTGTAAAGATAAATCATTCACTTTGACAAATATGACTGTACTATCACAGGGTGGTAAGTTTGGGTCATTTCCAAATAAAGGATGTGGGTAGGATTTTTTTGTGTCTCAAAATGTCGCTGCTACAGAGCAGGACCCAATTTCGTACTCAGGTCTTCTGATTCCATGTTAAGGCCTGCTTCTAACGTACATGTGATAAAAGTTAAGTGATTGCTTATTTTAAGTACTTAGAATAATTTCATGGGTCCTGTAATTTTAAATTGTGATTATCCTTTTAAAATAGACTTAAATGTTTGGAGACTTTCATTATTTTAGGTGTGAAAATTTGAGTGATTTGTTTTTTCTTTGACTGTCCCTCTTCCCAGTAAAAAACATTAATAAAACCTAGGAAGGGTAAATTAAAAAAAAAAAAGAAATTCTAATGGCAGAGAATGAGTCAGAGAGCCATACTTCTTTGCTACAGTATTCTGGCTGTAGAGCATGTATGTAAGTTGGGGAAAAGGTGACAGGATTATGGAAAAGATGTATATTAACCTCCAAACTTTAAGCTCTGATGGCACGCCTGTATCAGCATATACTAGGGTATGCTGCACAACAACCCCCAAATCTTGGCACTTTACAAAAATAAAAGTTTGTTTCTCACTCATAAAACATTTCTATTGTAATTCAGCTGCAACATCGCTTCACATTTTCTTCAGTCAATTCCATGCCTGTAAGGCAATAAAATATTGCTGGTCTTGTGGCAGAGAGAGTTAACGTCCAGTGCACTGATTCTCAAAGCCAGAGGTGGCATATATCACTTCTGCCTACATTTCGTTGGCTGAATTGCAGGGAGGGGCATCGTGGAGGTTGCCACAGAGTGAATATGGAGTGAGCAGAAATCCAGTTCACCAAAAGCCCCTTCTAACATCTTCAGTTTTTTCCCAGAATCACCAGAGGCAAAGGGACCTTTATTAATCTATTTGTTATGTTAGTCAAAAAGAATATATATGAATATAGAAAACGTGTGTGTCGGCACATACGTGCGTGTATATCCATGTGTGTGTATCCACATACACATGCATATATGAATGTATGTTAATGTAGCGGCTACCTTTTAAAAAATAATTTTTGGCTGTGCTGGGTCTTTTTTGCTGCCTGTGGCCGCTCCCTAGACGTGGTGTGCAGGCTTCTTATTGAGGTGGCTTCTCTTGTGGAACGCGGGTTCGAGGTGTGCGGGCTTCAGCGTTGCTGCACTCAGGCCCAGCAGTTGTGGGGCATGGGCTTAGTTGTTCCACAGCATGTGGGATCTTTCTGGATCAAGGATGGAACCCGTGTCTTCTGCACTGGCAGGTGGATTCTTTACCACCGAGCCACCAGGAAAGCCCACAGTTACCTTTTTTGTTTTGATATTTACATTTCTCATTCTTATCAAGACTCACTGCCTTTCATCACCAGTATTTACTGTTTACAGTGCACTAGGCACAGTAGAGCATAAGGTAGAAAAATATATCTGTGCTTTTGAGGAGTGTGCATTCAAAAAAAGAATCTGTATGTACGTCTTTTAAAAATAGGGGAGTTTTAGGTTCAAAGCAAAATTGAGGTGAAGGGACACAGTTTTCCTATGTATCTCCTGAGCTCACACCCCCATAGTCTCTCCCATTGCCAGTATTGCCTGCCAGACTGGTAAATTTATTCCAGTTGATGAACCTGCATTGACACCTCATTATCACTTAGTCTGTAGTTTACATTAGGATTCACTCTTGGTGGTGCACATTGTGTGGGTCTGGACAGATTTATAATGACATGTATTCATTGTTATGGTATCATAGAGAGCAGTTTCACTGCCCTGAGAACCTTTTGTGCTTCACTTAGTCATCCTTCCCTCTGTTCCTCTAGTCCCTTGCAACCACTGATCTTTTTTCACGTCTTTATCATTTTGCCTTTTCCAGTAAGTGTTACAGTTAAAATCACACAATATATAGCTTATTCAGACTGGGTTCTTTCACTTACTACTATGATTTTTGTTTCCTCCATGTCTTTTCATGGCTTAACAGTTTACTTTTTTTCAGCACTGTTGAAAAAGCATTGTCTGGATGTGCCAGAGTTTATCCAGTCACATATTGAAGGACATCTTAGATGCTTTCAGTTTTTGGCAATTATGAATAACGCTGATGTAAACATTTGTGTGCCATTCTTTGTGTGGACATAAATTTTCAACTCGTTTTGGTAAATACTAAAAAGCCTGATTTTTGGATCTTGTGGTTTGGGCATGTTTAATTTTGTTAAAAACAAACAAACAAACAAACACATAGAACTGTCTTCCAAAGAAGCTATACCATTTTACCTTCCCACCAGTGAGTGAGAGTTTCTGTTACTCTGCGACTTCACCAGCGTCCCATATTGCCAGTGTCTGGATTTTGGCCACTCTGATAGATGTGTAATCATTACTCAGGATTGTTTTATTTTGCATCTCCTGGATGACATGTAACGTGGAGCATTTTTTCATGTTTATTTGCTATTTTTATATCTTCTTTGGTGTGGTGTCCTTTAAGACTTTTGGTCAATTTTTAAATTTTAGTTGTTTCATGATTGTTGAAATTTAATAGCCTTTTACTAGATATGTTTTTGGAAAATGTTTTCTGCCTGTCTCTGGCTTGTCTTTGCAGTTTCTTGACAATGTTTTTTGCTGAAAAAAATTTTTTTAAGTTTTTTTTAAACGAAGTCTAGCTCATCAGTTCTTTGTTTCATGAATCATGCCTATTGTATTGTATCTAAAAAGTCACGTGCCAAACCCTGAATCATCTAGATCTTCCCTTAGGTTATCCTCTAGGAGTTTCATAGTTTTGTGTTTTACATTTAGGTCTGTGGTCTATTTTCAGTGAATTTCTGTCATGGGTATAAATTAATGTCTAGAGTCCTTCCTTTTTATTTTTGTTTGTGAATCTCCAGTTGTTCCAGAACCATTTTTTTGGGGGGAAAAAACACATTTTTCCATTGACTAACTCTTTCAATTTTTATATAATTTTAAGGGTTATAGTCTATTTGCATTTACTACAAAATATTGGCTCTACTCCTCATCTTGTACATCCTTGTGGCCTATCTTATACCCAGTGATTTATACCTTTAATCCCCCACCCCAATATTGCCCCTCTCTGCCTCTCCCCACTAGGAATTGTTGGTTTGTTCTCTGCATTTGTGAATGTGTTTCTTTTGTGTTATACTCACTAGTTTGTTGTGCATTTTAGATTCCACATATAAGTGATATCATGTAGCATTTGTCTTTGACATATTTCACTTAGCATATTGCCTCCCAAGTCCATCCTGCTGCTGCTGCTAAGTCGCTTCAGTCGTGTCTGACTCTGTGCGACCCCATAGACGGCAGCCTACCAGGCTCCCCCGTCCCTGGGATTCTCCAGGCAAGAACACTGGAGTGGGTTGCCATTTCCTTCTCCAATGCATGGAAGTGAAAAGTGAAAGTGAAGTCACTCAGTCGTGTCCGACTCTTAGCGACCCCATGGACTGCAGCCCACCAGGCTCCTCTGTCCATGGGATTTTCCAGGCAAGAATACTAGAGTGGGGTGCCGTTGCCTGCTCCATCCATGTTGCTGTAAATGGCAGTATTTCATTCTTTTTGATGGCTGAGCAGTATTCCACTGTATACACCACATCGTCTTTATCCATTCATCTGTTGATGGCCTTTTAGGTTTTTTCCTTGTCTTAGCTATTGTAAATAGTGCTGCTGTTGATATTGAAGGTGCATGTATTGTTCAAATTAGTCTATTGGCAGTTATTATCAAATATTGGCTATATTCCAGATATATGCCCAGGAGTGGGATTGCTGGATCATATGGTAACTATTTCTATTTTTAGTTTATTAAGGACCCTCCATACTGTTCTCCATAGTGGCTGCACCAGTTTACATTCTCACTAACAGTATAGGAAGATTCCCTTTTCTCCACACCTTCTCTGGCATAATATGGCATTTTTATCTGATGATTTCTGCAAAGTACTTAGGAAATATTCTGTAGGGTAAGCTTTGCTTACCCCATCCTTCGAGAATAGAGGAGAGAGATTATAAAGATTATTTAATGGCAACTCTGTATTAGCCATTATACGACCCAGTTTATTTATATTATTTAGAGTTAGTAACAGACTTTTAATTATCTATTGATATACTTGAACAAGATACGAAATTTCAGATATAGAGCTTAGATACTGATTTCCACCAGATTCACACAGTGCAGGTAGTAAGTAGCATATACACTAGGACACCATAGAATCTGGCACAAGTTTCCTGTTCAGTTCAGTTGCTCAGGCACGTCTGACTATTTGCAACCCATGGACTACAGCATGCCAGGCCTCCCTGTCCTTCACCAACTCCCAGAATTTACTCAAACTCATGTCCATTGAGTCAGTGATGCCATCCAACCAACCCATCCTCTGTCACCCCCTTTTCCTCCCACCTTCAATCTTTCCCAGCATCAGGGTCTTTTCCAATGAGTCAGTTCTTTGCATCAGGTGGCCAACGTATTGGAGTTTCAGCTTCAACATCAGTACTTCCAATGAATATTCAGCACTGATTTCCTTTAGAATGGACTGGGTGGATCTCTTGCAGTCCAAGGGACTTTAGAGATTCTTCTCCAGCACCGCAGTTCAAAAGCATCAATTCTTTGGCACTCAGCTTTCTTTATAGTCCAACTCTCACATCCATACATGAGTACTGGAAACACCATAGGTTTGACTAGACAGACCTTTCTCAGGAAAGTAATGTCTCTGCTTCTTAATATGCTGCCTAGGTTGGTCATAGCTTTTCTCCCAAGGAGCAAGTGTCTTTTAATTTCATGGCTGCAGTCACCATCTGCAGTGATTTTGGAGCCCCCCAAAATAAAGCTTTCCCCCCATTGCCCATCTGTTTCCCCATCTATTTGCCATGAAGTGATGGGACCAGATGCCATGATCTTAGTTTTCTGAATGTTGAGTTTTAAGCCAACTTTTTCACTCTCCTCTTTCACTTTCATCAGGAGGCTCTTTAGTTCTTCTTCACTTTCTGCGATAAGGGTGGTGTCATCTGCATATCTGAGGTTGTTTATATTTCTCCTGGCAATCTTGATTCCAGCTTGTGCTTCTTCCAGCTCAGCGTTTCTCATGATGTACTCTGCATATAGGTTAAAAAAGCAGGGTGACAGCCTTGATGTACTCCTTTCCCAACTTGGAAACAGTCTGTTCCATGTCCAGTTCTAACTGTTGCTTCTTGACCCGCATACTTATTTCCCAAGGGGAAGGTCAGGTGGTCTGGTATTCCCATCTCTTGAAGAATTTTCCACAGTTTGTTGTGATCCACAAAGTCAAATGCTTTGGCATAGTCAATAAAGCAGAAGTAGATGTGTTTCTGGAACTCTCTTGCTTTTTTGATGATCCAACAGATGCTGGCAATTTGATCTCTGGTTCCTCTCAGTCAGTCAGTCAGTCAGTTAGTTCAGTTGCTCAGTCATGTCCGACTCTTTGTGACCCCATGAATTGCAGTACGCCAGGCCTCCTTGTCCATCACCAACTCCCGGAGTTCAATCAGACTCACATCCATCAAGTCCGTGATGCCATCCAGCCATCTCATCCTTGGTCGTCTCCTTCTCCTCCTGCCCCCAAACCCTCCCAGCATCAGAGTCTTTTCCAATGAGTCAACTCTTCACATGAGGTGGCCAAAGTACTGGAGTTTCAGCTTTAGCATCATTCCTTCCAAAGAAATCCCAGGGCTGATCTCCTTCAGAATGGACTGGTTGGATCTCCTTGCAGTCCAAGGGATTCTTAAGAGTCTTCTCCAACACCACAGTTCAAACGCATCAATTCTTTGGTGCTCAGCCTTCTTCCCAGTCCAACTCTCACATCCATACATGACCACTGGAAAAACCATAGCCTTGACTAGATGGACCTTAGTCGGCAAAGTAATGTCTCTGCTTTTGAATATGCTATCTAGGTTGCTCATAATTTTTCTTCCAAGGAGTAAGCGTCTTTTAATTTCATGGCTGCAATCACCATCTACAGTGATTTTGGAGCCCCCAAAAATAAAGTCTGACACTGTTTCCCCATTTAAATCCAGCTTGAACATCTGGGAATTCACGCTTCATGTATTGCTGAAGCCTGGCTTGCAGAATTTTTTGAGCATTACTTTGATAGTATGTGAGATGAGTGCAACTGTGTGGTAGTTTGAGCATTCTTTGGCATTGCCTTTCTTTGGGATTGGAATGAAAACTGACCTTTTCCAGTCCTGTGGCCACTGCTGAGTTTTCCAAATTTGCTGGCATATTGAGAGCAGCACTTTCACAGCATCATCTTTTAGGATTTGAAATAGCTCCACTGGAATTACATCACCTTCACTACCTTTGTTTGTAGTAGAAGGCCCATTTGACTTCTCATTCCAGGATGTCTGGCTCTAGGTGAGTGATTATCTGGGTCCTGAAGATACTTTTATATAGTTCTTCTGTGTATTCTTGCCATCTCTTCTTAATCTCTTCTGCTTCTGTTTGGTCCATACTATTTCTGTCTTTTATTGAGCCCATCTTTGCATGAAATGTTCCCTTGGTACCTCTGATTTTCTTGAAGAGATCTCTAGTCTTTCCCATTTTATTGTTTTCCTCTATTTCTTTGCATTGATCACTGAGGAAGGCTTTCTTATCTCTCCTTGTAATTCTTTGGAATTCTGGATTCAAATGGGTCTATTGTTCCTTTCTCCGTTGCTTTTTGCTTTTCTTCTTTTCACAGTTATTTGTAAGACCTCCTCAGACAACCATTTTCCATTTTTGCATTTCTTTTTCTTGGGGATAGTCTTGATCTCTGTCTCCTATACAGTGTCACAAACTTCCATCCATAGTTCTTCAGACAGTGTCTATCAGATCTAATCCCATGAATCTATTTCTCACTTCCACTGTATAATAACAGATTTCATTTAGATCATTCCTGAATGATCTAGTGTTTTCCCTACTTTCTTCAATTTAAGTCTGAATTTGGCAGTAAGGAGTTCATGATCTGAGCCACCATCAGCTCCCGGTATTGTTTTTGCTGACTGTAGAGAGCTTCTCCATCTTTGGCTGCAAAGAATATAATCAGTCTGATTTCAGTGTTGACTGGTGATGTCCATGTGTAGAGTCTTCTCTTGTGTTGTTGGAAGAGGGTGTTTGCTATGACCAGTGTGTTCTCTTGTCACAGCTCTGTTAGCCTTTGCCCTGCTTCATTCTGTTTTCCAAGGCCAAGTTTGCCTGTTACTCCAGGTGTTTTTTAACTTCCTACTTTTGCATTCCAGTCCCCTATCATGAAAAGGACATCTTTTTCAGGTGTTAGTTCTAGCTAGAAGGTCTTGTAGGTCTTCATAGAACCGTTCAACTTCAGCTTCTTTAGCTGGTCGGGGCATAGACTTGAATTACTATGATATTGAATGATTTCCTTTGGAGATGTTCTGTTGTTTTTCAGATTGCATCCAAGTACTGCATTTTGGACTGTTTTCTTGAGTATGATGGCTACTCCATTTCTTTTAATGGATTCTTGCCCATAGTAGTAGATATAATGGTCATCTGAGTTAAGTTCACCCATTCCAGTCCATTTTAGTTTGTTGATTCCTAAAATGTTGACGTTCACTCTTGCCATCTCCTGTTTGACCACTTCCAACTTACCTTGATTCATGGACATAACATTCCAGGTTCCTATGCAATATTGCTCTTTACAGCATTGGCTATACTTCCATCACCAGTCATATCCACAGCTGGATGTTGTTTTTGCTTTGGCTCCATCTCTTCATTCTTTCTGGAGTTGTTTCTTCACTGATCTTGTGTAGTATATTGGGCAACTACCACCTGGGAAGTTCATCTTTCAGTGTCCTATCTTTTTATCTTTTCTTACTGTTCATGGGGTTCTCAAGGCAAAAATACTGAAGTGGTTTGCCATTCCCTTCTCCAGTGGATGATGTTTTGTCAGAACTCTCCACCATGACCCGCCTTGGGTGGCCCTACCCAGCATGGCTCATAGTTTCATTGAGTTAGACAAGGCTGTGGTCCATGTGATCAAATTGGTTAGTTTTCTGTTGTGGTGGTTTTTAGTGTGTCTGCCCTCTGATGGAGACAAAAAAGAGCTTCCTGATGGGAGAGACTGACTGAGGGGGAAACTGGGTCTTGTTCTGTTGGGTGGCACCATGCTCAGTTCAGTTCAGTCGCTCAGTCATGTCCGACTCTTTGTGACCCCATGAATTGCAGCACGCCAGGCCTGCCTGTCCATCACCAACTCCTGGAGCTCACTCAAACTCATGTCCATTGAGTCAGTGATGCCATCCAGCCATCTCATCCTCTGTCGTCCCCTTCTCCTCCTGCCCCCAATCCCTCCCAGCATCAGCATCTTTTCCAATGAGTCAACTCTTCGCATGAGGTGGCCAAAGTACTGGAGTTTCAGCTTTAGCATGGTTCCTTCCAATGAATACCAGGACTGATCTCCTTTAGGATGGACTGGTTGGATCTCCTTGCAGTCCAAGGGACTCTCAAGAGTCTTCTCCAACACCACAGTTTAAAAGTATCAATTCTTTGGCACTCAGCCTTCTTCGCAGTCCAACTCTCACATCCATACATGAACACTGGAAAAACCATAGCCTTGACTAGATGGACCTTAGTCGGCAAAGTAATGTCTCTGCTTTTGAATATGCTATCTAGGTTGGTCATAACTTTTCTTCCAAGGAGTAAGCGTCTTTTAATTTCATGGCTGCAATTACCATCTGCAGTGATTTTGGAGCCCCCCAAAATAAAGTCTGACACTGTTTCCACTGTTTCCCCATCTATTTCCCATGAAGTGATGGGACTGGATGCCATGATCTTCGTTTTCTGAATCTTCATTGAGCTTTAAGCCAACCTCTTCACTCTCCTCTCTCACTTTCATCAAGAGGCTTTTTAGTTCCTCTTCACTTTCTGCCATAAAGGTGGTGTCATCTGCATATGTGAAGTTCTTGATATTTCTCCCGGCAATCTTGATTCCAGCTTGTGTTTCTTCCAGTCCAGCGTTTCTCATGATGTACTCTGCATAGAAGTTAAATAAGCAGGGTGACAATATACAGCCTTGACGTACTCCTTTTCCTATTTGGAACCAGTCTGTTTGCCATGTCCAGTTCTAACTGTTGCTTCCTGACCTGCATACAGATTTCTCAAGAGGCAGGTCAGGTGGTCTGGTATTCCCATCTCTTTCAGAATTTTCCACAGTTTATTGTGATCCACCCAGTCAAAGGCTTTGGCATAGTCAAGAAAGCAGAAATAGATGTTTTTCTGGAACTCTCTTGCTTTTTCCATTATCCAGCAGATGTTGGCAATTTGATCTCTGGTTCCTCTGCCTTTTCTAAAACCAGCTTGAACATCAGGAAGTTCACGGTTCACATATTATTGAAGCCTGGCTTGGAGAATTTTGAGCATTACTTTACTAGCATGTGAGATGAGTGCAATTGTGTGGTAGTTTGAGCATTCTTTGGCATTGCCTTTCTTTGGGATTGGAATGAAAACTGACCTTTTCCAGTCCTGTGGCCACTGCTGAGTTTTCCAAATTTGCTGGCATATTGAGTGCAGCACTTTCACAGCATCATCTTTCAGGATTTGAAATAGCTCAACTGGAATTCCATCACCTCCACTAGCTTTGTTCGTAGTGATGCTTTCTAAGGCCCACTTGACTTCACATTCCAGGATGTCTGGTTCTAGATGAGTGATCACACCATTGTGATTATCTGGGTCGTGAAGATCTTTTTTGTACAGTTCTTCTGTGTATTTTTGCCACCTCTTAATATCTTCTGCTTCTGTTAGGTCCATACCATTTCTGTCCTTTATGGAGCCCATCTTTGCATGAAATGTTCCCTTGGTGTCTCTAATTTTCTTGAAGAGATCTCTAGTCTTTCCCATTCTGTTGTTTTCCTCTATTTCTTTGCATTGATCGCTGAGGAAGGCTTTCTTATCTCTTCTTGCCATTCTTTGGAACTCTGCATTCAGATGCTTATATCTTTCCTTTTCTTCTTTGTTTTTCGCCTCTCTTCTTTTCACAGCTATTTGTAAGGCCTCCCCAGACAGCCATTTTGCTTTTTTGCATTTCTTTTCCATGGGGATGGTCTTGATCCCTGTCTCCTGTACAATGTCACGAACCTCATTCCATAGTTCATCAGGCACTCTATCTATCAGATCTGGGGCCTTAAATCTTTTTCTCACTTCCACTGTATAATCATAAGGGATTTGATTTAGGTCATACCAGAATGGTCTAGCGGTTTTCCCTACTTTCTTCAATTTAAGTCTGAATTTGGTAATAAGGAGTTCATGATCTGAGCCACAGTCAGCTCCCGGTCTTGTTTTTACTGACTGTATAGAGCTTCTTTGGCTGCAAAGAATATAACCACTGGAAAAACCATAGCCTTAAATCTTTAATCCAATTTTCTGTTTATGGATGGGGCTGTATTCCCTCCCTGTTATTTCCTGGGGCCAAACTATGGTAAAGAGCACTGGAAAAACCATAGCCTTAAATCTTTAATCCAATTTTCTGTTTATGGGTGGGGCTGTATTCCCTCCCTGTTATTTCCTGGGGCCAAACTATGGTAGAGGTAATGAAGATAGTGGTGACCTCCTTCAGAAGGTCCCATGCATGCACTCAGTGCCCCCAGCCCTGCAGCAGGCCACTGCCAACCCACGTCTCCACTGGAGACTCCTGGACACTCATGGGCAAGTCTGTGTAAGTCTCTTGTGGGGTCACTGCTCCTTTCTCCTGGGTCCTGGTGCACAAGGTTCTGTCTGTGCCCTCCAAGAGTCTGTTTCCCAGTCCTGTGTAAGTTCTGGCGGCTCTATGGTGGGGTTAATGGGGACCTCCTCTGAGAGGGCTTATGCCTTACCCAGGTCTGCTCCCCCCAGAGCCCCTGGCCCTGTGGCAGCCCACTGCTGACCTGTTCCTCCACAGGAGACACTCAGACAGTCTCAGTCTCTGTGGGGTCTCTGGGTCCTGGTCCACACGAGGTTTGTTTGAGCCTTCTGAGCGTCTCTGGCAGGTATGGGGCTTGATTCTAAATGCGAATTTGCGCCCCCTACTGTCTTGCTGGGGCTTCTCCTTTGCCCTTGGATGTGGGGTATCTCCTCACAGCCGCTCCAGGGCCATGCAGCTGCTGCTCCAGAGCCTACCGTCTTTCTGTGTTGGAATGTAAGCCTTGCCACTTTCTAGCTCTGTGGCCTTTGTCAGATTATGTAATTCTCTATTGTATTTTCTACCTTTGTATCATATGGGCGATAATTATATCTACCTTAGAGAACTTTTGTAAGAATTAGTGCATGTGAAGTGCTTCCTGCTAGGACTGCTGTGTAGTGATTGCTCAATAAACGAGATGTCAGCCATCATTTAAACCCAGATACACCCATTCTTTCCATCTGATAGACCATGCTGGATTTGAGGAGGGAAACAGCTGCAGTGATTTAGGCCTGGTTATATTTGACTATGTGGATCACAATAAACTGTGGAAAATTCTGAGAGATTGCAATACTAGACCACCTGACCTGCCTCTTGAGAAACCTATATGCAGGTCAGGAAGCAACAGTTAGAATTGGATATGGAACAACAGACTGGTTGCAAATAGGAAAAGGAGTACGTCAAGGCTGTATATTGTCACCCTACTTATTTAACTTATATGCAGAGTACATCATGAAAAATGCTGGGCTGGAAGAAGCACAAGCTGGAATTAAGATTGCCAGGAGAAATATCAATGACCTCAGATATGCAGATGACACCACCCTTATGGCAGAAAGTGAAGAGGAACTAAAAAGCCTCTTGATGAAAGTGAAAGAGGAGAGTGAAGAGGTTGGCTTAAAGCTCAACATTCAGAAAACGAAGATCATGGCATCCGGTCCCATCACTTCATGGGAAATAGATGGAGAAACAGTGGAAACAGTGTCAGACTTTATTTTGGGGGGCTCCAAAATCACTGCAGATGATGATTGCAGCCATGAAATTAAAAGACGCTTACTCCTTGGAAGGGAAGTTATGACCAACCTAGATAGCATATTCAAAAGAAGAGATATTACTTTGCCAATAAAGGTCCGTCTAGTCAAGGCTATGGTTTTTCCTGTGGTCATGTATGGATGTGAGAGTTGGACTGTGAAGAAAGCTGAGCGCCAAAGAATTGATGCTTTTGAACTATGGTGTTGGAGAAGATTTCTTAGAGTCGCTTGGACTGCAAGGAGATCCAACCAATCCATCCTAAAGGAGATCAGTCCTGGGTGTTCACTGAAAGGACTGATGCTGAAGCTGAAACTCCAATACTTTGGCCACCTCATGTGAAGAGTTGACTCATTGGAAAAGACTCTGATGCTGGGAGGGATTGGGGGCAGGAGGAGAAGGGGACGACAGAGGATGAGATGGCTGGATGGCATCACCGACTCGATGCACATGAGTTTGGGTGCATTCTGGGAGTTGGTGATAGACAGGCAGGCCTGGCGTGCTGCAATTCTTGGGGTCACAAAGAGTTGGACACGACTGAGCGACTGAACTGAATTGAACTGATATGGATACAGAAGTTAAATTTTAGTGAAGCTGTCCACGTTACATCACAGGAGAATGATACTCAAGGCACTTCCACATGGAAGCATAAAGTAATAAAAACGGTTTAAGATGTAGTATAACACTTTGAAAGCATGTTGCCATGATGAAATAATAAAGAAGAAGCAGTGAAAATTGCCAATGGAAGATTAAAGCTGAGGGTCAACAGGAGACACATCTGTCAGATTGCATCAAAAACCTGATTAGTCTAGGTATCACAAATTGAACTCTTATCACAAGGGACTGTCAGTTGTTAATACACTATTCCGCTGAAGCACTTTGTTTTATAATAAACCAGTAGAAGATGCCTTAATCCAATTTATTGTTAAGGAACTTGTTTTGAAAGAAGAATTCAAGGTAGTATTTTATCTGTGGTCAGTCTAGAAACTTTTAGGAATCAGTTGTGTTCAAATGATTTTGTGGATGTCCATCCTTGTGGAAATCACCAGGTGTTGGATTTGAGTGTTAGTCGCTCAGTTACGTCCGACTCTTTGCAACCCCTCTGTCCAGATTACTGGAGTGGCTAGCCATTCCCTTCTCCAGGAGACCTTCCTGACCCAGGGATTGAACCTGGGTCTCTTGCATTGCAGGCAGATTCTTTACTGTCTGAGAAGCCACCTGGGAAACCCAGGTGTTAGTGTACCAAGTACTTACATTTAATCCAACTAGCAGTTCTGTGAGGAAGGTGCTGCCATCACACCCTTCTCCTTTTTACAAATAAGGAAACTGAGATACAGAGACGTAACATAACCAGCTCAAGACTGTCTGACTAGCATGTGATTGTGGCTGAAATGTGATTCATAGCAATATTGTTCTGCTCCCAGATCCTGCATTTAACCACTCTCTACTGGACTGTGGCCTTCCCAGGTGGCAGTAGTGGTGAAGAACCTACCTGCCAGTGCAGGAGACGTAAGAGACGCAGGTTTGTTCCCTGGGTTGGGAAGAGTCCCTGGAGGAGGGTATGGCAACCCACCCGAGGCTTCTTGCCTAGAGAATCCCATGGACAGAGGAGCCTGGCGGGCTACAGTCCACAGGGCCTCACAGAGTTGGACATGACTGAAGTGACTTAGCATGGAGCACGCACAGTGGAGTGTGTAAATTATCTTTAATCTTCCAAAAGCTCTATGAGAAACACCTTGTCAGCATTATTATTGCGTAAGCTATTTAAATTGTCCTTTAATTTGGGCTGACGTTGCCACAGATTCTTTTGAAATACAGGGTCTGAGGGGGAAAAGGAATAAATATGAGGTCCTTGGTGGGGAGCTGTGAGATGAGACTAATATTTAGAGCAGGAGTTAGGAATTGAGGCACGTGTGGACTGAACTCAGTCTACAGAGATGTTAGTTTCCATCAAATATGGATGAAAAAAAAATCAAGTCTGGATACATTGGATCAAGGTATGCACAGCCCCCCTCAGTTCCTTTCCATCCTCAGATCATCTTTGTCGTGTGTGTGGTTCCAGGTCTGAAGAGAGGTTCCCAGGTAGTTTCCTGAAGTCTTTGTTGCTGTTGGTGTTTCATTCAAAATACAGCATTTCTTCTGTCCTATTTTTCATTTACTAACCTTTCCTGAGACAGTATAGCTTTAAATACTGTGTGTTGTATTTGGTCCTTAAGATTAGGAAATCGTGTTCCCAACTTTTGCGTGTAACAGTTTGAGCCAGTTATTATCATGACAAGTTAAGCCATACAATAGTGATTTGTCATGGGTTGATTTCCTTTAGGATTGATTAGTTTGATCTCCTTGCAGTCCATGGGACTCTCAAGAGTCTTCTCCAGCACCACAGTTCGAAGTAGCCTTATAGACGATGTATTTTCAGGAAAGTTGAGAAATAAATACTGAGCAATTGCAGTCAAAAAGGCTCTTAAACATTCAGCTCTGTAGTAAGTTCTCATGTGATTCTTCAACTGACCAAGATCAGGTAGCACAGAGAGAGCACTTAGGGTGCAGCTGAGATGGGGGTGGGCCGAAGGGCACAGGCGCTGCGCCTGCACTACCGGAGGCTGAATCCTGCTCCGTCATGTCCTCACTGCTGGTTTCTGTGCCTCAGTTTCTTCAGCTGTACGACCAAGTTAATGGTAGCACCTCCGTACTACTCACGTGGTTGCATAACTGGTGAAGTTAACCTAAGTTAGCCTACCGAGCTTGCCTAGAACAGTGCCAGGCACTCACAGGTTAAAAAGGTATGCGTGTTAGCCTTTCTCATTAACACTCGTCTCATTGGGAACATCCTTGATTTTTCAATACCAGAGAAAAATGTAAACACCACACATATTGTACAATAGAAAATAATTTCTTTTCAAACTCCTCATACTAGAGAGTTTTTAGGAAAATAATCTGTTGTCCTTGAGAAGGAGGTTGCATTTAGCAAAACCCCAGTCCTTCATGATGAAGTTCGAGTGTCTCCTCAGGGGTCAAAGGTTTTTGACTGAGAAAGCATTCCCATCCATCGTGTTCAAGGAGTGCTCACCTATATAGGTCCTCTGAATACAAACTATAGAATTGGATTGAGTCTTATTTTTTTCCTCGCGTAACTAGCTTTTGAGAAGTAACATTCAATGGCAAAATATTCTACAGTTGTTTTGGTAAATAAATGAGTAAATGTAAAAGTTTCTACATGGCATCGATTCTGGAGGAGACGTTGGTGTTGAGCTGGGAGTAGGTCTAAAAAGAAAGAGTGAAAACATAAAATTTTGCAGGTGTTCACTTTTCATGGTATTCATGGCCTAAAGGTTGCAAGAGGTCTGCTACATCACTCAGTACATCTGCAGATGGTGGCTGCATTTTCTTTGAAATTTTGAATTTTTGATGTTAAGATACTGAGAAGGTTTCAAATGAACTCTGCCCTCTGAGGACTGATAGCATTCATTACACGTTTATGCAACTCCCTGGCTTCCTGTATCCCCATCTTTGCTCTTGGGCCACAGCAATGCACTGTAGTTTGCTCTGCTTAGGAACTCTAAATTTAACATTGATTTTGGATGGGAGGAATCCATGGGTCTGCTTTTTTTCTGGGCCCAGGAGGACATGAGATGGGGTGCTGTTAAATAAGATAGAAATAGAGATGGGGTGGGAGTTTTCTGGCTTGTGTATTCAATGAGGGAAGTAAAACCCTTTCAGGCAGAAGATAATTTTTCTCTGGTTCTTCAATAGCAAAAATCTAAGTTGTCTGCATAATGGAAGAAAAAAATAGGAGCTCTATTTTCAACACCTCCTCCAGCTCCTTGTAGACAGACTCGTTATAGAAGCAAGGAACTCATTAAAACTGCACTTACTATCCCTTGCACTGCCCACCTGTACTCTACGGGTGGAGAAGGTGAGAACAAGCCAAGAAAACCGTGATACTAACCACTATTAAATTTGCTTAAATTTTGCATTAATTCATATTTAAAATAAACTTAGAATGTTCTTTTCCTGTTTATTCTTACCGTTGTAATTCTCTTTGATGGACAAATATTTGTTCAAGTAGATTTTTTGGTATCTTAGTGCAGCTGGGTGAGAACTTGTTAATTGCAGATAGGTGAAGGGAAACATTGACAGTTTTGAAGTGCTGTCTGGTATTTACTGTTTATGCTGCAATTTTTTGCACATCATTAGCTATGAACTTATTCTTTAATTGTTTCTGGCCTTGTGTCTTCTTGCATGTAGTAAGATATTTGGAATAAACCTTGTTAATGTACCATGGCGCACATAACATGCCTTTGACTTTGTTTTCATTCCCGACAACCCTAGTGGTACTGGGCACTTAGTAGGTATTCACTAAATACTTGAATAATCAGTTATACTTTCCGCCCATTCCACAGAAGAATAGGGATAACTATTACCTTGGATTTAGTCCCCGGAGAATGGACTGCTTCCTAAGTCCCCACGAGTTCCCTTCTGCATCTGTTGTTTTTGTGTAAACCTCTTGACTTCTGGTCTTCTCTAGTTTAGGAAGGATTAGACCCTGTTCTTTCCTTATGATTGTATCGTTGCTTGTTTTAGCAGAGGTGTTATCAGTAGTGGCTAAGAGCATGGGCCAGTCCTGTTTCTTCTGGTTATAAGCCATGTGACCTTGGAGGTTGTAATCACACCTACCTGTTGTTGAGAGAGTTAAATAGAAGTA
The DNA here is from genome assembly GCF_014754425.2 of Oryx dammah. Classification (NCBI taxonomy): domain Eukaryota; kingdom Metazoa; phylum Chordata; class Mammalia; order Artiodactyla; family Bovidae; genus Oryx; species Oryx dammah. The sequence goes on along the minus strand of NW_024070213.1, from coordinate 110,021,601 downwards.
AATTACAAGGTAGAGAAGAACCTGATACATGGTAACAGCCATATTAGTGTTAGCTTTTTAAAGTGACAGTCCTTTATTCCCTTTATTTGACAACACTGGGTATTCAAAAAGCTCTATGGAAATGTAACTGCTTATTTTATTTAGATTAATTCAGGCCTTTTGGATTGGGTTTATTTCCCTTGACCTCGGATTCCTTTCTCCAACAGAAACCTTTTTCCTTAGAGTTGCCTCCTGGAAAAGACAATGATCTTTCTGTTTAGAGGAGATAGGCTGAATTACAGACAGAATAGTCCTTATTTTCACCAGGTTTCCTTGGCATATTGAATACAGTGGTCTCTAATGGGTTGATGAGACCCCTGATAATACTAGTATGTGGCCGATTCAGAATTTAAGATTATATATCTTTGGATGTAAAGGGAGTTTGAGGTTTTTTAAAAATTATTTTCTCAAATAATTTTATATTAAAAGAGCACTGTAACTTGTTCTTTTCTTTGGTAAGTGCTTTTAGACTATCAGATCTTCTTAATTTTTGATATTAAGGTATTATAAAAAGTAGTATTCTGGCTTTAGTAAATATGATACCATTGAAGCAGTCAACAGTACCTTCTTGGAATCCATAGGCCATTAGTTGAATATTTTAAAAACTGACTTCATAGGCTGTGTAAGTACCTTCCCTCATTAGATCTACACAGACTTAAATGACTTGGTTCTCATAGCCTGCTAGTTTTGAGATGTATTTATGCTAATCTGTTATGAGGACTGGAGTTTGTAAGGGCATCTCTCTTTAACTCCAGGGAAATTGGCCTAACTTTACAATTCATCTAGAATGCCAAGTTATCAATTAGCTGTCAAGTTTGCTTCTTTAGAATCAAATAGCCTTTAAAATCCAACTCTAAATCTCAGTAGATTTCTTTCTAACCACATCTGAATCATGGTCCACAGTTGTAAAGTGCTGAATAAAATCAACCAGATACTATTTCTGACTCTACCCCTCCCCATCAAAATGAAACTTCTAGTGGATCAATTAGGAAACATATTTAATTTTTTATAATATGCTCTTATCCTAGATAGAACTTATAAACCACAAGAGCATCTCTGTATATTTATGTACAGTTTTGATCAGTAACTCAGATGGCTCTCCATCCTTTGCCAATATGATACTGAAGTACAATTTGCTGTGAACTATGGTCTTTTTTTAAATGGGTCACCAATGAGGATTCATTGTTGAAGGCCAGCAGGAAATAGAGGCACCATATTTAGAGTGTGTGTTTCATTTTAGAAAAATGCATTTCAACATTAGAGATGCTAAAGATTCAAAAACAAATCTGCCTATTTACAATAATCTGCATTGGTTATTGTCCATTTTGAGTGAATTAACTCATGGACGTTTAGGTTTTTAACAGTCCAATTTAGGGGAAAAAAAAAAGATTCTGTGTTTTGTGATAGTGTTTACTAAAAAATCCTTCAAAAGCATTAATAATCATATTTATAAACATTTAAAGTAAAATATAGCTTATTCAGGATCAAACTTACACATACCTTGCAGCATACAATTAGACTGATTCCATGGCAGCTTATTTCTCTTTCAAAGATGATGCATATAACCTGTTGCTTTTTCCTCTATGAGCTCTAGCTTTATGTAATATGCCTGCTTTTATAATGAACTATTAAAAATAAAATATACAGAAGTATCCCCTGGGAGGTCAAACAATAAACGTTGCTGTGATCCTAAGTATTTTTGTCACTTCTGTTTTGGAATTACAGAGGTTGAATCATGTAAGTTAACTTTATAGAGTTAAGTTTTTCTTCTTAAAGTGAAAGTCGCTCAGTCATGGCTGACTCTTTGTGGCTCCATGGACTGTAAAGTCCATGGAATTCTCCAGGCCAGAATACTGGAGTGGGTAGCCTTCCCTTCTCCAGGGGATTTTCCCAACCCAGGGATCAAATCCAGATCTCCCACATTGCAGGTGGATTCTTTACCAGCTGAGCTATCAGGGAAGCCCCTCTCTAAGCAGTGTTGCCCCAAATGATACCAACCTCATTCACGAACTTTGGTCGGAATGACTTGGCTCTAACCAAAAATTGAAACCGTCTTCAAATAAGGAAGATATTCATGTGACAGTGATGCAGATTCTACAAATAGTTCAGCTTTGGAGTCATTCTTGTTGATGACTTTGGAGGTTGTTATAAATGTAATAGCTTCGCCAAAGGAGGCAAACATTTACAAAGAAGAGTGGAAATTTGCTGTTTGTTGAGTAGGGGAGACAAGGGGAGATTGAATCAGCATTCACTGCCTAAACTCCAATCGTGATTATTTTCCCTTTTCTTCCTTCAGGTATGTATCAATGGTATTTTCTAAATTCTCAGAATGTGTCCCAAGTTTCCTAACGAAATACCAGGTTATTTTTTTGAACAGTGGGCCCAAGGGGCATGATGGAGGAGTAGAAACAGGCCTGTGTACTATGTGGAACTGTTTTTGATGCGAAGAATTGCTCACTGGAGGAAGTTGTAGAATCTAAAGTTAAATTACCTTTTCTTGAAATAGCCATGATTAAAGAGTTGAACTTATGAAACAGCTTAAACATATTTATTACATGCTACATTGTCCTGATCATTGTTGAAAACACTCAGTCTGGGAATCTTCTTTGCCTTCATATAGTGAAGACTGATGGGAATGGGAAGATATAAATCCCATTTTAAGAGCTAAATAACAACTGTGAAAGGAGAGAGAGCAGAAGGCATTTCATGGTTTATTGATAGTATTTTACATGTGTTTTACAACTGTCAAAGTACTCCATGTACTGCATCATGTTAGCTTTGCACAGTCACCAGGTACACAGCCTAGATATCATTATCCTTATTGTTGTTGTTGTTCAGCCGCTCAGTCGTGTCTGACTCTTTGCAACCCCATGGACCACAGCACACAATGCTTCCCTGTCCTTCACCATCTCCTGGAGCTTGCTGAATCTCATGTCCATTGCATCGTTGATGCCATCCAACCATCTCATCCTCTTCTGCTCCTGCCTTCAGTTTTTCCCAGCATCAGGATCTTTTCTAATGAGTCAGTTCCAAACTATAGAAGCTTCAACATCAGTCCTTCCAAAGACTATTCAGGATTGATTTCCTTTAGGGTTGACTGGTTTGATCTCTTTGCAATCCAAGGGACTCTCAAGAGTCTTCTCCAGCACCACAGTTCAAAAGCATCAGTTCTTCAGTGCTCAGGCTTCTTTATGGTCCAACTCTCACATCCATACATGACCACTGGGAAAACCATAGCTTTGACTAGAAGGACCTTTGCTGGCAAAGTAATGTCTCTGCTTTTTAATATGCTGTCTAGGTTGGTCATAGCTTTTCTTCCAAGGAGCAAGCGTCTTTTAATTTCATGGCTGCAGTCACTATCTGATGATAAAGAAATCTTTCAAAAATTAACATTCAAACTGACACAGCCAGAAAAAAAATTTTGGCAATTGAAAATAAAGGTGGGTCTTGAAGAAGATACAGATGGTGTATTCTAGAAAAATATGAAAATGAGAAAGTCTAACAATTTTCTGAACTAGAACTGAGATTTTGTTTTAGAAGCTTTCTGTGGGGACCTCTTGGTTATAAAAACTGCTGGAAACGTGGCTTATGTTATTTTCATAGTGATTTTCAGTAGGACCTAACAATATTTCAGTGATTTTCAGTAGGACCTGACCCTTGGCCATGTCTGGAAATGGTTTTGGTTGTCACATCTGGAGAGGAATTGCTGGCATCTAGTTAGTAGGGACAGGGATGCTCCCCCAAACTAAAAAATCAACAGGACTGTCCCACATAAATAATCTTCTGGTCTCAAAAGTGAGTAGTGCTAAGGCGGTGAAATCCTGAAGTAGATTGTGGAGGGTCAAAAATGTCGATTCGAGGAGTTAGAACTTAACCCTATGCGCATTAGGGAGCTGTTGAATTCTGTTTTTTTCTTTTGGTTTTCAGGAGGGAGAGCCTGTACCCAGTGGAAGTAGGTCAGAGATGGTAATCTATAAAATAGATGTGACTTTCCAAGTTCTTTGACAGTAATAAAACTCCAAACTGCTACCTTTTACACACAGGAAATTACAAAATCACTTTCTAATGAGTTTTTTACGTGCTCCTTGCAGGGAAGAGGGAGGTCTTGAAAGGTACTTAAAACCTTACAGGCAAACCCTTGCTAGGTGTGTGAGATAATGAGAATTCAGCTCACAGAAAGGTAAAATCGAGCAGCCAACACAAATTTCTTTTACTGAAATGAGTCTGGACCTTCCTGTTGCACCCAGCAGAGCTGAAAGGGCACAACACGTCTGCCGATGCCTATAAATCACAGACATGGTTTACAGCAAGGGCGGACTGTACTGATGTGATGGGTGTGCTCCAAGCTGTCAGTGGGACATTCCTCACGATGATGAGATGCGAGTGCTGCCAGGGTCATGGGAATCTTGGATTTATCCGCTCTTCTCTACTCCGAGTAGCTTCACCAAGAGAGAATTATCACAGCCCCAGCCCCCATTTCTAACCTGCAGGAGATTTCAAATTGGTGAGCTACACACGATGAAATTTAGCGGCTAGCTTCCGCTCCGTTTGAAATCATCTTCCCGTTGCTCTCCCCGCTTTTTAGTTTTCACTTACATAATGTTAGTTTACATTCTGTCATTGAGCTCTAGGCACTAAAAAGCTGGTTCCTTTTTGCTGCTGTTCTATGTATCTCTCTGTCAGACATTCTCATGTGAGAAAAACAACCCACTAACAATGTAAGGTGTCTGTTGCTTTAATAGGCTAGCGAAAAATGAACGATAAATATCAGGTTATCATTTGATAGTGGCTCAATGCCAGGATTGAGAAGTATGTTGCTGTACCTAAGCAACTCCTCTTTGGGCTATCTGGGCAGAATATGATTAATGTGATGCAGACCTCTCCCAGTGGAAAAACTGTAAGTTTTCAGTTACCTGGATAGGCTACTGCTTGCTTTAAGCAAAAGCGCATGTTTGCTCCCGCTGTAAACTACCTTGAGGGCCAAGAAAATATCTAACCTTATAGATTGCTTCAAACTGATTCAATCCTGGAAAAAGGTCAGTCTGCAAAAATTTTATTTTGTACTTTTCAAAATCTTGCAGCAGAGAATGTCTGTGTCCTGAGGTATATGCTTTGCCGCCTGGGCTTGGTGACGCTTGGTCGTCATCTTTTATTCATATTCTCGCTTTTCTGTGATGCTCTTTCAAGTGTGGCCAGATTCATACTCTGGATCAATGCTTATTTTTAGGGGAATAAAACCCATGTTAGGTTCCTTGCATTTAGTCAGTCTTTAAGGGAAAATAATGTGACTTTTAGGAAGATATTTTAAACCTTTTAGGTTGGAACTTTACTCAAGAAAACCACAAATGCAGTTGGTAAATGACAAGCATGGGATGTGGTAGGCAACCCATTTTGTTGGTTTATTGCATCAATTCAGAAGAAATATATTGTGAATATCAAACATTAACGTGAGATAATACAGGGCTAAGCCTAAATTTAGCTATTAGGTGCTTCCTGAATTTTATCAATTACACTCCTTTCTTACTGAATCCATAGCTGTAGTTACTAAATATCCTTTGAATGTAAATATGTTGTCAGTTGAGTTTTTTCCTAATAGTTTTCCCATGACATTTCCTTCATATTCTGAATCTATACTAATACATTTTAATACATGCACCCAGCATTTATGGTTAGTCTTAAATTTTATTTTGTTTGCTGTCTATTTTTACCTTCTAATTTTCTAGTTCAGTAAATTTAAGTTAATGGGTTAGATAAAAAAGCAAATATAACTAGTTAGAAATTTACAGGCATATACTACTTGGCAAACTCAAGAAGGGCATTTGTATTTTGCATTGCCAGTTTTGAGAGACTATTCCTACTTTGAATTTGTTTGAAAAATACTACAGCTTGGGGAATTCCTTGACGATCCAATGGTTAGGACTCCATGCTTTCACTGCCTTGGCTTGGATTCAGTCCCTGGGTTGGGGAACTAAGATTCCACAAGCCACATGGTGCAGCCAAAAAAAAGAAAAAAGACTACAGCTTGATTTGGAAAGTGTATGTTTGCTATAAGAGAATCTTTAACTAAAAGAACTTAAAACATACCTTAGAAGAGTCTTCAGAATTCTCAAGAGGCCCAAAATCACTTTGGTGATATTTGTCAAAATGTTGCTGAAGACTCCTTTTTGAATTTTATGATCCTAGATTTGATGAGAAAGCAATAGAACATGGTTTATGTAGCACTCAGGTCATGTTAAATAACATGTAACAAAATTGCTTACGGGATTCTTTGACTTCTGTGAACGTTGGAAATTTTTATGCTATGTTGTACCCTAAATGGCTAAATACAGTATTTATGCTCATTTCTATAAAAAGTTAGGCATTTGAACCTTGAACTTGAGTGTAGACTTCAGTTATAAAACATTCATCTTGCTTAATTTATGCTTGCGGATCCTTAGTTAAAAAATCAATTAGCCAAATGCATATGAATTTTTCTTTCTGACTTTGGTTTTGGGTTCTAAGATCTGGAATCATAGGAGAGATTTTTTATTTATATTAATAATTAGTATATAAACATTTATAATAGGCTGGCTGGTATGGTTTACACTATGGTAAGATGGTAAGGTTTACATTATGATAAGATGATCCATGGCTATTAGATAATGAATCAGTATCCACATAGTCCTCTGTGTGTCTTGTAAAATTCATTAAATGAAGGTATCTGGTTCAAGACGGCAGAGTAGGAAGATCCAGAGCTCATCTCTCCCTAGAGCCATACCCAAAATGCAAGTGCATATTGAATGACCGTCTCCCAGAACAGCCTGAGGACTAGCGTAACAGACAACCGTGGACAGGAAAACTGAGATGAGATGAGAAGGAGGGGCTCACCCCCAGTCCAGCCAGAGCCCTTGGCTCCAGTGTTGCAACCCACAGGTCCAGTGGGAGCGAGGCTCCCCCCAGAGGAGGGAGGCATCCGAGCCCCACACTGGGCTCTCCAGCCCTGGAGCCCTGCACTGGGAAGAGGAGATCCTCATGGCGCCAGGCTTCGAAGCCAGCAGGGCTTACATCTGAGAGCACTGGAGGGCTATGGGAAGCAAACTCCTTTCTTGAAGGGCCTGTGTACAAACTCATTGGTGTTGAATTCCAGTGCAAGGGAGCAGCTTGACAAATATCTGAATTATACAAGGATATTCACTGACAGATTTTAGGTCATGTGCTAGAGTGGTGGGGATCTGGTGGAACTGTATCTGGTGCTGAGTACGCTGGTGGGCACCACTGTTTTCTGTGCAACAGAGTAGCCCAGAAATAAACTCATGCTCATATGATCAATTAATTTATGAGCCAAGGAGCCAACATTATACAGAGGAGAAATGACACTCTCTTCAATAAATGGTGTTGGCCAAGCAAATCACCTTCTCACATCACAGATAAAAATAAACTCAAAATGGATTAAAGACTTAAATGTAAGACCTGAAACCATAAGAATCGTAGAAGAAAAATATAAGCAGTATGCTCTTTGACATTGGTCTTACTATTATTATTATTATTATTTTTGGTCTGTATCCTCAGGCAAGGGCAACAAAAGCAAAAATAAACAAGTGCAACTGTATCATACTAAAAGCTTTTTGCACAGTGGAACTGTTAGGAAGATGGAGACAACCTACTGAATGGGAAAAGCTATTTGCAAATGATATGTCTTATAAGAGGTTAATATTCAAAATATATAAATAACTCACACAGCTTAATACCAAGAAACCCATCTAATTAAAAAATGTACAAAGGGCCTGAATAGGCATCTTTCCAAGGAAGACATACAAATGGCTAACAGGTATATGAAAAGATGCTTATCATTACTAATCATCAGGGGAATGCAAATCAAAACCTTGAGATATTACCACCTCTGTCACAATGGCTATTATTAAAAAGACAAATAAGTGGTGGTGAGGATATGGAGAAAAGAGAACCCTCCTGCACTGCTGGTGGAAATGAAAATGAGTACAGCCACATGGCAAACAGTGTGGAGGGTCCTCAGAAAATTAAACACAGAATTACCTAGCCAGGAATTCCACTACTGGGCATCTATCAGGTGAAAATGAAGACACACATTCAGAGTAAAGAACATTTATATACATTACAATCACTACAATAGGCCTAGTAATCACCTGTCACTGTACAAAGTTATTGTAGTGTTATTGACCATATTGCTTCTGCAGTACATTACATCCTCATGGTTTATTTATGTATATAAGGGCTTTCCTGGTGGCTCAACAGGTAAAGAATCTGTCTACAATGCACGAGATGTGGGAGACGTGTGTTCAATCCCTGGGTTGGGAAAATCCCCTGAGTAGGAAATGGCAACCCCCTCCAGTATCCTTGCCTGGAAAATTCCGTGGGCAGAGGGGCCTGGCGGGCTACAGTCCATGGGGTCACAGAGAGTCATACATGACTCAGCATGAGTGCAATGTATGTAAATATTGAATTACTTTTGTACACCTGAAACCAATATTGTATGTCAACTCTAGTTCAATTAAAAGAAGATACATTAAAAGAAAACAAAATTTCAGACAATTCATACCTGTTGAGACAAGATAACTTATTTATATATTAAAGTCCAAATTATTTTCAGTGTCTTATTTAGATAACATTCCATTTTTCATAAATAAGCCTTTCATATATAATTGCTTGATAAATTGGTTTTTGAATGTTTGCTAAAATTAAGTCAGTTTGAATGAGTCTTTGCCCTTAGACTAGCTTGCTTTATCTGTGACATGTACTCAATGCTTTTCACTCAGAGATTATTTTCTCCCCAAGTATTCAGTTTTAAAAGCCAGTTTGTGTCAAAGATTCTTTTTTTTTTTTTTTTTTGGTGCCGGAACCCGGGATCGAACCATCAAAGATTCTTGATATTCAAATTCCTATTGATGGTGCTACCGTAAATAATAAAAAAGTAGGACTTTGACCATGAGTACTACAAATAATTGTTTATATAAATTTCAGTGTACTTTCTTACAGCATGTAGTAGATACTAAATAAAAAATATTTTGGTATCTTTAAATTTCACTGCAGTCAGATTTAGTCTTCCCAGTTGCCTTTTCCTGTTTAACTTCACTAGCCCATACTTGTAATGCTTTTCTCCCTCTAGCCAACCACCAGCTAGATCTGGCCACCATCACGTTTTAAAGTGATGGCTGTTTCAGTTTTCTTTTGCAGCCATAATAAATTACAATAGATTTAGTGGCTTAAAACAACATCTTTTCCTATGCAGCTAGAGATGATCATACTAAGTGAAGTAAGAAAGACGAATAGCATGATATCACTTAGTCATGGAATCTAAAATACAGTAGAGACGAACATATCTACAAAAGAGAACAGACCCACAGACGTTGAGAACAGACTTGTGGTCGCCAAGGTGAAGTGATGGGGGAGGGAGCGGAATAGACTGGGAGTTTGGGGTTGGTAGATCCAAAGTATCATAATAAACAACAAGGTCTTAATGTATAGCTCAGGAACTGTACTCAATATCCTATGATAAACCATAATGGAAAAGAATATAAAAAAAGAATGTGTATGTGTGGATAACTGAATCACTTTGCTGCATAGCAGAGTTCTGTGCAACATTGTAAACTGACTATACTTCAGTAAAAAAATACATAAACACACATACACAAAAACCACTATCCTTTTATTATCTCACACTTCTGTGGGTCAGAAATCCAGGGTGCAGTGTGACCCAGCTGGGTTCTTTGCTTATAATTTCACAAGGCTGGTATGAGGTTGTTAGGTGGGCTGTGTCTCTTTCTCTGGGGATGGATCCACTTCCAAACTCATTCTGGCTCATAGCTGAGTTCAGTTTCTTGCAGTCCTGGGACAGAGGCCACCCTTTCCTTGCAGGCTGTTGACCAAGGGCCGGTCCTTGCTGCCAGAGTCCTTGTTGCATTCCTTCACATGCTTTCTGCTTTGCATATGTCTCTTCCTTTCCACCCTCAGCAGCAAGAGATCATGTCCCTCTTATACTTTAGGCTTCTCTGACACCAGTGAAAGAAATTGCTCTGCCTTTAAGATCTTGTAGGATTTGGTTAACCTGGATGATACAGGCTAATGCCCCTGCTTTAAAGTTTGCAACCTTAATCACATCTCTAAAATCACCTTTGCCATGTAACAGATTCACAGGTTCCACAGATTAGGATGGGGATATCTTTTGAGTGCCATTCTGTGTATTGAAATTGTAATAAAAACAGACCCCAAAGTTCCCCTGGTCCTCTTTAGTCTCCCCCACTAGCCAGTTTGTGACCTTGATCTTTCTTTTTGCTCATTGAATATGTTGGATCATGAAATCTTAACAAAAGGCCCATCTGGTTGTTTACACAGTGAGTGTTTCACTCTTTCTAACTTTCCTTTTCTATTTAATCTCATCTCCCTCATTTAATTTTTGCTCAAAATATTTCCATTGTTTCTATTATATTGTTTTCACTTTTTCTCTTAATGTGTTTGATGATAGCATGATACTCTTAACTCCCCAGAAAGAGTTGTGTAACATATGGAACATCACCATATTACTTTCCTAAAATCTGGATTATTTTGAGTTCTGTATCAATCTGACCTCAGTCATTTGGAAAAGACAGCTTCCTGAGTGGTGTGGTCTTGCATTCCTATGATAGACCATTTGGTTTTAAGGCCTCTTCTATCTTCACGATGCTAGGTGTCAAATATTTGTTGAAAATTAAAATGAATCATACTTAACTGTGATTTGTTTAAAGTACTTTTGAAAATTGCCCACCCATTGTGCTAATAACACGCATCACTTTTGAGAATTGATGTCACAGAGCTTGGCCAGAAAAATACAGTCTCCAGGAATGTGTTGCCAAAACTATTGAGAAGCAAAATATGCATGAACCATGGAGGGAGGAGACCTCTTTCTTTCAGGGGTTCGTTTGGTTTTCAGTTAACAAAAAATTCTGGGCATTGTTCCAGAATTTAAATTTACAGTGTTGATAGAAACACATGAATTTGAAACTTGGGAGATTATGCTAATTGTGGTGGATTCCCATAAGATGCACTGGACTTCAGCTATGCTGAATACAAATTGTGATGGGAAAATTTACTGTGTATATCTAGCAACCTTGCTAATTTATTAATTTGTTTAATTTGTGATGCTAAAATAATTCTTTTCTTGAACTTTTCTTTTTATTTTGGATATAGCTCCTGTTAACACTTCATCTGGTTAATTTCTTCACTTGATTTTTAGAAGGCTAAGAAATCTTATTCAAAAACAAACCTATGGCTGACTTTTAATTGCTAATTTGCAGAAATGTAAATGCATTTATTTTCTGGTAGTGTTACAGACATTTAAAGCAAGAATCGCATATATTGGAGCTGTGAATGTGTTGACATAGAGTTAAATATCTCCAGAATAAGGGACAACCTATATTTAAAAATTTGCTGTCCCCACTCCAACCTTTCTGGAGTTTTACCAAATGAGCTCCAGGTTAGTTATTTTGGCAATGAGCCTCAGGCTCTTAAATAAGAGGAGCTGTTAGGATCTTGCGCCGATTATGTTGCCTGGATACCCTGAGGTGTATGCTAAGAGAATGAAAATGAACTATGAGCTTGTAGCTGTTTTGTATTTATGATTCTCCATGATGGCAGTTTTTTGCTTGTGGCGCTCCCCAAAGTACCAAAGGGGTGGTGGTGGTGATTGCTGCTATTGTTGCTATTTTTCATAACTCTCATTGATTGATTTCTGAACTCAAATAACCTTATTTAGGTATCCAACTATTCACTTAAATTAAAATATATCTACTGTGGTAGATTATTATTTCTTAAGATATGGCTAATTCATTTGTCATCAAGTTCTAGAATAGCATCACAAATAATTTGACATTCTGACTTTCGTTTTCTTGGTTTATTTTTCTCTTTTATAAGTAAACAGTAATAGTAGGTAACATGAAGAAATATTTCTTTTTCAACACATTGTCACTTCTTTTGGGTGTGGAGTACTTAGGGGAATGGAAATTTTTACTCTGTTCTCTTGGCCGTTATGAATTTATTACCTATGAGCATTTCAAAGTCTTTTCAATCAAAATTATTTAATTCCTTTGAAGCTTTTTTCATATTCTACTATTTATTCAAGTTTATCACCTAATGGTGAGGATCATTTCCTTGTTTGTGTCCAAAAAACTTATCTTTTAAGCTTCTAAATGAATATATGGGATGGGTAGAAATTATAGTTTTGGTTTTCTATAAGAAAATTAGGGTTAGGGTTAGGCTTTGTAGGTTAGGGTTTCTGTAATTTTATTAGTTTTAATATTCCCAGATAGTTTAAAAAATCAGGTTTTTAATGTAACATCGTTGTACTTTGGTCATATTCTTCGTTAGCTTTGGGAAGTAAGGAATACCCGCTTTACCAGTGGTTCTTGAAGTTTGTCCTGGGGACCCTTGGAGGTTCCCCCAATTTTCAGGAGCCCACAAGGTGCACCAGCTCTTTTCAGCTACAAATATAGGTGAGTCAGATCGTCTTTGCCTACTTCAACCAAAATAGTATACTCAATAGAATCCATATAGTTTTTATTTAAGCCAGATAGTAAAGAGCTTAACAAAAAAGTAGATTAATGCCACTCTTTTCACTAATTATTTTTGTTGAAATAGTTATTTTTCACAAAATATACATATGTATATTTTAACAGGCATTGGGTACACTTTTGTTATTTAAAATGCATTAGGAAATACTGGGTTGGCCAAGAAGTTAAACTTGAATGAACTTCTTGGTCAACTGATTATTTAAACACTTCTCAATTTTAATTCTCAAAGAAAGCTGAGCACTGAAGAATGGATGCTTTTGAACTGTGGTGTTGGAGAAGACTCTTGAGAGTCCCTTGGACAGCAGGGAGATCCAACCAGTCCATCCTAAAGGAAATCAGTCCTGAATATTCATTGGAAGGACTGATGCTGAAGCTGAAACTCCAATACTTTGGCCACCTGATACGAAGAATTGACTCCTTAGAAAAGACTCTGATGCTGGGAAAGATTGAAGGCAGGAAGAGAAGGGGACAACAGAGGATGAGATGGCTGGATGGCATCACCGACTCAATGGGGATGAGTTTGAGTGAACTCCAGGAGTTGGTGATGGACAGGGAGGCCTGGCGTGCTGCAGTTCACGGGGTCACAGAGTTGGACACAACTGAGCGACTGAACTGAACTGAATTTTAATTCTTAACAGGTAGATTAAAAAAAAAATTAATTAATTTACTTTTAACTGAAGGATATTTGCTTTACAAAATTTTGTTGTTTTCTGCCAACTATCAACATGAATCAGCCATAGGTATACCCATGTCCCATCCCTCCCGAACCTCCCTCCCATCTCCCTCCCCATCCCATCCTTCTAGGTTGATCCAGAGCCCCTGTTTGAGTTTCCTGAGCCATACAGCAAATTCTCACTGGCTATCTATTTTACATATGGTAATGTAAGTTTCCATGTTACTCCTTCCATACATCTCACCCTCTCCTCCCCTCTCCCCATGTGTATAAGTTTATTCTCTGTCTGTTTCTCCATTGCTACCCTGCAAATAAATTCATCAGTACCATCTTTCTAGATTCTGTATATAGGCATTAGTATATGGTATTTATCTTTCACTTTCTGACTTACTTCACTCCGTATCATAGGTTCTGGGTTCATCCACCTCATTAGAACTGACTCAAATTCATTCCATTTTATGGTTGAGTAGTATTCCATTGTGTATATGTACCACAACTTCTTTATCCATTCATCTGTCTATGGGCATCTAGGCTGCTTCCATGTTCTAGCTATTGTAAATAGTGCTGCAGTGAACAGTGGGATACATGTGTCTTTTTCAGTTTTGGTTTCCTCAGGGTATATGCCTAGGAGTGGGATTGCTGGGTCATATGGTGGTCTCATTCCTAGTTTTTTAAGAAATCTCCATACCGTCTTCCATAGTGGCTGTATCAGTTTACATTCCCACCAACAGTGCAAGAGCGTTCCCTTTTCTCCACACCCTCTCCAGCACTTATTGTTTGTAGACTTTTTGATGATGGCCATTCTGACCAGTGTGCAGTGATATTTCATTGTGGTTTTATTTGCATTTTTCTAATAATGAGCCCTGTTGAGCATCTTTTCACATGTTTGTTAGCCATCTGTGTGTCTTCTTTGGAGAAATGTCTGTTTAGGTCTTTTCCCTGCTTTTTGATTGGGTCCTCTGTTTTCCTGGTATTGAGTTGTATGAGCTGCTTGTATATTTTGGAAGTTAATCCTTTTGTCAGTTGTTTCATTTTCTCCCTTTGCGAGGGCTGTCTTTTCACCTTGTTTATAGTTTCCTTTGTTGTGCAAAAGCTTTTAAGTTTAATCAGGTCCCTCTTGTTTATTTTTGTTTTTATCTCCCTTACTCTGGGAGGTGGGTCATAGAGGAACTTGCTTTGATTTATGTCACTGAGTGTTCTGCCTATGTTTTCCTCTAAGAGTTTTATAGTTTCTGGTCTTACATTTAGGACTTTAATCCATTTTGAGTTTATCTTTGTGTATGGTGTTAGGAAGTGTTCTAATTTCATTCGTTTGCATGTAGCTTTCCAGGTTTCCCAGCATCAGTTATTGAAGAGGCTATCTTTGCTCCACTGTATATTCTCTGCTCTGTCAAAGATAAGGTACCCAATACAGAATTGTAAAGTAAAAAACAAACAAACAAACAAAAAAAACAAAGATAAGGTACCTATAGGTGTATGAGTTTATTTCTGGGCTTTCTATCTTGTTCCATTGGTCTGTAATTCTTAACAGGTAAATGTTGATAGATCCAACCCATATAAACAAAAGATTGCTATGATCCTCAGTAATTTTTAAGGATTTTCAGAGGTTCTGAAACCTCAGTATTTGACAAGACCTACCTTATATACCTTTCACAAAGCCTTCTAAACTTGTATTTCCTTGAAATCTTTTCTTGTGAGTTTTAGCATTTGGGTATAGAGGGCTTGTAACTATTTTATGATACTTCTTTTTAGTTTTCTGACCTAAAAAATATCAGAAAAGCAATGTTCTATCTTCCTGTACCTGTCCAGGGATATTTGACTGGGTTAGGGAGTGGTAGTCCAGAGTGGGGAGATTGTAGCAGGATATTGTACCTGAAACTCTTGAAGCCATCAATAAGTAGAGGAGGGAGAATGATGAATAGCTTCATCATCACCACTCAGCTTTATCAACATTCAACATATTGCTATATTTGCTTTGTTTAACCTTCCTACATGCTTGTCCTTATCAGAACCCTTACTATTATATTGGATCCACTTGGATAATCCCTCACCCCATCTCAAATCTGCAAAATCCCTTTGTGATAGAATGTGAACATAGACACAGGTTTCATGGATTAAAAGCTAGACATCCTTGGTGGTGGTGTATTCTCTAAGTCGTGTCCGACTCTTGCGACCCCGTGGACTATATAGCATGACAAGCTCCTCTCTCCTTGGGATTGTCCAGGCAAGAATAGTGAAGTGGGCTGCCATTTCCTTCTCCAGAGGATAGCCCGACCCAGGGATTGAACAAGGATCTCCTGCTTTGCAGCCGGAATCTTTACCAACTGAGCTATGAGGATAGCCCTCACCATCTCCTAGATGACTTTGGAGAGCCATTATTCTGCCTTACTATGGGCATATATGTCTTTACTAGGTATTAAGGAAATGGCAACCCACTCCAGTGTTCTTGCCTGGAGAATCCCAGGGACGGGGGAGCGTGGTGGCCTGCTGTCTCTGGGGTCGCAAAGAGTCGGACACGACTGAAGTGACTTAGCAGCAGCAGTAGCAGCAACACTTCATTCTCCAGAGCTGTTCACCAAGTTTTTCAAGAATTGGTCAGCTTCCTTGTCAACACTCCTTACTCTCAGACTTTATTATTTTTGCTACTTTAGGTATAAAAGATTTTGTATCTGCATCACTGTTAGTAAGGTTGATCATCTTTTCATTGTATTTTTCCCTTTTGCATAATCATTCTCTGATTACATTGTAAGTACCGTCATACAAAATGGAGAAGGAAATGGCAACCCACTCCAGTACTCTTGCCTGGAGAATCCCATGGACAGAGGAGCCTGGCGGGCTGTGGTCCATGGAGTCGCAGAGAGTTGGGCATGACTGAAGTGACTGAGCACACCATCATACAAATATAACTTGGATTATTTTGGCTAGGAATATTTGGTCACATTTCTTCTCACATAGTTTTGTGCAATCTTCTAGCAATGATTTTAGCAATGATTGACATTTTTCTAGTCAGAAATACTTAGTATCGCCTGCAAATTGAAAGACGTTATCAAGTTGTAAATTAAAACCATTCTCAGATTTAGATGGATGAAATTAATCCAGAGAGTTACCAGAAATCCACTTGTATGTAATGCTCTTCTTGGTAAATGTATCCTTGGAGATTTAAAATGTATACATACTTGTAGGCTTATTATGGTATACATGCTTATAGCAAGAATATTGTTGCCTGTTGGTTGGTCTCAATAGAAACTCTGAGTTGCCTGATTTAAGGACTGTCTGTATTTTTTGTAGCCTGGGCACTTCCTATAGTCTCTGACCCGATTTCCCTTCTTCAGTATCTGTACTGTCTGCCCAATCTATATTCAGTCCTTGATCCAGATTCATATCTCCAATGCATAACCTGAAGAAAATTTCCCTGCAGGTGATCCCAACAGATTTCATAACCATTCTTCATTCATGGACTACTCTAAAAATTTAAAAACAGTTGTAGATCCTTTTCCAGTGTGTATTTGCACACGGCGCGCACACACACACACACAAACACATTGTAATTATAGTCTCAAAGTATTCAGTGACCACATCTCACTGTGTCACTGAAATTGGATTCCAAAATTAACACATGTGTCTTCCAAATTAATACATCTGACTTTCAGGATAAAGATGAAACTGATTAGCCCACACATAACGTCATGATGCCTTTTATTGTCTGATCCCTATGTACTGCTTCTCCTGATTAATTTCCTATTACTGTATCCTGCATAAACATTCTACTACTTGAAATTCTTTGAACATTCTGTCCTCTTATCAGTTGAAATCAAATCTGAAATTCAGTTGAAACCAAATCTGAAATTCTGGCTATAGAATCCTGATGTCTAATTCTGGATGTCTGAGAAGCTTATTGAAGTTTCCCTGGTGGCTCAGATGATAAAGAATCTGCCTGCAATGCAGGAGACCCGAATTTGATTCCTGGGTTGGGGAGATGACCTGGAGAAGGGAATGGCAACCCACTCCAGTATCTCGCCTGGAGAATTCCATGGACAGAGGAGCCTAGCGGATAACAGTTAATGGGGTTGCAAAGAGTTGGACATGACTGAGCAACTAACACTTTCGCTTTCAAACAGGTAGGAGACTGCTTAGGTCTTCCTTCATCAAATGCTTTAGATGGCTTTCGGTGCTTGTTTTTTAGTGTTTTCTCCTTCTTTGCTCTTAGCAGTTGGTTGTCAGTGTGTCAGCTTTGAATCCCTTTCATGCCAGAAGCCCTGGACAAGGGGAGACCCTAGTTCTTCCATACCATGTAGAAACTTTGGGATAATTATTTGCTGCTCATTGTCTTTAAAAAAATCTTACTGTTTTCTTGATTCTGCAATATTCTACAAGTCATAGCTGTTTGAGTGTCTGACAGTGGGAAAATTGGGAGCCAGTATGGTGTAGTGGTTATGAAGTTGTGTTTTAAAGCCAGGTGGACTGGATCAGTCAGCGACCTGAGAGTTGCAAGTTTTGGAAAATGCACTGGCAGGTGGCTTGATGAAGGGCATTTTTCTGATTTATGTAAGCAAAGGTCCAGCAATGTGTTCTTTAGCTGTGGTTTGATCTCAGCTCCCGCATCATTTATCTGTGATTATCTTGGTCATGTCAATTCTTTCTGAATTGTCTTTTCTTTAGAACACTGTCTCTCATAGGAAAAGTAACTGCCCTAATTTTAGGCCTTATACCCTATATCAAGCCATCCAAAGGTACCGAGTATACTCTTTCTAAACCCTAAAATGGGAGCTTTAGAATTTACTCAACTTGAAAAAACTTGGACTGCGTGCTGAACCCTGTGGCTAAGGAAATCTCACGTACTAATTGATATATAATGGGGCTGCTGCTGCTGCTACTAAGTCACTTCAGTCGTGTCCGACTCTGTGCGACCTCATAGACGGCAGTCCACCAGGATCCCCCATCCCTGGGATTTTTCAGGCAAGAACACTGGAGTGGGTTGCCATTTCCTTCTCCAATGCTAGTGCTCATCAATAAAAACAGTTGTCTTTGAATAAATTAGCTCGTTAAAAAATTAGTGTCTGGAGAACAAGAATATTTAAGGTAAATGCCAGGGGCATGAATTCCTCTTATATCATGCCTGGACAAATATCATTGAGATATAGCTTGATTGATCTGAAAAACTAACTGGTTTAAGATACCACACTTGGCAGAACTCATTTGAAAAACGTCTGCTTCTGAGATTATGAGTGTTGAGAAATGTGGAGAGTCTGAGATTTTATTCTGTTTGCAAGATAACGTGTTAGTCCGCTACAATTCATGTTTGCTGGCAGACACAGACACAAGACTCCTGATTCAGAGACAAAGGATTTTGTTACTCATAGCAATAGCTGAAGTGTTAGCATTTACACTATTTTTCTTAGCCCTGTTTCCATGGACAGTTCAAAGACAGCTTGATAATGCCTGTATGCTGAGAGGGCTACGTTAGAGAAAGGGACTACAAAAAACCAGGACTGGGGAACTGGATTTTTCACATTGGCCTCGAAGCAAACCTGCCTGACCTTTGCCTTGGACAGAGTCCTTCTCTTTATTATGCTGGACAGTAAAAATAAACCTGGTCCTTGCTTCAGAGAGAGATTCTGTTCCTGTCTTCCGAAGCTATTTTCTACGCAGACATCCTTGAAAACATAGTCCAGAACAAAGGCTGTTTGTGCTTCTGCTTGTAAAATACATGTCAATGCAAGGACCTCATAGAAAATTGTCTCTAATAGTATCCTTCTTTTGTTTCTATTTTGTCTTGACTTGGGAAGAATTTTCCCATGGGTGTGCCTCTCCATTGGCCATGCTAATTAATCTGACCAACAGAAACTGTATCAAATCTGTTTATCTTACATAGTATTTAATTAAGACTCCTAAAACAGGATTCCAAACAGCATGATGAGGCCAAACTCAACCTCCAGGGTCCCAAACTAGCTAACTGAACAAATCCCATAAAACATCAGGGCCAGTCTTAGGAAACCTGGTGCTTTTTCTCCTTAAGCTTATCTATTGAGCTTTCCACTTGACCTAAGGCATTAGTTCAGCCGTAGCAGGATATGTTGGTGACTGTATATACTCTGCCTTGGCCCAAAATGAGTAGGTCTGGTGCATTTTTATCATCCATAATAGCCTTGGCCAGTGAACTGAGGCTGACCTGAATGCCTTCCAGGGCCTAGGTGGTGTCATTGATCACTTCAGCTAAAGTCAGGGATAAATTTCCCACCACCTTTTCTAATTAGATGGCTCCTGTTGTATGGAAAAGTGCCCACAGGGTGTGTGTAAATAACCAATATAACTCTGGGAAGCTCACCCAAGTAACCCTCTTTTTTTTTTTTTATTATGGATTTTTGTCGTTTTCTGAGAACTAGGGGTAGTATTCTGTGATCTAGTGGTAGTATTTTTAGAAGCAGTTGTAGTATTCCTTAAACCTTCTATGGCTTCTCATCCTTAGCAGAACCTATGAGCCTGTGTGTCTGATCTGGCCTTTGCCTACCTTTCAACTTTATCCTGTCCTAGCCTTCTTGGCCATCCCACGTGTTGCTAGTGGTAAAAGAATCTGCCTGCCAATGTAGGAGAAGAAGGTTGGATCCCTGGGTTGGGAAGATCCCCTGGAGTAGGAAATGGCAACCCACTCCAGTATTCTTGGGTGAAAAATTCCATGAACAGAGCATCCCAGTGGGCTGTGGTCCATGGGGTTGCGAAAAATAGGACACGACTGAGTGACCAAGTATAGCCTTCCTCTCCCTCTTTGCATTCTTTAATCCCCTTTTGTTTACCATGCTCTCTTGCCACTTGGCCCATGTATAATCTGGGCCCTCAATATCAAGTGCGTTTCCTGACAATTTCGGACTAATTAATTTCCGCTTACCCATTGTTGTCTCTGCCCTCTCCTTTTGCGTTTTCATTATATTCATGGGGTTCTCCAGACAGAATACTGAAGTGGTTTGCCATTTCCTTCTCCAGTGGACCACGTTTTATCAGGCCCTGACTAGCAGGTACATGCCCTTCAGCCACTTCATGTTGCTGGCTCTAGAATCACTGTGGACAGTGACTGTAGCCATGAAATTAAAAGATACTTGCTCCTTGGAATAAAAGCTATGACAAACTTAGTGTATTAAAAAGCAGAGACATCACTTTGTTGACAAAGGTCCATCTAGTCAAAGCTATCATTTTTCCAGTAGCCATGTGTAGATGTAAGAGTTTGGACCATAAAGAAGGCTGAGTGACAGAGAATTGATGCTTTCAAACTATGGTGCTGGAGAGGTCTCTTAAGAGTCCCTTGGACAGCAAGGAGACCAAATCATTTAACCCTAAAGGAAATAAATCCTGGATATTAACTGGAAGGACTGATGATGAAGCTCCAGTACTTTGGCTACCTGATGCAAAGAGCTGACTCATTGGAAAAGACCCCGATGCTGGGAAAGATTGAGGGCAAGAGAAGAAGAGGGTGATGAAGGATGAGGTGGTTGGATGGCATCACCGACTCAATGGACATGAGTTTGAGTAAGCTCTGGGAGGTAATGAAGGCCAGGGAAGCCTGGCATGCTGTAGTTCTTGGGGTTGCAAAGAGTCAGACTTGACTGAGCAAGGGAAGAACAGCAGTCACACCCTGTCCTAGGCTCGTTATCCTATTATACTATATCTTCTACTTTTTTTTTCTTTAAGATATTTTTTGTTGCTCTTGTGGACTATTTTTAAAGTTTTTATTGAATTTGTTACAATATTGCTTTTATGTTTTGGTTTTTTGGATGCGAGGCATGTGGGATCTTAGGTCCCCAACCAAGAATGGAACCTGCACCCCTCCACTGGAAGGCAAAGTCTTAACTCCTGGACTGCTGGGGAAGTCTTATCTTATACCTTGGACGTATTAGGCGTCGCTTCATAGCCCTCGTCATACCTGTAGTCTGCATCTGCTCGAGTTTCATCCGTGTCTGGTCACTGCTGAGTCATATATCATCTGATGGCTGGTAATGCATTTGATTTGTTCTTACTTACCTTTATATTCCTGCACCTGCCTAGCCCCATTTGTGGGAGGTAGTCAGAGATTCCGTAAATATTATGAAATGAGGGACTTTTGTAGTGCATTGGGAATTAAGAGTTTAGAATATTAGCATCGAGACCTTGGGCAGTCACTTTACAGTCGTCAGAGCCCACTCACCGCGGTTGGCGGTAGCTTGATTGACCAGAAATCAGACCGAGTAGTAGGATACCGAGGGAAATACAGGAGGGTGTAATTAGCAGCCGGTAAGGGAGACCAAAGAGACTTTCGGAGCATTCAGGAAAACAACACCTTGAGGCCAAAGAATGTGGCATTGGCTTCCTTGAAATCAGCAGCAGTCCGCCTAACGGGCAGGCAACAATTAATCAAGTGGTGACTTAATCTGTAACTAAAGCCTGGGCTGCTTAGAAGGCTTAAAAGAGCAGTCCTTCTACTAGCCAGGGTACAAGAAATGAATGTCAGCTGATTCCCTTAGCTGCTTCCTCCAGGGATTCAGGGATTCAGGCCTTGGGGTGATGCCTGTGCGGTGTAGATGTTGGTTCAAATGCAACAAACAGGAAGCTGCCATTCCAAATTTACCTGGACATTCTTTTTATTTCGTTTGTGCTTTTATTTATTTTTATTAAAGTGGTTTGTTATTAGAGTGTTTTTTAGGATAGTGGAAACTCTCAGTGTTTGCTTTCTATCATTTCCCCCCTTGACTGTAAAAACTTCTCAAAGTCAGGAGCCCTACTTGGTCCGTGTATCCTGGTTACCTGGCACAGTGCCTGGGAGGTACGGAGTGGTGACACCCTGAAGATTTGTCCTGAGAGCTCTGCAGAGAGTCTGCTGGTTTCAGCCAAGCTCTGCCACCTCTTGCTGTGTGACCTTGTGTGTTTACTGAGTGTTCCCTAGCTTCAGCTTCTTCCTAGGGATAATAAGGCCAATCCATTCTCGTGAGAACTGTGCCATAATAGACAGGTAACACTTAGGAAGTGCCTGGTCTCTATGTAGTCCTCAATGAATATTAGCTTTTGTTTATAGATATATAACATCACACTTTACATTTTGATAGAGTTTGAGAACCTTAAAGTCCAGTGAAGCGTGAGCAGCTTTGTTAGTAGAGATAATTAGTGGTTCAGTTCAGTTGCTCAATCGTGTCCAACTCTTTGCGACCCCATGAATTGCAGCATGCCAGGCCTTCTTGTCCATCACAGACTCCTGGAGTTCACTCAAACTCGTGTCCATCGAGTCGGTGATGCCATCCAGCCATCTCATCCTCAGTCGTCCCCTTCTCCTCCTGTCCCCAATCCCTCCCAGCATCAGAGACTTTTCCAATGAGTCAGCTCTTCGCATGAGGTGGCCAAAGTATTGGAGTTTCAGTTTCAGCATCAGTCCTTCCAATGAACACCCAGGACTGATCTCCTTTAGGATGAACTCGTTGGATCTCCTTGCAGTTCAAGGGACTCTCAAGAGTCTTCTCCAACACCACAGTTCAAAAGCATCAATTCTTTGGCGCTCAGCTTTCTTCACAGTCCAACTCTCACATCCATACATGACCACTGGAAAAACCATAGCCTTGACTAGACAGACCTTTGCTGGCAAAGTAATATCTCTGCTTTTCAATATGCTATCTAGGTTGGTCATAACTTTTCTTCCAAGGAGTAAGCATCTTTTAATTTCATGGCTGCAGTCACCATCTGCAGTGATTTTGGAGCCCAAAAAAGAAAGTCTGACACTGTTTCCACTGTTTCCCCATCTATTTGCCATGAAGTGATGGGACCAGATGCCATGATCTTCATTTTCTGAATGTTGAGCTTTAAGCCAATTTTTTCACTCTCCTCTTTGACTTTCATCAAGAGGCTTTTTAGTTCCTCTTCACTTTCTGCCATAAGGGTGGTGTCATCTGCATATCTGAGGTTCTTGATATTTCTCCCGGAAATCCTGATTCCAGCTTGTGCTTCTTCCAGTCCAGCGTTTCTCAAGATGTACTCTGCATAGAAGTTAAATAAGCAGGGTGACAATATACAGCCTTGACGTACTCCTTTTCCTATTTGGAACCAGTCTGTTGTTCCATGTCCAGTTCTAACTGTTGCTTCCTGGCCTGCATACAGATTTCTCAAGAGGCAGGTCAGGTGGTCTGGTATTCCCATCTCTTTCAGAATTTTCCACAGTTTATTGTGATCCACACAGTCAAAGGCTTTGGCATAGTCAATAAAACATAAATAGATGTTTTTCTGGAACTCTCTTGCTTTTTCCATGATCCAGCAGCTGTTGGCAGTTTGATCTCTAGTTCCTCTGCCTTTTCTAAAACCAGCTTGAACATCTGGAAGTTCATGGTCCACGTATTGCTGAAGCCTGGCTTGGAGAATTTTTTGAGCATTACTTTGATAGCATGTGAGATGAGTGCAATTAATTGCAAGTTAAAAGGTAGTCCTGGGCGGTTCTCATTCAAGTGGTGACACAAGGATGCAGAATCCTTCTTTCTTATGGTTCTGTCTGTGCCGTAAATCATGGATCCTCGGCCTCCGGGATCTAATGTCTGATGATCTGAGGTGAAAGTGATATGATAACAATAGAAATAAAGTGCATAGCAAATGTGCTTGAATCATCTGGGATGCCCCCCTGACCCCATCCATGAAAAAATTGTCTTCCATGAAACTGGTCTCTGGTGCCAAACAGGTTGGAGGCTGCTGCCTAGAACATCCTTGGAATTCTAATTGTAATTTCAGTGGCCAGCATCCTCTCTCCCTACTCACTGATCAGCTGGATTGGGATTGGGGGGATGGAAATCCCTTCTATCACTGTTCTCTTAGCCAGAATTTGGTCATGTAGCCCCACCTAGATTGCTAGAGGACTGGAAAACCTTTTCCTGTGTGCCTAGAAGAGATATGAGGGCCTCATTATATTTCTCTTGCCACAGATTTCATTACTAATTGTCAAATATCCACGAGCAGCTTGAAATAGTATCATTTTCAGCACATTTACTCTAGCTTTATTAATGTTGTTATTATTTTCCTTACACTTGTTTTCATAGATTGCCTTGTATGGTCATGTCCTGCCTGTGGGTAAATTTATTTTGGCAGAACTGGAAGAACAGTAGGAAGGGTGGTGAAAACAAGGGATCTGCCTCCAAACAGGCACCATGAAATTGCTGAAGCTGTGTTATGTCTTGGAAATTATAAGAACTCCAGAGATATTTCATTATGACATCTGTTGATTTCTCATTAAATTCTCCTTCGGTTTAACTGTAGGTTTAAACAGATCCCAGTTTAGGCATTAAACAGCTTCATATTTGAGATGCTAATTAATCTAAAGCTTTTTTTAGTATGGTACATATGGGTACGTCTTGGGCTTCCCAGGTGGCACCAGTGGTAAAGAACCCGCTCGCCAAGGCAGGAGATGTAAGAGACGTGGATTAGATCCCTGGGTCAGGGAGATCTCCTAGAGGAGGGCATGACGATCCATGCCTTAGAGTTGGACATGAGTAAAGTGACTTATCCTGCACGCATATGGTACGTCTTACTTGCTGGTTGTATGATAAGCTTTTAGCAGTTATTTCTCAAGAGACTCATGCTCCAGAGGTCGGATATTATCTCTGTTTCACCGAGTAGAGGTTACTTAATTCTTACACTAAGTCAGTTGACCAACTCAGTTTGACATCCATTTGGGTTTTAGTTTCTTGGCACTTAACCTGGCACATTTCACCTGACCTGCCTCTTGAGAAATCTGTATGCAGGTCAGGAAGCAACAGTTAGAACTGGACATGGAACAACAGACTGGTTCCAAATAGGAAAAGGAGTACGTCAGGGCTGTATATTGTCACCCTGCTTATTTAACTTCTATGCAGAGTACATCATGAGAAACGCTGGGCTGGAAGAAGCACAAGCTTGAATCAAAATTTCTGGGAGAAATATCAATAACCTCAGATATGCAGATCACACCACCCTTATGGGAGTTCCTGAAAAAGAACTAAAGAGCATCTTGATGAAAGTGAAAGAGGAGAGTGAAAAAGTTGGCTTAAAGCTTAACTTTCAGAAAACAAAGATCATGGCATCCAGTCCAATCGCTTCATGGGAAATAGATGGTGAAACCATGGAAAGAGTGTCAGATTTTATTTTGAGAGGCTCCAAAATCAGAGATGGTGATTGCAGCCATGAAATAAAAAAGATGCTTACTCCTTGGAAGAAAAGTTATGACCAACCTGGACAGCATGTTAAAAAGCAGAGACAGTACTTTGCCAACAAAGGTCCTTCTAGTCAAGGCTATGGTTTTTCCTGTGGTCGTGTATGGATGTGAGAGTTGGACTATAAAGAAAGCTGAGCACCGAAGAATTGATGCTTTTGAACTGTGGTATTGGAGAAGACTCTTGAGAGTTCCTTGGACTGCAAGGCGATCCAACTAGTCCATCCTAAAGGAAATCAGTCCTGAATATTCATTGGAAGGACTGATGTTGAAGCTGAAACTCCAGTACTTTGGCCACCTGATGTGAAGAGCTGACTCATTTGAAAAGACCCTGATGCTGGGAATGATTGAAGGCGGGAGGAGAAGAGGACGACAGAGGGTGAGATGGTTGGATGGCATCACCGACTCAATGGACATGAGTTTGAGTAGACTCTGGGAGTTGGTTATGAACAGGGAGGCCTGACGTGCTGGAGTCCACGGGATTGCAAAGAGTTGGACATGACTGAGTGACTGAACTGAAGTTCTTGGCATTATTTTTAGTCATTCTTTTTTTTCCCAATTTTTATTGATTTATTTATGGCTGTGCTTGGTCTTCACTGCTGGGCAGGCTTTTCTCTGGTTGTGGAGAGCGGGAGCTACGCTCTAGCTGCGGTGCGGGGCTTCTCATTGCTGTGGCCTCTCTCGTTGCAGAGCACAGGCTCTAGGGCACATGGGCTTTGGTAATTGCTGCCCACAGGCTGTAGAGTGTGGGCTCAGTAGTTGGGGTGCATGGGCTTAGGTGCCCCATGGCATGTAGGATCTTCCTGGACCAGGGATCGAACCTGAGTCCCCTGCATCAGCAGTAGATTCTTAACCATTGCACTACCAGGGAAGCCCTATTTTTAGTCTCTTTTTATTATCTGTATTTTTAATTCATTTGATGAAGGTTTTAGATTCCCCAAGGTAAGAAACAAGTGAGACTGAGTGTCCTCCTTATTGCTTTTAAACCTGAGGGATTATCAGATGCATTACAACTGCATTAGGCTCAAGGCAATTTAATAACTTGCACATTCCAAATCATAAGAACATGTAAAACAACTAGGACAGTAACAGCTTAAGTAGGACATTTCCTTGCTAACCACCGAGAGGTAGAAGCATTAGGCTGAGCCATAATGGAGCTAGATTCTGCTCCTGTACCTGACCTTTGCAATCAGTTAAGACTCTGAAATTATTTGTAGTGATTGGCTGGATTACCTTTGAGTCTTACCATGTGCTTATCTTGAATATTATCAAAAGTATATGTGAAATTGTGATGGTTAGTTATGTGTGTGGCCACAGATGTGGGTCATGAGGTTATGTTAATATTGCTGCCACCTGGGGACGTGTGCTAGTGGTAATTCTAGCCCCTATGTGGCGCTTCTGCTCTGGGAGCCAGAGGCACAGGAGTTGGGTGCAGGCCTTAAGTTTTCTCCTTTTCACTTTTGGAAGGCTGTAAATAAATCTAGATCAGAAAAACTGCAATATGCCTGCTGGGTGATCTTATGTAAGGATTCATGATATTAGGTTTAAAGGCTTGTTTGATTGAATACATTTCCCTGTAAGTCATACTCTTTCATATTATCTGTGCCAAGAACTTCTGAAAAAGGGCTAGAAGATGAAGTATTGTAACTTCTCTATCTGTGGTTTCCAAGTAGTTCTTTATTCAGCTGTATTTAATGACCACATCTAGGAGCTGTTTCAACAGTCTAAGGTTGTCTTAAAGGGACTTGTTGATCAGCATGAAGCTTTTACCCCCCGGTAAGATGTCAAGGGCATATTTTTGTCTGTGGGACCTTTCTGGATGTTGGCTGGAACCCGAGGAGCCAGAAAGAAGGGCGATGCTGTTTTTCTTTGATTTATTTTTTTCCTGACTGTTGTACTTTCATGTTTTATGTGTGTTTAGCAGCTCTGTGCAGTTTTATTGACTTCTAAACTAAGCAAATAGAACAAACTCCGGTGGTGCAAAGCGCTAAGTGAGTGAGCTGCAGGGAGCACATTATAGCGAGGCTCTTGACTCACGTGGCTCTAGCTGCCAGTTCACTTTCAAGTGCGATTCAGGAAACTGGTCTTTGGTCGATCAGGTCCTAAGTAATGTAGGCCTGTTCACCTTAGAAATTAGCTCCTTGTGTTTATACCATCCCCAAGATTAGTCATAACTCATCATTCTCAAGTCACGTGGAGGAAGTTTCTGCAAATATGTCATCTGATGGCCTCTTCATACAACATCGTCCCTCTTGTTTATGATGAGCAGCAGTGCAGACGAGTGGTTAGGAGCTGGACATTTTTGAGAGTGGAGTTCAAAATTCAGTTTTATAATATAATAGCTGTGGGATGTTGGTTGACATACTACAGCCAGCGGTATTGTTAATGATATGAGCAAACGCAGGACAACACAACTATATGTCAATTTTAACAAATATTAATTCTTTCACTTATCATTCCCAGCCCTGTCCTACCGGTATTATTGTTTTCCCCATTTTGAAGGTGAAGAAACTGAGAAAAAATAGTGAATATTAAAGTCTTCCCACTTAAATGTTAATCTCATTCAAGAAACACCCAGAATAATGTTTGATCAAACACGTGGATACTCTGTGGCCCAGTCAAATTGACAAATGGAAATTAGCCATCACAGTAGTATATCTGATACCATAATTCATATGATACATAGATTTCCCATGAAACACAGTCTTCTTAGGAGAGTCACGTCTGATTTATCATTGACAGTTTGGGGTTTTAGTTCCACCTGTGTGTGGATGTGTATGTGTATGGGTGTGCGTATGTTTATGTTTCCTGTCTAAAATCATCTATTTCCTCCATGCAGACGAGGACATTGCTTTTTTTCTAATGCTTATTTTGGGGAAGGAGTATCTTTCTTAACTCCGAGATTCCTGGAAATCTGGGCATCCGTGAGGGATGCCTAGACCAGTGACTCTAGTTTGCTCCACTTATAACTGCTATTAGGTGAGGATGTGCCTAAAAGTCTTCTACATGAGTGTTTGTTCTAAGGCTGAGACCCAATAGATCACTTTTGTGTCAAATATATATTTGACCATGAGGTAATTTTTTTAAGTTCACCTTTATACTTGGAAGAATCCAGTCAAAATCCACCTTTTACTACTCTGTCAATTTCAGTTTCTCTATTTTAGTTGTTTAAAAAAAGGAGAGGAAATGATACTTTATGTTTGTAAAGCTCTTCATGTTTTATGATGCTCGTATCTCCGCAATGGCATCTAGTTATTTCAAGATGTAATTTAACTGGCTTTGTGTACAAACCTGCAGCAACCATTATGAAATCATCCTTTCACCTGGTTCTTTATAACCACACTGTAAAATGTTATATTTGTATGCAATTGGGATAATTTGAAACAAAATGCCAGTTTTTCAGAAGACATCTGATAATTAATCATTTCCTATATCTACGTTTTCTGTCCTAGACTTGTTTGCAAAATCTAAGGCTCCCTAATACTCAGTTTAACTGTATTTGACTCACTGTTTAGTAGGATATTTTCAATGCTGCAGCTGCTCTTTAACTTATGTAATCATTTACACACCCCATGCTGTTTTTGAAACTTCTGAACTATTATAATACTGAGATTGCTTGTAGTAAGAGACAAGTCACAAAAGGGATGAGATATTGAAAAGTGGACTCCATACAGCAGGTTGAACCTTTTTATTAAAAAAAAAAAAAAAAAAGAAAGAAAAGAATTCGGACAGTGGAGCTGTCATCCTCTCACACTGGGAAAGCCAGGGTAGAAGGACTAGGAAGACAAACAGTAAAATAGCCAGAAGAAAACAAACCCCCAAGGCAGTTAAAAGTCTTAAACAGTGTGTCCGTTCCTATCTTAGGCAAAATGAATCTGCTTAATCTTCCTTCAAAATACTTTCAGTAAACAACTATAGGTGGGAAAAAAGACAACAGGAAAACACTGATATTAAGGAAGGTCTTCTCTTAGCATAGATAATGCCCATTTTCTCTTTGTAAAAGCAATACAGTGCCCTATTGTGACTTTCTCTGTGTTAACATGATTTGTGTGTAAGGTTCCCCAGTTGATTCCACATTATAACTGGTTGAAGAGAATATTTCTTTCTTTGAGACTCTGGTGAGATACAGGAGTAAAAACACAGTGCCTGATGACTTTTGAGGTGGTGCATTTAAACGGTTCTACCTGTAGGCAATCACTCTAGAAAGAACGTCTTTCGCGTTTATCAATGGCTCATCGTGACTCCTTAATGAGGGGGACCTTTTGGTGTTCAGCTCTGTAGTCTTGAGTAAGAACTCATCTCCAAGGTTAAAAATGGGCAGAGGGCAGGTAGAATAGAAGATACGTGTTTTTATTAGTCGTGGTTTGCTTCTTTAAAACAACGTCTAGATAGAAATGAGCCTGCAGACAATTTAGCAACGTTGACTCCTGCTGTTGACCCCAGAAGTCTTGACAGCCATCTCTCACAGTCAACTTGGAGGAAAACATACTTACTCTACCCCATTGTTGGCTTGGAAACAGACCCATTGAGGCAAGAGGGACAAGGCCAGCCCAAGGACAGCCTCCTCACGTGGATAGGCATTAGGCAGAATGCAAAGCCACCTCCTGTTGCACTTAATGAGGCCAGGACAGGTGGAGAATTGGCATCTGAAACAGAAATTTTGTAGCATCTGAGCAAGAAGCTCTGACCATGAAAACCTTGGAGGAGGCGCAATGAGAATGTACAGGTTGCTGATGACTTTGAACAACCTTCTGCGTATAGCATTCGACTAGTAAGGGAACATTCAAGGGAAAACGGCTCTTAAGAGTGCATGTAGCTTCAGGAGACTGATGCACGGCATCAGAAGCTGATGCAACCTGGGGCAGTCCAGGCCACCCCTCAACCCTCCTCCCTTCAATGAATATTCGATTCCTAATCAAAAAGACCCCCACCCATTCAAAGGGCTAAAAGTGAGATAAAGGGGGGATCAACAATCCTGCAGGGCACCTCTCATTTGGGAGGATGTCCATACTCTTTGAGAGTATAACTTTTGCTGCTGCCCTAAATAAACTGCTTCTTTGTTCTCAGCTCTTGACAAGGTGAGGTTGTTTCAAAGTTGTGAGATGGAATAAATACCGTGGCCCATTTTGTATACTCTACTGAGATGAAGAATGCTTGTGCTAATTTATGGAGATTCTTGACCTAGACTTCTGGCTGTCCACGCAGCGGAGAGAAGCAGAGAGACCGTTCCCCAAAGGTTCAGGCTGCATGTTAACGAAACAGTTTCTACTGATAGCTACTCTCTTGTTAGGAACATTGTGGAGAACAATTCTTCCCAGCGCCCCTGAGGCTCCTTTCTGCCTTAGGGCCTCTGAACTTAATATTCTCTTCCCAGAAGCTTGTGACCCAGATCTTCTCGATGCAGGTGCTTTTCTGTTGTTTAGAAATCAGCTCAAATATTTACTTTTCAGAGACTCTTTTCCAGTTCACAAACTAAAGCAGCACTTGCTGTCACTTCAGCTGTTTTAGCAGAACTGTCACTCTCTGTATCTATTGTCTATCTTTCTCCATCTCATCACTGGAAGGAGGGAGCTTGCCTTTGTGTTTGAGCTTCTGTTAATGCGTATAATAATCTATATCTCTATACACATGTATCCATATATATTATATAGATATAGTGTGTGCATGTATGCTCAGTTGCTAGATCATGTCTAACTCTGTGACCCCATAGACTATAGCCTGCCAGGCTGCTCTGTCCATGGGATTATCCAGGCAAGAATGCTGGAGTGGGTTGCCGTTCCCTTCTCCAGGCGATCTTCCCAACCCAGGCATTGAACCCAGGTCTCCCTCACTGTGAGCAGATTCTTAACTGTCTGAGTCACTAGGGAAGCCTGAAAGGTTCTTAACACTTGCAAAGCTCACCTAGCTGGTCAGTGGCAAAGCTGGGAGTAAGATGCACACGATATGAACTCTTCATAGCTAACTGTGTATTTCAGATCCAGAGATGTTTTTTCTCTGGATTATGACAGTTTCTGAGCTTTGCTTTTATATGAATTAAGAATTATTGATGCTTGGCAGTTTGTGCTATGATAGTTTTGGGATTCCATTCTGAGTGATAGTGAATGACAGAGTCTCTGAGGGTAACTTATTTTTTTTCCTCATGCACACTTTACATGTTCTTAAGCTTTCGTGGATGGTGCAAATGATAATTGTTATTGTTCAAGACATATGATGAAGCAAGTGTTTCCTGTATTCTGTCTACTGGCAAAATATTTCTGTTTACATGTATCAACTATTGATACAAGATGACTCTTTTTGAGGCTTGTGGTAGTGTCTCATTGGCTAAAAGCTTCTTTTCATTTGTTGTAACTGGCAGTTTTAGTTCACTCATGGGCTTTAGGAAGAAGTTACCTGTGATCTTCACATGTATAAACCACACATATCACACATATATTACCTTTATATTTAAAGGTAATATATTCTGTTAAAAAATCCCTCAAATCTCAGTGTTGAGATATTTGCCATGTTTGTGCTGTATGTAAGTCTTAGCAGTGTCATTTCTTTGAGTAATGAGGCAAAATGAAAAATGGTCCTTCATTTGACCTGCAGAACCACTCAATGTCTTAATCTTTTGTGGAGCGAGGATGGCGAGAAGGCTTAGCATATCAAGCCTTTGATTTTGACCGACTCTCAGTAGAATATCAAAGTAGGTAGCTAGTCTGAATCACCCTCCATAAACTTAAGTATGCTGAAGATGCTGTACTGCTTCACATTCTGTAACTAACAGAATTCCATTTTGCAGAACCTGCTGGCATGATGCGAAGTCCAAGCTCGTTTAAAATTATATACGCTCTCCTTCCTCCGTGACTGTGGAGAGGTCCCAGGGTTGTGCAACTCAGTAAGGCGTGGTGTGTCATTGTTGTGGTGGGGACTATAGGGGCAGCATCATTCCTATCCCAGAGGTATCCTTAGGGTCCTCAGGCCCTTAAATCCATACTAGAATTGTGGGTCAGGATTCGAAAGTGATGTTGAGAATCCAGGAGCTCTGGAAGCTAGGACCTCTTCTCCCTCTGGGTCCCACACAGCGGTTTCCCTTCCTGGCCCGACTACCTCCCTAAAGCAGAACAAGGTGCCAGCCCTCAGACCTCGGTCCCTCTGCTAGTCCCAGGATATCCTGCCTGCCTCCCTCCTCCCGCCCAGTTCTTCTCAGTATTACTTTCAGTGGACCAGTCCAAATCTCCAAAATAAGAAATTACAAGGGAAGGCAGTTTAGTGTTTCAGCAGATTATTTTGTCACAATAAATTTGAATGCTTTTTTGAAAAATGAATCCTACCACGCAGCATGACTTCTATATATTTACTTCACGGAACAAAATAACCATTTGGGAAGTAAGGCCTAGGTGTAGATGCAATGTAGGTTGGAGATCATACTAAATGTTAGCCCATAATTCCTTAGAGCAGGGTTCAAGATACTGTCTTGAAAAATGCTCTTGTCATCAGGGCCCTATTTCCTGCGAGAACTTATTTTATTAACTTGTTAAGAACTTATTTTACTATTATACTAAACAGGTCTTTTGGAGAAAGAAATGGCAACCCACTCCAGTGTTCTTGCTTAGAGAATCCTGTGGACAGAGGAGCCTGATGGGCTGCTGTCCATAGGGTCGCAATGACTTAGCATGCATGCATGCGCTGGAGAAGGAAATGGCAACCCACTCCAGTATTCTTGCCTGGACAATCCCAGGGGTGGAGGAGCCTGGTGGGCTGCCATCTATGGGGTCTCACCAAGTCGGACATGACTGACTCAATGCAGCAGCAGCAAACAGGTCTTTTACCAGGGAGGCCTTCATAGCTTCCATGCTTTTCCACAGTATGCTTAGAAAAAGATACGAACGAACAACTAAAGAACACAAATTGGTTAGCCTCCTTCACTAACAGGGATCATACAACTTCCTAGTCCACACCATAGAGCAGCCAAGTGGTAAGATAGGAGAAGGCCCCACAGCACACCTTCTGGTCTCCTCTGGAATAGCATCCTTGCAGGAGTTACTTCCATTTGGTGGATTTAAAAAAGGGCAAGGCGTACAAATATTTGATCATTATAACACCAGAAACACAGATTGGCCATAAACACATATGAAAGAGACATAGAAAGAACACTTTCTATTCGTGTTTGTGCACAGTTGATTGGAGAAGTGTTCTTTTTTCCCCTTTTTTATTACTGTAATTCTAAATGTTCTTAGAGGTGTTTGGCCTTTGGATAAGAATAAGTGTCATTCACATGGTTTAATTGTAACAATTCTCCTGCCTTTTTTCAACTGTTATCTAAGTCTTATTTCACTTTGAAAAGTTCATGATAGTGAAATTAATTTTGCTTTGATGTGGGGCCTTCTCTGTTGACTGAATACTATAATTTACCAAGTGCACTGACTTTGATATGTTTCTCTTGGTTAAGCTTACACAGCTATTGTATGTCATAACTGGTGGTGCTCTGGCAATTTTACTGTTCACTGAATGTCAAATTAAAAATGTATATGAGATAGTTAAGGATCCTATCCCATTAATTATTCTTTTGGGATTTTTGAAACTCTTCATTAATGAGCTGAAACATTCTGAAGACCACATTCCTGGATATTTTAAAAAGGAGTGAGTGAGGAAACTGGAAAATGCACGCCAGACCTTCCTGTATTTCCCCATCTCTGAGAGTTTGCTGAAACTCATGTCCATTGAGTCAGTGATACCACCCAACCATCTTACCTTCTCTTGCCTGCTTCTCCTCTTGCCTTCAGTTCTTCCCAGCATCAGGGTCTTTTCCAAAGAGTCAGCTCTTCGCATCAGGTAGCCAAAGTATTGGAGCTTCTGATTTAACAACAAGAAAGTTTTTCTGTAAGATGTTACTGAACTTTTTTGCCAAACCTATATTTTAAAATTTTGAGTTATTTGAATAACTTCTGCAGTTTCTTAGCAATCTGTTGCCATGCTGATTGAACCGAGGGGGCTTTGTAGAGTGTGTTCGGTGTGTTGATTACTCTTTTAGTTCACTGAAGGACAATCTGATAATTGCTTTTTCTGTTGTGATATAGGAATGGTTTGTTAGAAAATATAGCTTTAACAAGCTATACCTATTTGGGCGAGTAAAAAAATAGGCTGGAGGAAGGGGTGTGTCAAAAGAATTTCAAAGATGTTATGGAAAGTTTGAGCTCAGGAATGAATCTTGGTAATGGGATTTTGTGCTAAGTAGCCAAGTGGTCCCATATGGCAGAGTTCAGTTCAGTCGCTCAGTTATGCCATCCAACCATCTCATTCTCTGTTGTACCCTTCTCTTCCTGCCTTTAATCTTTCACGTATCAGGGTCTTTTCCAATGAGTCAGTTCTTCGCATCAGGTCACCAGAGTATAGGAGTTTCAGCTTCAACATCAATCCTTCCAATGAACACTAAGGACTGATCTCCTTTAGAATGGGTTGGTTGGATCTCCTTGCAGTCCAAGGAACTCTTAAGAGTCTTCTCCAACACCACAGTTCAAAAGCATCAATTCTTTGGTGCTCAGCTTTCTTTATAGTTCAGCTCTCATGTTCATACATGACTGCTGGAAAAACCATAGCCTTGACTAGACAGACCTTTGTTGATGAAGTACTGTCTCTGCTTTTTAATATGCTGTCTAGGTTGGTCATAGCTTTCCTTCCAAGGAGTAAGTGTCTTTTAATTTCATGGCTGCAATCACCATCTGCAGTGATTTTGGAGCCCAGAAAAATAAAGACAGCCATTGTTTCCACTGTTTCCCCATCTATTTGCCATGAAGTGATGGGACCAGATGCCATGAAGTGATGAGACAGATGCCATGATCTTCGTTTTCTGAATGTTGAGCTTTAAGCCAACTTTTCCCCTCTCCTCTTTCACTTTCATCAAGAGGCTCTTTAGTTCCTCTTCACTTTCTGCCATAAGGGTGGTGTCATCTGCATATCTAAAGTTATTGATATTTCTCACAGCAATCCTGATTCCAGCTTGTGTTTCTTCCAGCCCAGCATTTCTCATGATGTACTCTGCATATAAGTTAAATAATTAGGGTGACAATATACCGCCTTGGCGTACTCCTTTTCCTATTTGGAACCAGTCTGTTGTTCCATGTCCAGTTCTAACTGTTGCTTCCTGACCTGCATATAGATTTCTCAAGAGGCAGGTCAGGTGATCTGGTAATCCCATCTCTTGAAAAAATTTCCACAGTTTATTGTGGTCCACACGGTCAAAGGCTTTGGCATAGTCAATAAAGCAGAAATAGATATTTTTCTGAAACTCTTTTGCTTTTTCAATGATCCAGCGGATGCTGGCAATTTGATCTCTGGTTCCTCTGCATTTTCTAAATCCAGCTTGAACATCTGGAAGGTCATTGTTCACATACTGTTGAAGCCTGGCATGGAGAATTTTGAGCATTACTTTGTTTGTGTATGAGATGAATGCAACTGTGTGGTAGTTTGAGCATTCTTTGGCATTGCCTTTTTTTGGGATTGGAATGAAAACGGACCTTTTCCAGTCCTGTGGCCACTGCTGACTTTTCCAAATTTGCTGGCATATTGAGTGTGGCACTTTCACAGCATCATCTTTCAGGATTTGAAATAGCTCAACTGGAATTCCATCACCTCCACTAGCTTTGTTTGTAGTGATGCTTTCTAAGGCCCTCTTGACTTCTCATTCCAGGATGTCTGGCTCTAGGTGAGTCATCACACCATTGTGATTATCTGGTCATGAAGATATTTTTGTATAGTTTTTCTGTGTATTCTTGCCACTTCTTAATCTTTTCTGCTTCTGTTTGGTCCATACCATTTCTGTCCTTTTCTGAGCCCATCTTTGCATGAAAAGTTCCCTTGGTATCTCTAATTTTCTTGAAGAGATCTCTAGTCTTTCCCATTCTATTGTTTTTCTCTATTTCTTTGCATTGACCGCTGAGGAAAGCTTTCTTATCTTTCCTTGCTATTCTTTGGAACTCTGCATTCAAGTGTGTATATCTTTCCTTTCTCCTTTGCTTTTCACCTCTCTTCTTTTCACAGCTCTTTGTAAGACCTCCTCAGACAGCCATTTTGCTTTTTTGCATTTCTTTTTCTTGGGGATGGTCTTGATCCCTGTCTCCTGTACAATATCATGAACCTCTGTCCATAGTTCATCAGGCACTCTATCTATCAGATCTAGTCCCTTAAATCTATTTCTCACTTCCACTGTATAATTGTAAGGAATTTGATTTAGTTAATACCTGAATGGTCTAGTGGTTTTCCCTACTTTCTTCAATTTGAGTCTGAATTTGGTAATAAGGAGTTCATGATCTGAGCCACAGTCAGCTCCTGGTCTTGTTTTTGTTGACTGTATAGAGCTTCTCCATCTTTGGCTGCAAAGAATATAAGCAGTCTGATTTCGGTGTTGACCATCTGGTGATGTCCATGTGTAGAGTCTTCTCTTGTGTTGTTGGAAGAGGATGTTTGCTATGACCAGTGCGTTCTCTTTGCAAAGCTCCATTAGCCTTTGCCCTGCTTCATTCTGTACTCCACGGC
The DNA here is from genome assembly GCF_014754425.2 of Oryx dammah. Lineage (NCBI taxonomy): Eukaryota > Metazoa > Chordata > Mammalia > Artiodactyla > Bovidae > Oryx > Oryx dammah. Next base: position 109,984,640 of record NW_024070213.1, on the reverse strand, counting down.
CAATTAGCCTGTTACTTCAGGTGTTTCTTAGTTTCCTATTTTTGCATTCCAGTCCCCTGAAACGAAAAGGACATGTTTTGGGAGGTTAACTCTAAATGGTTTTGTAAGTCTTCATAGAACTGTTCAACTTCAGCTTCTTCAGCATTACTGGTTGGAGCATAGGCTTGGATTACCATGACACTGAATGGTTTGCCTTGGAAACTAAGAGATCATTCTGTTGTTTTTGAGATTGCATCCAAGTACTGTATTTCGGACTCTTTGTTGACTGTGATGGCTACTGGATTTCTTCTGAGGGATTCCTGCCTACAGTAGTAGATATAATTGTCATCTAAGTTAAATTCACCCATTCCAGTCCATCTTAGTTTGCTGATTCCTAGAATGTCGATGTTCACTCTTGCCATCTCCTGTTTGACCACTTCCAATTTACCTTGGTTCATGAACCTAACATTCCAGTTTCCTATGCAATATTGCTCTTTACAGCACTGGACCTTGCTTCCATCACCAGTCACACCTACAACTGGGTGTTGTTTTTGCTTTGGCTCTGTCTCTTCATTCTTTCTGGAGTTATTTCTCCACTGATCTCCAGTAGCATATTGGGCACCTACTGACCTGGGAAGTTCCTCTTTCAGTGTTCTATCTTTTTGCCTTTTCATACTCTTCATGGGGTTCTCAAGGCAAGAATACTGAAGTGGTTTGCCATTCCATCTCCCGTGGACCACATCCTGTCAGAACTCTCCACCATTACTTGTCCATCTTGGGTGGCCCTACACGGCATTGCTCACAGTTTCGTTAAGTTAGACAAGGCTGTGGTCCATGTGATTAGATTGGTTTTCTGTGATTGTGGTCAGTCTATCTGCCCTCTGATGCCCTCTCTCAGCATCTACCCTCTTAACTGGGGTTTCTCTGACCTTGGACGTGGGGTATCCTCTCTCAACTGCTCACCCCTCCAGCGCCACACAGCTGCCACTCACCACTCAGGACCACTCTAAATGAAAGCTTTAATTTTGAAATTGCAAAGAAGCTTTATTTTTAGGTTTTCATTCATCTTTTCATGTGAGCCACCAAAAGCTTTACTCAGAAATTTTGCCTATGTTTGGCTGGATTTCTACATTCTTGACAATAATGCTATGTAGCTTTATCCTAAGAATAAATATCACCAAGTAGTTACATAATGTAAGACTGTGTTTACTGTTTCATGGGCAGTGAAGATTTTCATCTTGTGTTTGTGAACTCTGAAAATTGACTAAAAGCAAAAAAATGGTAGAGAAGTTACGTGGGCTGTGAGTGATTAGGAGGAGTATGGGATAAGGGCCAACAGAATTTTAGATTTCTGGTTTCTTTTTTTACTTTTTATTTATGTATTTTTGGCTGTGCTAGGCCTTCATTGCTGTGCAGGGGCTTTCTCTAAATCCAGCTTGAACATCTGGGAGTTCACGCTTCATGTACTTCTGAAGCCTGGCTTGGAGAATTTTTTGAGCATTACTTTGACAGCATGTGAGATGAGTGCCATTGTGTGGTAGTTTGAGCATTCTTTGGCATTGCCTTTCTTTGGGATTGGAATGAAAACTGACCTTTTCCAGTCCTGTGGTCACTGCTGAGTTTTCCAAATTTGCTGGCATATTGAAGGCAGCACTTTCATAGCATCATCTTTCAGAATTTGAAATAGCTCCTGAGGATTCCATCACCTCCATTAGCTTTGTTCTTAGTGATGCTTTCTAAGGCCCACTTGACTTCACTTCCAGGATGTCTGCCTCTAGGTGAGTGATCACACCATCGTGATTATCTGGGTCATGAAGATCTTTTTGTACAGTTGTTCTGTGTATTCTTGTCACCTCTTCTTAATCTCTTCTGCTTCTGCTTGGTCCATATCATTTCTGTCCTTGATCGAGCCCATCTTTGCATGAAATGTTCCCTTGGTATCTCTAATTTTCTTGAAGAGATCTCTAGTCTTTCCCATTCTGTTGTTTTCCTCTATTTCTTTGCACTGGTCACTGAGGAAGGCTTTCTTATCTCTCCCTGCTATTCTTTGGAACTCTGCATTCAAATAGATATGTCTTTCCTTTTCTCCTTTGCCTTTTGTTTCTCTTCTTTTCTCAGCTATTTGTAAGGCCTCCTCAGACAACCATTTTGCCTTTTTGCTTTTCTTTTCCTTGGGGATGGTCTTGATCCCTGTCTCCTGTACAATGTTACGAACTTCCGTCCATTGTTCTTTAGGCACTCTGTCTATCAGATCTAGTCCTTTAAATCTGCTTCTCACTTCCACAATATAATTGTATGGAGAATGTTGGATCCTACCAAAAAAAGATACCCCATGCCCAAGGGCAAAGGAGAAGCCCCAGCAAGACAGTAGGAGGGGTGAAATTGTATTTAGAATTAAACCCTTTACCCACCAGAGACCTCAGTAGACTCAGACAAACCTCCTGCACACCAGGACCCAGAGGCCCCACAGAGAATGAGCCAGAACTGTGTGAGTGTCTCCTGTGGAGGTATGGGTCAGCAGTGGCCTGCCCCAGGGACAGGGGCTCTGGGTGCAGCCAACTGGGTATGGCATAAGTCCTCTGGAGGAGGTCGCCATTAACCCCACCTAGAGCTGCCAGAACTTACACAGGACTGGGGAAACAGAGTCTTGGAGGGCACAAACAGAACCTTGTGTGCACCAGGACCCAGGAGAAAGGAGCAGTGACCCCACAGGAGACTGACCCAGACTTGCCCGTGCGTGACCAGGAATCTCCAGCAGAGGCATGAGTCGGCGGTGGCCTGCTGCAGGGCTGGGGGCACTGAGTGCAGCAGTGTCTGCATTGGGTCTTTCTGAAGGAGGTCGCCATTATCTTCACTACCTCCAGTCTAGTTTGGCCTCAGGTCAAGTAACAGGGAGGGAACACAACCCCATTCATCAACAGAAAATTGGATTAAAGATTTACTGAGCATGGCCCCGCCCATAAGAACAAGACCCAGTTCCCCCCTCAGTCAGTCTCTCCCATCAGGAAGCTTCCATAAGCTGCTTATCCTCTCCATCGGAGGGCAGACAGAATGGAAACCATGGCCACAGAAACTAAGCAATCTGATCACATGGAGCACAGCCTCTGTCTAACTCAATGAAACTGAGTCATGCCGTGTAGGGCCACCCAAGATGGAGAGGTCATGGAGAGTTCTGACTAAATGTGGTCCACTGGAGAAGGGAATGGCAAACCACTTCAGTATTCTCACCTTGAGAAGTCCATGAATAGAAGATAGGTGGATTTCTCAAATTCTGTGACCCTGCAAAACGCCTGTGCATTCTCTCTGAGAATTTGGGTGAACCCATGTGACCTCATAGCATTTTTCCCTTATAGCAGAATTTAAAGTTATTTCCCTGGCTTTACTGTATGATATGCTCAGGCTAAATAGTCAGCTACTGTGTGTGTGACAACTATTGTTTTCATACTCCTCTCTTGCTAGTATTCTATTGTGTCTATTTTGGTTGACTGCTTTAGATTATAGGTTCCTAGAGTATAGAAAGTAAATTTGCTTAAACAACCTGTGCATATTGGAAATCAATAAATTTATTTTAATTATGATAATCATGTTCCCATATTAATATTTATTAAAACACGTGCTAAGGAAAGTAAATATTAGTCTTCAAATCGTAAAAGATTCTTAGTGACAAAAGTTAGATAACAAATTAACCAATTGCCATCTTTTAATTGTTAATTCTTTTACATTGAAATTCCCCTTTTCTTTGACCATGCATTTAATTTATCAACATCTTCACTAATTTTTCTCTTGAGAGTCTGTACATTTACCAAATCAGTACCTGGCACCTGGTCATACTGCCTTCTCTTTATCTGACTTGGAGAAGGAGGACTGGACTGTTTTATTCATAAAAAGTGGCAAGCCTAGTAAAGACATAAAAAAGGGAACAGTCATCTCCAAATGCAGAAATGAGTTATCTTGGTTATATGTCATGAATGCAGTAATACATGGTTAGAATCATGTTTTGTCTTTTAAAGGTATAAAGGATCTCTGTTCTCCACTCACAGCCTTCTATTTGGTGTGATCCATCTCAATTTAAAATTTGTATCAAATATGCTTTCAATTATTTAGATTTCAGTGCAATTTAATAAGCATTCTTATTAACGTTCTCTATTGTGAACCCTTCAATTTTACTTCTGTGCTGAACTAAGGTTGCGCTGGGATGATTACATTAATAATACATCTCTATCCAAAATTAAAGTGCTGAGTAGAGAACATGCTAATAGGTTTCATTGATTTCAACTTGGAAATGGGTGCAGGCAATCAGAAAGCAGGTGCAAACCTGACTGGCAATGAACTACTGTGAAAATATTGAGCTGGGATCAGTGGCAAGATTCATAGCTGTGATCTGAGTTAGAAAAATGTTAAACTTAATGAAGTTGGAGCGATTAAAGCCTTCTGGGAGAAATGTGAATGCTTCATTATGCTTTTCAGATGATGGCTTTGAGTAATAAGAGTTCTAAACTCTGTCATAGGGATTTCATTGGTTTTCTTCTACTTTCTGTGGTGTTATCTACACACAGATTGACTCTCATTTTAGTTTTCTAAAAATCAAAGATGTGGTTAAAAACACAGCTCAAAGTATTCAAATATGACGCTACCCATGCACTTTTCTTTAAAATTAATTTGGATTTAATTTCAATATATATAAAACTGCTTTGTTACCTTTGCTAGTTCTGTAGTTAAGTGTATATTCCTTTATATTTACTCTTTTATCTTTGCCCTTAATTTTTTTTTTTTTTTGGCTGTGCTGGGTCATTGCTGCATGAACTTTTCTCCAGTTATGGCAAGCAGGGGCTACTCTAGCTGTGTGAGGGCTTTTTATTGCGGTGGTTCCTCTGGTTGCAGAGCATCAGCTCTAGGGCATGTTCAGTAGTTAATGGCTCCCCGGCTCTAGAGCACAGTCTCAATAGGTGTGGACCACAGGCTTTGTTGCTCCATGGCATGTGGGCATTCCCAGGTCAGATATCGAAACCCAGTCTTCTGCACTGTCAGGCAGGTTCTTCACCACCAACTCATCAGAGAAGCCCTGGCCTCAGTAGTTTTAAAGGATAGATGGTGATGTACATAAGAAGTGATTTTAGAGTTAATTGGAGGGAAAGTTCTCTTAGATGCAAAGCAAAAGCAGTAGTAATATTTCCACTTTTTTTTTTTTTTGGTCTGCTTGAAGTGCATACTTTCAGGCACTGTACTTCTTGATGCCGGTAATCATTCAAATGATCATTGTCATCGGAAACCTTCAATAACACATAGAAATTGCTTTACTCACTAGAAAGGAAGAGGTTGATTTGGTTTCGTGATACAGTTTCCAGTGGGTGCTGGATTAAAGATCAGTCCTCTGTTCTATGCCAATACCTATAGTACCTAATGTCTAAAAACATTATATATGGTTGAGGGGTTGCTCTTTAGGCATCGTCTTTGGAATTTGGAGCACACACTTAGAATCTGGGCGACCTGAGTTTTAAACCCTTTTCCAACCACTTTGTGTCTCAGCTTTGTCATTTAAGAAGTGGGGCTCATAGCAATGTCTGCTGTAGAGTTGCTAAGATTAAGTGAGTTAATTAATTTAAATCTCTTGGTGCAATGCCAGGCATGTGGTCAGCTCCCTGTAAATGCTAACATGAGTAGTAGTAGTTGTTGCTGCTGCCCCAAGCCTACTTTCCCAGGAGCGGCCTTACAGCCTGTGTTGCTCCTTAGAGACACAGCTCCTATTGTCATTCATTCAAGAAAAGTCTCTTTCTTTGGCATTCCTGCTGAAATATCACACTACATCTAGTTTGTTTTCATTCTTGAGAAGTCTGAAATTGACTTTCTGACCGTTTCTACCAAATCCTTAAGCATGGGTGTGTATGATGCCAGAGAACGCATTTTATTCATTGTATTGAATGGGAAGAATCAGGACCAGATCTACATCAATGGCTGATTCTTATCCTGGGATTGCTGGAATGATATACAAAGAATAACTTGGCCCCATGCAGGACTCTCCTTCCTGAAGCTCTTTTCCTAAATCTTCTCAGCTACTATTTTATTGGCATCATTTTAGTTTTTAATGGTCTTTCATGCATCTAAAGAAATAGAGGTCTCTTTTTTGCTGACGCCACTTCCAGTTGTGTGGTTTTAATCACATTGCTTAATTTCTCTGAGGCTGCTTGCTAATCTATAAATGAGGATGAAAATAGTATCTACTTGATATGGTTGTAGCTAGGATTTACTGATTTAATGAATATGATGTACCTAGTATACTGTGTGTGATCTTAATAGAATGTTGCCGTTGTTATAACCAGTAAATATTCTTTATAGTTATATTCCTGGCAAGATCCTGACAAGTCCTTCAGGCCACAGCTCTACTTCTCACTGTGGCATTTGGTGAAGGCCTTTGAGCCACATGAAGGAAATTTACTTAAGCCAGCCCCAGGCGGAATTGGGTACCAAGCCCATTCCCCAGGCCACACCTCCTCCTAACCTGCTGCCTCCTTGTAGCTGAGAATGGTCCTGATTCCTTCTGCTTTCTTTACACTTGATTATGAATATTAATTTGTTCATCTCTTCAACTATAAGCATTGGTCTTGGTGAGCTAGAGATCAGTATTTTCTTTCTTCAGAAAAAGCAAATAATATTTAAAATGAAATAACTGAAGCAGGAAAAATGTGAAGAGCACATACATAGAGGAAAAAGACAAGTGTGATACTTGGTACATGATACATGCCAGTAGCCTTATGTGTTCTACAACCAAATGAAAGGATAGAAAAGCAGACTCTCAGAGATTCATATTCTTCATTAATGTTCAACTAAGGGCTGGAGCCATCACCATGAGAACTCTTTTACCTGCTGATGAGTAAATTAAAAGTGAAGAAATTGAGGCTGCATACAATTTCCATTATAGCAAGGATACAACCAGAAATTCAGCCATTGATTCATTGTAATCAAATTATTCCCTTGTACATTTTGTCTTCTATGCTGGAAAGTGCTTAATGCTGTTGGTGAGCTTATTAGGAAGCCCTGTGTCATTGTTTCTTAATTCATTTGATGGTAATGTTCATTAGAGTTTGTGAGGTGTACATGGAAGGTAAAATTAGCTGTTGTTAAGCTGCCAATACACATGCTATGGCCTTCAATTATACACTAATTTCTCCTATTATTCATTTTAATTTTCTAAAGCAAGGGTCACAAGAACACATTTTCTTTGAACGAATAAGCACCATGGAAATAATTTGAGGCCCCTGTGTTACATAATGTCCACTTTTCTTCTAGCAGTAGAAAATCCCAGAAGCTTTGGGAAATAACTGCCTGATTTTGTTTTGGATATCAAAAGAAAAAAAAGAAGCTTGCAAAGGATTGTTGTGTATTTCCTTAGCTATGTTTGAAAAAGAAATTCAGCTTGGTCAATTTATGGACATGTATATGCTTCAGAAATATTGCTTCTCTCTTAGCAATTGGATATTTGTAGACATATCCTTAAGTATGTAATATCACAGTGGATTAAGTGAAATTGTGCAGAATACCTCAGTGAGCCATACTTACCATGAGGAGAAAGTTTATTCCATGACCACACACATATTTATTTCTAATTTGACTCTTCCTATCATTAAGTGTGTATAAGTGTGCACTTGTATGTGTGTGTTTGTCTTAGATTCTGCTTGAACCACAGTTCAGTTGAGGGAGTATCTCTGTTTCCTATTGATATTTGACTATATCCTTTCCATTTTTGTGACTTCTCAGGGCAGGGGGTACAGGTTGCAGTATATCTTGTTTAGTTGCTAAGTCATGTCTGACTCTCTTGTGACCCTATGGACTATAGCCTACCAAGCTCCTCTGTCTGTGGGATTTCCAAGCAAGAATACTGGAGTGGGCTGCCATTTCCTTCTCCAGGAGATCCTTCTGACCCAGGGATTGAATCCACGCCTCTTGTACTTCCTACATTGGCAGGTAGATTCTTTACCACTGTAACACCAGGGAAGCAGTATATCTAAAAAGCATCATATGCTAAATTTGTTTTCCTTCCAAATCATTAAAATATAAAAAAACAGACCCAAAGCTTATTTTCTGGCTAGCTTATTGCTTCAGGAAATAGATATTATAAAACTGACTTGCTGAATTTTCCACCCTAATTTAGGGGTGTATTGTGGAACTTCTCTGGTAGTCCAGTGGTTAAGACATCAGCTTCCAGTACAGAGGGGTATGGTCTCCATCCCTGGTCAGGGAGTTAAAATCCCACATGACTCCTGGACCAAAAAACCAAAACATAAAACAGAAGCAATGTTGTAACAATTCAATAAGGATTTGAAGAGTGTGTATTGTGAAATTCAGTTCAGTTTTTCAGTCATGTCAGACTATTTTTGACCCCAAGAACCACAGCACACAAGGCTTCCCCATCCATCACCAACTCCCAGAAATTACTCAAACTCATGTCCATCCAACCATCTCATCCTCTGTCATCCCTTTTTCCTCCTGCCTTCAATCTTTCCCAGCATCAGGGTCTTTTCAAATGAGTCAGTTCTTCACATCAAGTGGCCAAAGTATCCGAGTTTCAGCTTCAGCATTAGTCCTTCTAATGAATATTCAGGACTGATTTCCTTTAGGATGAACTGGTTGGATCGCCTTGCAGTCCAAGGGACTCTCAAGAGTCTTCAACACCGCAGTTCAAAAGCATCAATTCTTTGGCGCTCAGCTTTCTTTATAGTCCAACTCTCACATCCATACATGACTCCTGGAAAAACCACAGCCTTGAGTAGACAAACCTTTGTTGGCAAAGTACTGTCTCTGCTTTTTAATATGTTGTCTAGGTTGGTCATAGCTTTTCTTCCAAGGAGCAAGCGACTTTTAATTTCATGGCTGCAGTCACCATCTGCAGTGATTTTGGAGTTCCCCCAAAATTGTCTCTCACTGTTTCCGTTGTCTCCCCATCTATTTGCCATGAAGTGATGGGACCAGATGCCATGATCTTCGTTTTCTGAATGTTGAGTTTTTAGCCAATTTTTCCCCTCTGCTCTTTCACTTTCATCAAGAGGCTCTTTAGTTCTTCACTTTCTGCCATAAGGGTGGTGTCATCTGCATATCTGAGGTTATTGATATTTTTCCCGGCAATCTTGATTCCAGCTTGTGCTTCATCCAGCCCAGGATTTTGCATTATGTACTCTGCATATAAGTTAAATAAGCAGGGTGACAATATACAGCCTTGACGTACTCCTTTCTCAATTTGGAACCAGTCTGTTGTTCCATGTACAGTTCTAACTGTTGCTTCTTGACCTGCATACAGATTTCTCAGGAGGCAGGTCAGGTGGTCTGGTATTTTCCTTCTCTTTTAGAATTTTCCACAGTTTGTTGTGATCCACACAGTCAAAGGCTTTTGCGTAGTCAATAAAGCAGAAGTAGACATTTTTCTGAAACTTGCTTGCTCTTTGATGGTCTGATGCCTGTTAGCAATTTGATCTCTGATTGCTCTGCCTTTTCTAAAACCAGCTTGAACATCTGGAAGTTCATGGTTCATGTACTGTTGAAGCCTGTCTTGGAGAATTTTGAGCATTACTTTGCTATCATGTTAAATGAGTGCAATTGTGCAGTAGTTTGAGCATTCTTTGGCCTTTCTTCTCTTTGGGATTGGAATGAAAACTGATCTTTTTCAATAATGTGAAATTACTCTACCTCATTTGTACGTCATTATCTGGGGGAAAGAACCAGTGAGGAGGTACACTGTGTCTGTAGAGCTCAATTAATTAGTAGTTTTCAACAAATGCTAATTGATGAAAAATCCAGGATTCTCTACTTAGGTATTCATTTATTGAAGCATTCTAAAAACAGTTATTGAATACCTATGTGATTTAGGTATCACATATGCAAAACCATGTTTATGGAGTATGGCTATTGAAAATTCATTGCAACATGTTCATCCTAGAGTTAATTGGCATACAGCCCAGTAAACACTGGGAAAGACCCTGATACTGCAAAACATGGAGGGCAGGAGAAGAGGGAGGCAACAGAGGATGAGATGGTTGGATGGCATCATCGACTCATCAGTGACTCTGGGAGACAGGGAAGCCTGTCATGCTACAATCTGTGGCGTCACAAAGAGTTGGATTCGACTCATCAGTGGACATGAGTTTGAGCAAACTCTGGGAGACAGGGAAGCCTGGCATGCTACAATCCATGGTGTCACAAAGAGTTGGATTCGACTGAGTGACTGAACAACAACTATAGTAAGCATAATTTCAGGTAGTTTCTAATGTAGAAAAAAATACAGGAATTAGTATACAGAAGTACAAATATAGAATGCAGTAAATATAGAATCCATGTGTATAGTAATAAGCTACATCTTCTTATTCAACAGTTTTCTGATACATATAGAATATTGATGTGATTGCTGTCAAATCTAACATTTACAGATGTCAAAAACTGGAAATAATTTACCCTGTACTTTTATTTTCCTCTGTTATGTTTTTATTCCTTTGTCTTGCAGCATTTAGTGTTTTATTGTTTCTTTCATTCCAAGGTTTTTTGCATGCATATCTGTCTCTTGACAGCCTTCTGAGTACATAGATACACACCCTGTTCAGACTCTTGTGGCTATTTCAGCATGAAAATAGTGAAGATAGCAGGTGATGTGTGAAATGCTGCCACAGTATTGATTTTCTTGCCACACAAACAGGAACAAACTGAATTACTGCCATCAGCCAAGCCTTTTAATAATTATGGGCAAAGGCCAAGGTTAAGCTGAAAGGTGAATTGTATTTGGAATGTAATATGACATATGGATTTTTTTGGAAAGGATGGAGGTTGAAGATGGAGAGATAGTGAACTTAGCCCTGTTACATAGTATGCATTTGTTGGACCAAGATTAAAAATCTGCTATAATAGGCAGACATGTCCCCTTCAAATAATATAGCTATTATTTGAACTGTAAATAAGGTGGTTGAAAAAATTGTTACCTCAAAACAAATAATCTCATAGTTGGTGACTGATACACATCATTGACAAAATGATGTAAGTTTACTGATTTTAAGATACCAAACAAAACAGAGAGAAAATAATATTTCATCCTTAGTACTAGGAGTTCTGGCTTGTAGGCTTCTAAATTTCAAATTAAAAATTTCTGGTTTCCTTTTTTGATGTTTCCTCAGAATTGTTTTCTTTTAGTTTTCAGAAACCTGAATTCTTCAAATGTAGACATTCCATTTGCTTGCAAGTGATTAAAAAATCTTGAGTTTAATATGTGAGTATATGACATCTGAGATAATATTCAAATCATGGTTTCTGTTAATCATCAAAATGTTGAACTCAATCAAATATCTTTTGTTTTCCTCTAAATAAACATTTCCCCATGTTTTTGCATTTTAGTCACTTGCTTTATAACGATGTAAAAATATAGTCTTGTAGACTCTGTGGTCCTAGTCAATAATGTTTAAGATAGAAAACTTGTTAGGCAATAAAATCTCCTTTTAAAAAATCTTTATGAGCTATGGTTATGTTACTCGCACATCTCAGCAGTTGATTACATTCTTCCATTTAATTTTTTTTGTTTTATATTGAATGTCATATCTCATATATAGTGGTAAACTTCTTCAAGGCAAGCAACATAGAAAACCCTCAGAATTATCACCTTTTCTGAGGCTAATGTGCCACAGTATAAATGGTGTCATGCTGTGAAAAAATAAGAAAGCAAATAAAAGAATTCTACATCCAGCAATGTTAAAAGTCCACATGGCCCTGGTGGTAGAGATGGTCCATCTTCTAGTGCTGGACAGTATTGGCCAGGACCTCTGGGAAACATGGCCAGGAGCAGACAGTGATGAAAGAAGAGAAGGGGACAGAGATAAGAGCAGCAGAACGATTATTGGTAGTAACGAGGGACAGGGAGAAGGGCATGAATGATGGTAGTTTTTCACATGAATGAATCAGAAATGCACTACATAAGTCAGGTGTGTAATTATTGCCTCTAGGTGGACGATTATAACAGTCTAATACTCTTGCAGGATTAGGTATATAATGAAATATTGATTTACATTTTCTATTCCGGCCCTGTCCAGTAGAAATATAACACAAGCTGAATACGCAATTTTGTTTTCTAGTCACTGTATCTCAGTAGTAAACAGAAACAGAGGAAATGAATTGTCATCATAGAGTGCAGATGACACCACCCTAATGGCAGAAAGTGAAGAGGAACTAAAAAGCCTCTTGATGAAGAGGAAAGAGGAGAGTGAAAAAGCTGGCTTAAAACTCAACATTGAAAAAACTAAGATCATGGTATCCAGTATCATCACCTCATGCAAACAGATGAGGAAACAATGGAAACAGTGAAAGACTTTTTTTTCTTGGGCTCCAAAATCACTGCAGTTGGTGACGGCAGCCATGAAATGAAAAGATGCTTGCTCCTTGGAAGAACTGCTATGACAAACCTAGACAGCATATGAAAAAGCAGACACAAATCACTGTGCTGACAAAGGTGCATATAGTCAAAGCTATGGTATTTCCGGTAGTCATGTACAGATATGAAAGCTGAAACGTAAGGAAGGCTGAGTGGGAGGAACAAGGTGGCAGAGGAGTAGGTTGATGTGGAATACATCTCCATGGATACAGCAGGATTACACGTTCAGACACAGAAGTGCATGCAGAACACCAGCTGAGAGCCGACAGGAGTACCTGGCCAGCCGAAAAGAATATATAGACCCGCTCAAAACTCAGCACTGACTCCAAGACCCTAGACTACCAGATAACTCACCCTAGGGATATCAGATAGTGATAATTCACACAAAGAAAACCACTGTAAGACCTGGCATCACCCAACCACCAATAGCACCCTTTGCAGGACTCCTCATCTAAACAACAAACAAAACAAAAATGCAAACCCAATCATCAGCAGACAGGATTACCACCTCACTCAGCCTTGCCCATCAGAGGAAAACAAACAAAGTCTCAGCACAAATCTCACCCTATAAGAAGCTTACACAAACCACTGAGCCAACCTTAGAGGGCAGGAACCAAAAGGAAGAAAGAGTTCAACCTTGAAGCCTGGAAAAAGGAGACCTCAAACACAATAAAATATAATAATAATAATGAAAAGGTAGATAAATACTGCACAAATGAAGGAACAACACAGAAGTCCAAATAAATGAAGAGGAACAGGCAAACTACCTGAAAAAGAATTCAGAATAATGATAGTAAAGATGATAAAAAACCTTGAAAGCAAAATGGAGAAAGTGCAAGAATCAATTAACAGAGACCTAGATGAATTAAAGAATAAACTTGCAGAGACAAATAACACAATTACTGAAATTAAAAATACTCTGGAAGGAATCAAAAGCAGAATATCTGAAGCAGAAGAACGAATCAGTGAGCTGGAAGATAAAATGGTGGAAATAACTTCTGAAAAGCAGAATAAAGTAAAAAGAATGAAAAGAACAGGATAGTCTCAGAGACCTCTGGGACCATATCAAATGCACCAGCATTCGAATTATAGGGGTCCCAGAAGAAGAAGAGAAAAAGAAAGGGTGTGAGAAAATTTCCCCAACATGGAAAGGAAAATAGTCAATCAATTCCAAGAGGCACAAAGAGTTCCTTACAGGATAAACCGAAGGACAAACAGGCCAAGACACATACTAATCAAACTAACAAAGACTAAACACAAAGAAGGAATATTAAAAGCAGCAAGGGAGAAGCAACAAGTAACATACAAAGGAAATCCCATACACTTAATAGCTGATCTTTCAGCAGAAATTCTGCAGGGCAGAAGGGAATGGTAGGATATATTTAAAATACCGAAAGGAAAAAATCTACAACTAAAATAACTGTACCCAGCAAGGATCTCATTCACAATTGATGGAGAAATCAAAAGCTTTTCAGACAAGCAAAAGTTTACAGAATTCAGTACCACCAAACCAGCTTTACAACAAATGTTAAACTGATTTACATAATCAAGAAATACAAGAGAAGAAAAATGATCTACAAAATCAACCCCATAATTAAGAAAATGGCAATAGGAATATATATTATCAATAATTACTTTAAATGTAAAAGGATTAAATGATCCAGTCAAAAGACACAGACTGGCTGAATGGACACAAAAATAAAACACATATATATGCTGTCTACAAGAAACCCACTTCAGACCTCAAGACACATATAGACTGAAAGTGAGAGGATGGAAAAATACATCCCATACAAATGTGAAGCAAAAGAAAGCTGGGATAGCAATCCTCATATCAGACAAAATAGACCTTAATATAAAGAATATTACAAGAGATAATGATCAAGGGATCAATCCAAGAGGAAGACATAACAATTGTAAATATCTGTGCACTCAACATAGGAGCACCTCAATGCATAAGACAATCACTAGCAGACATAAAAGGAGAAATTGACAGTAACACAACAAGAGTAGGAGACTGTAACACCCCACTCACACCAATGGACAGATCATCAAAACAGGAAATTAATAAGGATACATTAGATGAGATGGATCTAATTGACATCTTCAGGACATTCCATCCAAATGCAGAAGAATACACCTTCTTCTCAAGTGCATATGGAACATTCTCCAGGACAGACCACATCTTGGGCCACAAATCAAACCTCAGTAAACTTAAGAAAATTGAAATCATATGAAGCATCTTTTCTGACCACAACACTATGAGACTAGATGTCAATTACAAAAACAAACAAACAAACAAAAAAAACCTGTAAGAAACACAAACACATGGAGATTAAACAATACATTTTAAAATAACCAACAGGTTACTGAAGAAATCAAAAGGGAAATCAAAAAAATTCTAGAAACAAATGATAATGAAAATACACAAAACCAATGGGATGCAGCAAAAGTGGTTCTAAGAGGGAAGTTTAGAGCAATACAATCCTGCTTCAAGAAATAAGAAAAACATAGAATAGACTGCGTAACTTTACACTTAAAACAACTGGAAAAGGAAGAACCAAAAAACCCCAAAATTAGTAGAAGGAAAGAAATAATAAAGATCTGAGCAGAAATAAATGAAAAAGAAATGAAACAATAGTAAAGATTAATAAAACTAAAAGCTGGTTCTTTGAGACGATAAGCCAAATTGACAATCCTTTAGCCAGACTCATCAAGAAAAAAAGAAGAATCAAATTAACAAAATTAGAAATGAAAAAGGAGAGGTTTACAACAGACAATGCAGAAATACAAAGGATTATAAGAGACTATTATTAACAACTATATGGCAATAAAATGGACAACCTGGAAGAAATAGATTCTTAGAAAAGTTCAATCTTCCAAGACTGAACCAGGAAGAAATAGAAATTATGAACAACCCAGTTATAAGCACTGAAATTGTAGTTGTGATCAAGAAACTCCTCCAAAACAAAAGCCCAGGATCAGATGTCTTCACAGGAGAATTTTATCAAATATTTAGAGAATAGCTAATGCCTGTCCTTCTAAAACTCTTTCAAAAAATTGCAGAGGAAGGAACATTTCCAACCTCATTCTACGAGGCCACCATCACTGTGATACCAAAACCAGACAAAGGCAACACAAAAAAAGAAAACTCCAGGCCAATATCACTGATGAACATAGATGCAAAAATCCTCAACAAAATTTTAGCAAACAGAATTCAACAAAACATCAAAAAGCTCATATACCGTGATCAAGTTCCTGGATTTATTCCAGGAATGCAAGGATTCTTCAATACACCTTATTAACAAATTGAGAGATAAAAACCATATGATCATCTCAGTAGGTACAGAAAAAGCCTTTGACAAAATTCACCCACCTCAACATAGTAAAGGCCATATATGATAAGCCTGCAGCAAACATTATTCTCAATGCTGAAAAACTGAAAGCATTCCCCCTAAGATCAGGAATAGACAAGGGTATCCACTTTCACCACTATTATTCAACATAATTCTGGATGTCCTAGGTACAGCAATCAGAGAAGAAAAAAAATAATACAAGGAATCCAGATTGGAGGAGAAGAAGTAAAGCTCTCACTGTTTGCAGATGACATGATCCTGTACATAGAAAACCCTAAAGATAGTATCAGAAAATAACTAGAGCTAATCCGTGAATTTAGCAAAGTTACAGGATACAAAATAAATACACAGAAATCACTTGCATTTATATATACGAACAATGAAAAATCAGAAAATTAAGGAATCAACCCCGTTCACCATTGCAACAAAAGAAATTAAGTATCTAGGAATAAACTTACCTAAAGAGACAAAAGAACTGTACACAGAAAATTATAAGACACTGATGAAAGAAATCAAAGAAGACATAAACAGATGGAGAGATAGTCCATGTTCCTGGGTAGGAAAAATCAATATTGTGAAAATGACTATACTACCAAACGTAATCTACAGATTCAATGCAATCCCTATCAAATTACCAAGAACAAAAAATTTCACAATTCATATGGAAACACAAAGATCCCGAATAGCCAAAGCAGTCATTAGAAGAATGGAGCTGGAGGAATCAACCTTCCTGACTTCAGATTATACTGCAAAGACACAGTCATCAAGACAGTATGGTACTGGCACAAAACAGAAATATAGTCCAATGGAACAAGATAGAAAGCCCAGAAATAGACCCATGCACCTATGGGAACCTTATTTTTGACAAACGAGGCAAGAATCTACAATGGGGCAAAGAAAGCCTCTTCAATAAATGGTGCTGGGAAAACTGGACAGCTACATGTAAAAGAATGAATTTAGAACACTTCCTAACACCATACACAAAGATAAACTCAAAATGGATTAAAGACCTAAATGGAAGACCAGAAACTATAAAACTCTTAGATGAAAGCATAGGCAGAACACTCAGTGACATGAATCAAAGCAGGATCCTCTGTGACCCATCTCCTAAAGGAATGGAAATAAAAACAAAAGTAAACAAGTGGGACCTGATTAAACTTAAAAGCTTTTGCACAACAAAGGAAACTATAAGCAAGGTGAAAAGACAACCCTCAGAATGGGAGAAAATCATAGCAAATAAAACAACTGAAAAAGGATTAGTTTCCAAAATATACAAGCAGCTCATACAACTCAATACCACAAAAACAAACAACCCAATCAAAAAGTGGGAAAAAGACCTAAACAGACATTTCTCCAAAGAAGACACACAGATGGCTAACAAACATGTGAAAAGATGTTCAACAGGGCTCATTATTAGAAAAATGCAAATAAAACCACAATGAAATATCACCGCACACTGGTCAGAATGGCCATCATCAAAAAGTCTACAAACAATAAGTGCTGGAGAGGGTGTGGAGAAAAGGGAACCCTCTTGCACTGTTTGTGGGAAAGTAAGTTGATACAGCCTCTATGGAAGGTAGGATGGAGATTCTTAAAAAACTAGGAATGAGACCACCATATGACCCAGCCATCCCACTCCTAGGCCTATACCCCGAGGAAACCAAAGTTGAAAAAGACACATGTATCCCATTGTTCATTGCAGAACTATTTACAATAGCTAGAACATGGAAGCAACCTAGATGTCCACTGACAGATGAATGGATAAAGAAGTTGTGGTACATATACACTGAAATATTACTCAGCCATAAAAGGGAACACATTTGAGTCAGTTCTGATGAGGTGGATGAACCTGGAACCTATTATACAGAGTGAAGTGAGTCAGAAAGAGAAAGAGAAATACCATATTCTAATGCACATATATGGAATCTAGAAAAATGGTTCTGAAGAGTGTATTTACAGGGCAGCAATGGAGAAACAATTATAGAGAATAGACTTATGGACATGGGGAGAGGGGAGGAGAAGATGGGATGTATGGAAAGAGTAACATGGAAGCTTACATTGTCCTATGTAAAGTAGATAGCCAACGGGAATTTGCTGTATGGCTCAGGGGCTCTGTATCAACCTAGAGGGGTGGGGTGGGGAGGGAGATGGGAGGGAGGGTCAACAGGGAGGGGATATATGTATACCTATGGCTGATTTGTGTTGAGGTTTGACAGAAAACAACAAAATTCTATAAAGCAATTATCCTTCAAAAAAATTAAAAAAAGAAGGCTGAGCACTGAAGAATTGATGCTTTCAAATTGTGGTGTTGGAGAAGACTCTGGAGAGGCCCTTGGATTGCAAGGACATCAAACCAGTCAATCCTAAAAGAAATCAGTCCTGAATATTCATTGGAGGGACTGATGCTGAAGCTGAAGCTGCAATACTTTGGCCGCTTGATGTGAAGAGCTGACTCATTGGAAAAGACCTTGATGCTGAGAAAGATTAAGGGAAGGAAGAAGTGGGGATGACAGAGGATGAGATAGTTGGATGGCATCACTGACTCAATGGACATGAGTTTGTGCAAACTCTAGGAGGTAGTGGACAGTGAATCAGGCATGCTGCAGTCTGTGGGGTCCCAAAGGGTTGGACACAACAACAGTAGAATTGAATTTTATTTCATCCTATGATCAACTGAAGATTTAGTGAGCATGGTGTGTGTGTGTGTGTGTGTGTATACAAACACGTATATGTGTATACAGGAACTAAATTTTAGAAATCTGATTTAGACTTGTAGTCACATTTCCATTGCTTAGTAGCCAGTAGTGACTGTAAAGGATAGTGAAGTTAGAGATTTTTTTTAAATAAATAAAAAGTATTATTTCCTGTCTTATAAAAAGAGAAGCACACCCAATTTGGGGACATTTCTCACATCTGTATGTTGCCATTTATCATCTTAGAAGGAGTCTTTCATGTATAGTGTTTAGAAAATTCAGCAAGATATTCCTAGTGTTATTAAATTTGCACTGTGTTCTTGGGATCTTACTCTGGCTATGAATGATGAGGGAAGCCCAGGAAACCCCTGAGAATATTGTTAAAATTTTGTGTTTGTGCAGATATATGATATATAAATGTACATGTTCTCATGTACTTCTCTGGGAGGAGAATCTGTGCCTGTTTTTTTTTCTTTTTGTGCCACTGTAATTTTTAATTGAAGGATATTTTCTTTACAGAATTTTGTGGTTTTCTGTCATACATTGACAAGGTTCAGCCATAGGTACGAGTCTGTGCCTTTTATTTAATTCTCCAAGGAGTCATGACATCTGTACCCCATCCCCCAAATAGATTAAAAATGTTGTCAGTGTTTCTTTCCTTTATGTGAAGAGCCCCCATATTAAAAAAAGTTGGTGAAGTGAAAATCAGAAGTGTAGTTAAAACTGCTAGAAAGCCTAATATGTTGGTTCAAATACACATTATAGCAAGTGCCTAGTTAGGAATCTGTGTTTCTGATGTACAGTATGAATTAAATTATGAGATTCTATAATAATGTATTCATTATCAAAACATGACAAGTCATTGTTTAATCCTTTAGGGTTTTAATGAAGTATTTACAGAACTTGGGAATGACACATTAATTAACATAACTTGTCTGGGGGCTCCACAGTTTTATTCTTCAATGACACATTTCTGGCAAGATTACCTATTCAAAGAGTAGGGTGAGAATAACTTCAGTTTATCTAGGAAGCTTTATTTCTAGTGTAGCTTATACTATAGGATTTTTCAATCGCACATTTCCATGGGGGGAAAAAATGGAATTCTCTAGTTCAGTTATCTGTACCCTAAATCTATGTTATTTTGTTTTCCATGAGATATTTTGCTTGTTTAAAGAGATCAAAATTATATTTCCACTTTGATGTATTTTAGGATGAGAAGTCTGTGTTCCATATTTGTTTATAAGAGGTATCAGGTGGTGAGATCTTATTTCCTTTTTCTAAATAATTCTCCATTTAAAAATGCACTTGAAATGCTAACACTTTTTAGCAATTTGTAATTATTAATTGATTACCAGTATATTATACAAACTCCCTAGTGACTTGGCTGGAGACAACTGTAATATATCCCAGCATTAACATAAATTAATCATGAAAGAAAATAGGAGTTATGTGAAGAGCTGAAAATCAGATTAGAGGTGACAGTCCCTCTAGAAAATAACAAAACGAGAACAAAGGCTTTAGGGAGAGCAGAATTGGATCATCTCACAGACAAGTAGATATGAAAAGCAGGTCTCAAAGGGTTGATAACATGAATGGGTGGGGTGAGGTGAGGTCCAGGTTCATGTACAGGCTGCACAGGAGACAAGAGGAGAGTGAAAAACTCATTGGTGGATCAAAAAGTGAAAGTCAAATCTGATTCAAAGCCATTTGGAAAGGATTAAAATGTAGTTAGTAAAGATAATTGTCATGGAGAAGACAAGTGAAAGTGAAGTCGCTTAGTCGTGTCCGACTCTTTGCGATCCCGTGGACTGTAGCCCACCAGGCTCCTCTGTCCATGGGATTCTCCAGGCAAGAATACTGGTGTGGGTTGCCATTTCCTTCTCCAGGAGATCTTCCTGACGCAGGGATTGAACCCAGGTCTCCCGCATTGCAGGCAGATGCTTTAACCTCTGAGCTACTAGGGGGAAACTATATGGAATAAAAATGAGAAAATCCAGGAAATAGGTATTCAGCACAGCCTGGCAAAGCTGGTGCTCCTCAAGCCAGGCTCCATCATGATGTTTGGATGAAGTTCTCATCTTGTGGGTTGGGTCTCCCAGCTTTCTCTGAGGGACCAAAGCTGACGTCTCAGTTGTGATGACAAGAAATGGACTTGAAAGAGTATTTGTGTCTTAGCCTGTTTGGGCTACAGACGGTGTGGTTTAGAAATCATAGAACTTTATTCCACTTCTGGAGTCTGGGAAGTCTAAGATCAAGGTTCCAGCAGATTCCGTGGCTGCTTTATGAATCATAGATGACCATTACCCACTGTGTCCCTGCATGGCAAAAGGCGAGAGAGCGCTCTTGGGTCTCTTTTTAAAAATAGTTTATATATATATATAACTTTGTTTGGTTTGGCTCTGCTGACCCTTGTTGCTGCGTGGGCACCCTCAGTTGCAGTGAGTGCAGCTGGTCTGTAGCTGGCACCTGGGCTTCTCATTGCGGCGGCTCCATTGTTGTGGGGCACAGGCTCTAGGTCGGGCCTCAGTAGTTGTGGGCACGCGGGCTCCTTGGCTGGGGCTCCCAAGCTCTAGAGCTCAGGCTCAGGAGTTGTGGTGTGCAGGCTGGGGCTTAGTTGCTCTGCCGTATGTGGGATCTTCTTGAATCAAGGATCAAACCTGTGTCTCCTGCACTGGCAGAAAGATTTTTCACCCCTGAGCCACCAGAGAAGCCTGTCTGGTCTCTAAAGCGTCTGCCTACAGTGTGGGAGACCCGGCTTCGAGCCCTGGGTTGGGAAGATCCTCTGAAGAAGGCGATGGCACCCCACTCCAGTACTCCTGCCTGGAAAATCCCATGGATGGAGGAGCCCGGTAGGCTGCAGTCCATGGGGTTGCTAAGAGTCGGACATGACTGAGCGACTTCACTTCACTTCTAGTCCTGTGCAGAGGACTTTTCCTTTAGCACCTAATCACCTCCCAAAGGCGCTACCTTCTAGTATCACATTGGGAATATGGTTTCAACATATGAATTGGTGGGGGACACAAACATTCAGTTTATAGCAATTTGCACCTATAATCCTATTCAAGGGGTTGACTTTGAAAATCGCATTGAACAGAGGGACACGCTGTTTTGTGCTGGTCTCATCCTGTCAGTAACCAGAGTTGTAGTTGGACCACCCCTTGTGGTTCTTACTATGATTGTGAGATGCCCTCCTGATAGTTATAACACAAAAATATGAGAAACATAAATGTATTGCTTAAAAGACTGGGAAGGTAGAATGCACATTTTGGGGAGGGAACAAGCCGCAGGGGCTGTGGTTCCACTTTTATTGGGGTGGAGGGTGGGCGCCTAGGATTCCTGGGGCTCATTCTTTGTTGGTGAATTTAAAGCATAGAGCAGAAATGTGGAGTGGTAAGAGGAAGAGAGCAAATAGTCCAAATCAGTTGTTGAAATCAGCCAAGATGTCTAAAACAAAGGAGCCTGCTATGGGGAGACGGCCTGGCTCTTTATCTAGTCTAGTGGCTGGCAATATGTTTCTGTAAGATAGCCAGTTTTCGAGTAGATGCCTCCTTGAAATGAAAGCCTGGGCAATCACAGCTTAAGTCAGGCACTTGTGTTACGAAAAAGAAAACAAAACAAAACAAAAAACAAGCATCTGTGAGCCCTTATACTACACACACACACACACACACAGGGGAGTATACAAATACTAAGATCTCGGGTTGAATGGATTTGAAGTACATAACAATGGCGGTGCTGCTACATTGGAATTTGCAGGTTTTCAAAGAAGTCCAGGAGCCGCCGTGGCAAGGCCTTCCCTATAGCTCATGTGGGTTGTTATTGGTTTGTGGAATGTGCGTTATGGAGAGGAACAGCGTCACGGTGGGCATAATTATTAAGGGGATGGGGTTAGTTAATAAATATGATACCATCACAGTATCTCTCCTGCTGACTCTTCTCTTTGTGTGGTGTATATGTGTGTGTGTGTGAAGTAAATAATGTCTTGGAAGTGGGTAGCTACATATGAAATAAGGCAATACTTAGACAGATGGACAGTCTGTGTGGGTATTGATATACTAGGAGTTTAGTAGTTTGGACTCTTATTTTTATAGAAAATATTGTAATAAGAGTACAACCAGAGAAGTCTGAATCCAGACAGTTGCTGCAGGAAAGGAAAGTGGTGCTTTTCTCTCCGGGGCAGGCAGAAGGGAAGGCTACTGTCAAAAGCCCTGGCAGTATTGCATTTGCCTTCTCCCTGCCCCTCAAGTACTCGTTTGCCTCCGGCGTGCTGCAATTCATGGGGTCGCAAAGAGTCAGACACGACTGAGCGACTGAACTGGATTGATACAAGAGTCCATCAGGGATCTGGTACTTTCTTCTGAAACTCTGTCCTGAAGGTTCTCAGCAAAACCTTGGTTCACTTTTCCTTCTGCACTGTGAACATATGTTTCTTCTCTAGCCCTTGACACTTCAGAGACCCCAACAAGAATGTTCTTATGTATAACCTGTGACAACGCTCTTCAGCATTAATTGACCCAGCTTCTTATATGCAGAAGTTCCTGGAGTCGTTTATACCCACTGATTTTTATAGTGGTACGTCATTAACTTTGGGGTTCTTTCATTTTCTTTCTTTCCAGCTTTATTGCAAAATAATTGACATACAACATTGGATAAGTTTAAGGTATACTATGAGATGATTTGATTTGGGTTATTTCTTTGATTTGTTTACATATTGCTTCCAGCTGCAAGTCTCTCTTCGACCAGAGACTCAGCATTTTCTGGGAGATGAAGACTTGTTGAATTGCCCAATATGACATGAATACATCAGTCATCCTACTCTCTATTTACATATTTGACTGATGATGCCCAGAGATGGATGGTAAAGCTGTGTTGTTTTTACTGCTAGTATTTCAAGAAAGAAAATGTGTGCCAGTAAAGTCTATAAATTTTAAGAGCTTTATAGCAAAGTGTGTTTCTGTTAATCATAACAAAGGTAAATAAGTTCAGATTTCCTGGTACACAGGAATAACTGCCCTCTGATAGAGCAGTAGAAAAACTCTTCTTCCCACCCTGGTCACAGAGCCTGCTGTCACTGGGTAATGTACGCAGTGTTTAAATGGAGATCTACACCACAAAATGCAGAAACTGTTCATGCAGTCTGTAATGTCTAAGTCCGTGCGATGAGAATTTCCTTCCTTCCATTTTCCTTGGTAAACAGAACCTGAGTAGAATATAAAGTAGTCTTAATAAATAAGATTAATGAAAGTTGGTAATCAATGTATCTTACTCTGGATAATAAAATTTCCCAGTAGGAAATTTTCTCCCCAGCAGCCTTCTCAAAGTAATATTTATTAATCTTCCTCATACACGTGGTTGTGTGCTATGGGAAAAGATTTTTCTACTCAATACTTGAATAGATTACATATTTTCTACCCAGCATGTGGTATATTTTAAGAGAATATTGGTTTTGCTGTTTTAGTGTATCGTGTGTCTATAAACAATATAATCTTTCAACTTGAGCCAAAATATTTGCATTTGAGAAATAGCTCATTTGCTTTATTTATTGTCTCCTATTTCTTCCTGTCTGTGTCTGGTTACTCACAAGATTAAGGAAAAACTAGTAATGATGCTAGATTTTGGATGTTGTTTACTTGAGCCAGTTGAATTTGTGTTCATTTTGCAGTGCTTTAAGCATATTGCCTTTGTGTGTCCCACTGTAGAAAAAGAACTGAAAATATTTAATTTTGGATAGCATCATTTTCCTTCTAATTGAGACAAAAAAATGTATGATCACTTCATCCTTTTTTTCTTTCACTGAATGAGAGAAAACATATTGATTGTACTCAAGGTCTGAATAACTGTTCATTAGAAAAGGTAATATTACATTTCCCTTTATAATGTTTCATCACTCTGTAGTATATTAACAGTTGCACCCATTGCTTTAAACTTAGAGACACTTTACCCAAAATGTTTTCTAGGAGTTGATGTAAAATGCACTGAAGATACCATATTTAAAAATGTAACTAACAAACTGTTTTCAAGTAAGCTTTATGTTTGCAGACTTTTCAGAACTCGTGTGTGTGTGTGTGTGTGTGTGTGTGTGTGTCTGTACACATACATACATATGGAACTACATTGCTTGACATTACAAAGTAGAGAGATCTTACCAAATTCTACCGTCTAGGTAGCAAGTGAATGGTAAATATAAATTTAGAAAATTAGCTCCAAAGTCATTGTGGACTGGCAGACAGTATGTATTGAAGAGAATTGAGATTTATACTAAACCAAGTTTTATAAGGCTGGCATAGAATTTGGAGAAATGGTTCCTCTACATCCAACTGCTCAAGCAGTTGCGTCCGCATTTCCTGTGTGTTCTGCTCAACACCATGCAGCTCCCTGCAGCGGGAGACTTCCAGATTCGCTCAGCCGTGCTTCTTGAGAAATTCTACTGAACTAGGTAAGTATATGGAATGCCGGACAGCAAGACCTCCCACCAGGAGGCTTTTGTGGAAGCAGAGAGAATTCAGAAAAAGAATCGAATCAGAAATTAAAGGACTAGCTTGCCCTAAATGTCAGTTCTGAGAATAGTCACTTTTTTGTAACTCTTCTGAATATATACCCAGAGGACATGAAATCTGTATCTTGAAGGGATACCTGCACTCGCATAGTTGTTGTTCTGTGCTTCACTGCATCAGTCATGGCTGACCCCGTGTGACCCTATGGACTGTAGCCCGCCAGTCACCTGTGTCCATGGGAATCTCCAGGCAAGAATACTGCAGTGAGTCGCCATGCCCTCCTCCAGGGGATCTCCCCGATCCAGGGATCAAACTCGCATCTCTTACATCTCCTGCACTGGCAAGAAGGTTGTTTAGCACTAATGCCCCCTGCGAAGACCACTCCTATTTATATTGAGGCATTATTCCCAGTAGTCAATATGTGAAAACCCGTTTCTGTCATTGAATAGAGAAATCGTGACAATATACATATACATCACTATATATGTGTGTATATGTACTAAATATGCACATACATGTATATAAGATGTATTATCATTATAATATGTTGGAATATTATTTAGCTTTAAAAAGGAAATCCCGCATTTGTGACGACATGGATGAACCTGGAGGTCATTATACTGAGTAAAATTAAGCTAGACACATAATTAAAGATACTGCATGTTCTCAGATATGGAATCTAAGTAAGTTGAATACATAGAAGCAGAGAGTAGAATTGTGGTTGCCAAAGGTGGGGAGGAAATGGGGAGATAATGACCAAAGGGTACAAAATTCCAGTTATGTAGGATGAATAAATTTAGAGCTATAATATACAACATGTTGGCTATAGTTAATAATACCGTGCTGAATATTGGAAATTTGCTTGATTGTAGATTTCAGGTACTTACCACCCACCCATATACAAAAGTTATACAAGAAGATGTTAACTGGTTTTCTGTAGTAACCTTTTCGAAACCTCATGTAGTACTCCTTAAATGTAGGCAGTTATATTGAAGTATAGTTGATTTACAGTGTGTGTTAGTTTTAGCTATACAGCAAATGACTCAGTTATGCATATATGTATATCTGGTCTTTTTCAGATTCTTTTCCCAGATGGAAAATTACAGAATTATTGCACAATATTGAGTAGAGTTCCCTGTACTGTGTCCTTGTTGATGATGTGTTTTATATATAGGATTGGGTATGTGTCAATCTGAAACTATTTATCCCTTCTCTTTGCCTTTCCCATTTGGTAACTATAAATTTGCTTTCTATGTCTGTTAGTCTGTTTCTGTTTTGTACATAAGTTCACTTATATCATTTTTTTTTTAGATTACACATATAAGTGATATATGTGTAATATATAGTGATTTGTCTTTCTTCACAATCGCAAAAGTGATTTGTCTTTCTCTGTTTTATTTCACTTAGTATCATAATCTCTAGGTCTATCCATGTTGCTGCAAATGGCATTATTTCATTCTTTTTGATAGCTGAGTAATATTCCATTGTATATTTGTACCACAACCTCTTTATCTGTTGATGGGTATTTAGGTTGCTTCCATGTCCTTTTTACTTTTAAAAAGGACAGTCTTTCATTCTTGTCGAATTAAAAAAACAACAACAAAGAACAAGAAAGTTCACCATAGAATCTGCTCAACTAAGTTGCACACAGTGGCAAACTAGACCCATTGCAGCTCCAGCCACAAGGCTAGGACCCACCCTCCTGTATCTGTCCTGCAGGCGTACCTGTGGATCTTATAAGAGATCCTCAGATATCACTACATCCTTGTAACCAATGGCATTTCCAATAGAACAAAATTAGGATTTGGAAACAAGAATTTTTCCCTCTGTTTCTGTCCTGTTGTCATTTTTGGATAGCAAAGCAGGATTTAAAAAAAAATTACTTCATGTGTCGTCAGTTATCCTACGGGGAACCTGCTCAAGTAAAGGCTAATATTAAAATGGGCAGCCTGCAAGTCATCTGGAACTCTGTAAAGTAATACGGATAAAGTTTGCCCAACACAGGAATTTAGAAGAGGAGGTGTAAGATTTTAGTTCCACAGTGCCCCTAGTTAGGTCAGTGCATTTCTGGAAGTCAGATAAACACCAAATGCTGCTGCTGCTATGTTAAATAAAGGGATAGTTGATATGGGACAATTCCATGGAGTATATTTTGCTACTTTTTTGAGAAAAGAAAAATGCAAATCAGATCTTTTATATTGATGTTTATTTAGTGTCTAGCATGCAGCCCTTTGAGATCATCCATGGTTTAAACTGGAATTTGCAAACTTGAGACAGAGAGTCCCAGTTTGTTTTAGGGAGATGTTTGGGTGCTGGTGGTGGGGGCGTGGAAAGTAAGCTGACATTTAAAAATCAGAGGTTTTAATTTGAATACTTGCATGTTTCACTTCTGGGAATACATGGAAGGTCAACCATGCTGAGCCTACCTTCTTATGTGGTGATATTTTTCTAAGACTCAGTTAATCTCACTGTCATCTTTAAAGGAGTGTATGTGTTCCCTAGTCTACAGGCCCCATGACTTTCTGTCATTTAAACGTGAGGTCATCTGCAGTGTTATGCTGCTCATTGTTTTCTTGGCTCTGCAGACAGTGAAAAAACCTAGATTTGTAGCATCTGATTTTCCACCATGGCCAATTTCAGGTCACCTGGTGATATCGTTGAACACAGAATAGGGAAGATGCTCAGACAGCATGGTGTGAGCTTGTCCTAGCCTACCATGGTCAGTTTCATTTATCATCACACTTGTATTATTTTTCTTATGGTAAAGAAATATTTCTTGATTAAAATTGGAAACTTAAGACAAAAGACAAAATGCTTAAAAAAAAAAAAAAAGGATGTTTTGTTGTGGTTCAATATGCAAATAACTGGCATGGTTTGCTAGTTCGTGGTACCTGTCTGGACCTTCTAGGTATTTGGTCCCTGTGGTCTGAAGGACTCTGAGGATTCAAGAGAATTCTAAGGGAGCTTTAAGGAAGCTATGCTATGGTGGAAAGCATAGCAGAGGAGCTCTTTGGAGTTCAAGTTTCAAACTTCTGCTAACTTACTGTTCAGTCTTCAACAGATCACTAACTCCACTGTTAATATTTTGAGTCACAGACCTTTAGATTTGGAAGGAGCAAAAGCAGCTCTGTGTAACCCACTGCTCTAGACCCAGCTGTGCCTCCCCCGTCCTTGGTAACTTGCCTGATGGATGGCCCCACCGCTGTTGCCACCACTGCCTCTGCTAACAACTCCTCCTCTGGAGCAAGGTCCAGCCATAGGGGTTCACACCCAAGGCCAACCTCCAGGGCCAGGCTGACCAGACTCCCTCCGGGAGTCCTCTCACAGCTTCCTGTCTCAGGGGAAGTGTGGTCCCAAGATGCATAGGTCTGGCTTCCGTCCCCTTTAGTGAGGTAGAGGCGAGGATAAGGGAAACAGCAAGTATTAGAGGATTACGTGACAGGGGGCTGACTCTGACCGATGAGGAAGATACGACAGGAAGCAGCGTGTAGATGGAATGCCCTCCTGCTTGTCCCAGGCTGCTGTGCTTCCATGGCCTCTCTGAGGACCTCCTCTCTCTGTACCTGAGCCGCTGACTATTTGCTTGTAAGCTTCATAATTACCCTACCCTGTATTTTCTTTCCCTCCTTATCTGCTTCTTCCCTTTCCTCCTCAGCATAGCTGCCTTGGGGTTGCCCCTTCCGTTCAAGCCTCAGTCCATAATATTTGCCTCAGACTTGGGTTTTTAAAGGATCAGTGTTAAGATATTAAACACTTGTCAAAGAAGGGATTCAAATTGATAGCCTTGTGACTACATCTGCTTCTGTTTTATTGACTACGCCAAAGCCTCTGACTGTGTGGATAACAACAAACTGTGGAAAATTCTTCAAGAAGTGGGAATACCAGACCACCTGACCTGTCTCCTGAGAAATGTGTATGCAGGTCAGGAAGCAACAGTTAGAACTGGGCATGGAACAACAGACTGGTTCCAAATTGAGAAAGGAGTATGTCAAGGCTGTATATTGTCACTCTGCTTATTTAACTTATATGCAGAATACATCATACAAAATGCTGGATTGGATAAAGCAGAAGCTGGAATTAAGTTTGCTGGGAGAAATACCGATAACCTCAGATATGCAGATGACACCACCCTTATAGCAGAAAGCGAAGAAGAACCAAAGAGCCTCTTGATGAAAGTGAAAGAGGAGAGGGAAAAAAGTTGGCTTAAAGCTCAACATTCAGAAAACTAAGATCATGGCATCTGGTCCCATCACTTCATGGCAAATAGATGGGGAAACAATGGAAACAGTGGGAGACTTAATTTGGGGGGGCTTGAAAATCTCTGCAGATGGTGACTGCAGCCATGAAATTAAAAGACACTTGCTCCTTGGAAGAAAAGCTATGACCAACCTAAGGCAGCTTATTTTAAAGCAGAGATAGTACTTTGCAAACAAAGGTCCATCTAGTCAAAGCTAGTCAAATTTTTCCAGTAGTCATGTACGGATGTGAGAGTTGGATTATAAAGAAAGTTGAGTGCCGAAGAATTGATGCTTTTGAACTATGGTGTTGGAGAAGTCTCTTGAGAGTCTCTTGGAGTGTAGGGAGATCCAACCAGTCCATCCTAAAGGAAATCAGTCCTGAACATTCATTGGAAGGACTGATGTTGAAGCTGAAACTCCAATACTTTGGCCACCTGATGCGAATAACTGACTCATTGGAAAAGACCCTGATGGTGGGAAAGATTGAATGCGGGAGGAGAAGGGGACGACGGAGGATGAGATGGTTGGATGGCATCACCGACTCAATGGACATGAGTTTGAGTAATTTGGGGAAGTTGGTGATGGACAGGGAAGCCTGGCATGCTGCAGTTCATGGGATTGCAAAGAGTTGGCAACAACTGAGCGACTGAACTGATATGACTACTATTTGAATAAATATTTACTGTATTCTAAAGCAATTTTCATGCCAAGCTTTCAAGGGGTATACAGAATAAATATAATTCCTATTTCACATGCTTTGCAAGAAAAAACTATTATAAAATGTTTAATAGTTGGGACTGTTGGAGTCAGGGAAATCTGAGGTCAGATCTTGTTTCTAATACTTGCCATCACTTGGTGTGTGATTGTGGTGAAATCTATAAAAAGTCTCTCCCAGCTTCAGCATTCTTAAAATATAGACCTGTGACAATTTAACTCTGTGTCCTGGGCCTTGATGGAAACTGCCATGGCCTCGAGGAACTTATCCTTTGAATGACAAGGTGGGAGGGGACTGAAGATGGTTGATGAATGTATGGTCCAGCCTGCTACTTTGTGCTAGATATCAGTCACACGGGTTCAGGTGGGGAGGTTATCTGACAACAGCATCTATACTATTGAAAGAGACTGGAAGGAAAAAGAAAATGCAGTCAAAACTAGAAATTGCAGTTGTGCTTGTCAGCTTGTCAGCTGAATAAAAAAATAAATAAGAGCTTAGTAAACAGCACCCAGGAATGTAAGATAAGATTAGATGTGACAGCTTTGCCAGGATGTCTTCTTGGGGCTATGGAAAAAGAAGCAGCAGAAAAGTGCATTTTGGTTTCTCTCTGTTTCTCTTATCGGCATAGCTTAGGGAAAGTCTCTGTGTTAGAAATATCACTTCCCATACTGTTTTCTGTTTCTCTCAGGCAGTTTACTAATCACTGTTTTTCATTTGATATATTGAATATATCATTTGCAAATATCCAAAATCCTAAGAGGAGGAAAACTGAGAGAAAAAAAATACTTCAACATAAGTTCCTTTTTCCTGGCTAGCTGACATCAGTTAAAGGAACCTTTTGTTTGTGAAAAGTTACCCATTACTATATTTTTTAAGATTATTAAGTGTCATGAAATTAGAGTTTTGTGACAAAACATTGTGTTTGAAGTTAAAAATGTCTTTCAGAATATGTATTTGATCCACACTATGTAAATTTTTTTGGACTCTCCATTTTGTAGTATTTTCATTTTACAACGAAGAAAATTGAGGCTATGTTGATATTTATTGGTTCACAGTAATAGAATGTGGATGTTACTGAGTTCTTAGATAAACCTCAAAATGCATTTGGCAGAGAGGAGTTAACTACAGGGTACTGGGTGACCCAAAGAACATTTGAGCAGTTAGAACTTGGACTCAGGGCTTAATTTTCTGGGACACTGAGTCAAGTCAAGCTGCTTAGCTGGCCTGTTGAGGAAGCTGATGCCCCAGCCATTAATGCTAGAAACTTGAACTTGTTGTATTGATGCCTCTTGAACATCAGGAACTTGACCTTGCCTCCACTGAGGCCTCAGGAAACTGGATGCCTACCGATGTCTACCATCCCCAGTGCCAGCGATATGGAGGCTGCCTGGAGAGCTTGTTTCCACTCGTTGCTCGCCTGTGAACTGATGGCTCAGTGGGTGCACGTGATGAGTGAAGCACCCGTCCTGTGTTTGGGATGTGGCTGCAGTTTAACATCAACAGCGGGGACATGGGAATACCTCCAAACATGGAAAAGTCATTCGAAGGAAGACAGACTGCCACTAATCTGCCAAATTTAATGCGGTTGGGAGATTCTAGCGCTCACCTGCACGTCTGGCCCTAAGCTGGTGCTCCTCACCATATGCTGCGCAGCCTCAGCATTGCCTCTGCTTTATACTAGTGCTTTGTGGAGGGAAATTCCTGGGCCAGTAGCATCGGCACCCTGTAAAACCTGTAGAAATGCGGATGCCTCCCCAGATCTATAGAATGAGAGACACATACTGGATCCCAGCCAGGAATTTTTTTTTTCAACTTTTTTTTTTTTTTTTTATGTGGACCGTTTTTAAAGTCTTTACTGAATTTGTTACAATATTGCTTCCACCGTTTATGTTCTGTTTTTTATGGCCGTAAGGCACGTGGGATCTTAGCCCCCAACCAGGGATCAAACTTACCCCCAGCTTTGGAAGGCAAAATCTTAACCACTGGGCAGTCAGGAAAGTCTCCGTCATGTATGTTCAGCCAGTCCTCTGGGTGATTCTGAACTGACTGAAGTTTGAGAAGCACTATATAACCAAAGCTTCATTTTGAGGAACTTGGTACTTTTTGAAAACCGGGTGAATTAGAAACCATTAACATATTTTTACATATTTCCTTTACGATTCTTATCCATGTATATGTGATGTCTTCATTTATTAGGACTTCATAAACTCATAGGAATTTACTACAGTTGAAATATATCAAATAGAAGATTTGTTCCGTTGAGCTTTTAAATGAAGAGGATGCGGTGCCAGAGATTTTTAACTCCATGTTACAGACCAGAAGTTCCCTTTATAACTGCACCTTAGAAGCTGAATCTTTTAATTTTGCATAAGCCCTGGAGGAGTTCTCTTGGCTTGGTTACTCTAAGGAGTCATTGCAAAACAAATGGCACTTACCTGCAAGAGTGGGAATGTGCATAAAGTCTAGAGTTAAGCATGCCTTTCCTCCAGGTCTGTCTGGGTGCTTTCCTCTTTCTGAATTTAGAATTGCTGGCTTGTTATAAATTCTTAGCCACATCTACAATGCATGGGAGAGGAGATGAGAGAACAGATTGCAAGGTCCTCAATCACTTGTTCACTCGTTCATCCAGCAGTTATTTATCAAGAAAATAGCTTGTTTTATTGTGCTTTTGCTTTATTGTGCTTCACAGATACGCAGATACTGTGTTTTTGAAAAACAGAACATTTGTGGCAGTCTTGAATCAAGCAAGTCTCCTGGTCCCGTTTTTGCAACAGCATTTGCTCACAGTGTGTCTGTCTCTGTCATATTTTGGTAATTCTCAAAGTTTTTCAAAGTTTTAAATTATTTTTATATTTGTTTTATATTTGTGCTCAGTTATCTTCAGTGTAGTTACTATAATTGTTTCGGGGTACCACGAGCCACGTTTATGTGAGACAGTAATACTTAATTGATCGGTGTTGGTGTTCTGACTGCTTTACTGATGGGCCATTCCCCATCTCTCCACCTCTCCTCAGACTACCTTACTCCCTAAGACACAACAGTATTGAAATTAGACCAGTGAATAACCGTACATTGGGTTTTAAAAGTGAAAGAAGAGTCAATCAGTATGACAAACTTGATTGTTGTCTTATTTTAAGACAATAATTTAAGAAATTGCCATAGCCGCCCCAACCTTTAGCAAGCACCACCTTGCTCAGTCAGCAGCCATCAACATTGAGGCAAGATCCTCCAGCAGCAAGAATACTACAGCTTGCCGAAGGCTCAGATGATGGTTAGTTTTTAACAATAAAGTATATTTAAATTCAGTTATGCACATTGTTTATTTAGACATAATGCTGTTGCTTACGTATAGCGTATGTGTGTTAGTTGCTCAGTCGTGTCGGACTCTTTGTGACCCCATGGACTGTAGGCTACGAGGCGCCTCTATCCATGGAATTTTCCAGGCAAGAATACTGGTGTGGGTTGCCATTTCCTTCTCCAGGGGATCTTTCCAACTTAGGGATCAAACCCCAGGTCTCCTGCATTGCAGGCGGATGCTTTATGGTCTGAGCTACTAGGGAAGACCCACAGGATAGTATAAACATTGACTTTTCTCTGCACTGGGAAACTGAAAAATTTGTGTGGCTCCCTCTCTTGTGATGTTCATTTTATTGCTGTTGGATTCTTTTCCACTGAGCCACCTTGGAATCCCATATAACAGACTAACAATGTTCACAGAGTTAAGTATCAAGTGAAATACTTCAACACAAAAATTAATGGCTTGAAACTTACTTTGGGGAGAAGACAAGGTAGGTATGATTTAAGAGCACTGTTAGCTATTGAGAGTCTGCTTTGGACTGAGCATTTTACTAGTCACTTAGACATTTAAACTGCAGTCGATGTGAGGTAGGTTGCTCCATGATAAGTGCTGGTGGGACAAAGCCCATGAAAGAGCTGCTTTCCTGTCCTCTAGGAGTCTGCACTCCAGTGGGAGACAGGCATGGGTGATTTCAATACAACATGACCTAAATCCAAGAGCATAGGAATCTCTACCTATAAATATATGAACTGAAATCCATCACATGCTACACACACCCAACAGTCAGCTCAACCCAGTCAGGGATACCCTGTTCCATCACAGTGGATGCATGTGGGGCTGATTGACTTGTCTGGGGTCAGTGGTCTCAGTGTGTGTGTGTTCTATTTGGACGCTGGAGAATGAGAAACTGGAGGAAAGATATGGGTATGTTATTTGACATCTGTAGTAGGGCTGACAGTGCAAGATCCGAGTCAGCCAGATGGGTCTCCCTGGCTGGTGATGTTGGGACGCACTCCCAGGACAGTGGGAGTCAGCAAGAGTTATAGTGGGCTACCCAACTAATAGATCTTTTGGGGTTTAAAACTAATGAGGAGGCACTCCTGAGACACAGAGATAAAATGACTTGACAAAAAATATATAATTGGTAAGTGGCAGGGCCAGGATTACTCTAGAGTGCCTGCTCTTAGCCATGATATTAGAATGTCCACTTAGTCACCACCACTAGATAGAGCAAAGTGAGGTTTAGGGACATAAAGGAAGACCCCTTGCTTGGGGTGGTACACCTCTTAAGTGTCAGAGACAACTGGGCCTAATTGCCTGTCGATTTTCCTCCAAAGTCGTGTCATACTTAAGCTAATTGTTGTCAGGAAAAAAACATTTGTACTTCAGCTGTGTCAACTGTTGGGGCTCGTTTGGGCACAACTTGTCCAAATTCACATGGATACAATTAAATAATATTTCTTAGAGGCACAGCTGGGAAGACAATTTGAGTATCTCTTTTGGGGCTCATTCATTCTGGCAGGCCCTTCAAGAGGTAGTGCTGTGTGCTAGAGAGTGAGAACAAAAATATTTACATTTCCCTGGCCCGATGCAACATTTTTTTTACATGTTCCCCGATACAGACCTGTGCAGTCTCAGCTTAGTACTGGTCTTATCACTTGAGCAATTCAGACTTTTATTCCTTCAGAACAATGTTAGCTTTTTCTCCCCAGGCGTCTCTGCAACTTGTTGAGAGCTGAAATAACCTTTGGTCTGGGTGGCGTTAGATGCCACAGTTTTCACTGTGCAATGTCTGCTTGTCACTTTCCCCTCGTGTTTCTGAAGGCTTTCGCTCTCCTTTCAATGGACAGTATTATGTTTGTCCTTTGGGCACTCACTTGAAATGCAATTGTGAATCGACTGCTGGGTAAGTTACTTTAAAATGTACAAGATGCTCACAATATCTTAGGCATGACTAGCTACATAATCTGGGGACGTGTTCGTGCATTCTGTCACTAAGTCATATCCAACTTTTTGTGACCCCATGGACTGGAGCCCACCAGACTCCTCTGTCTACGCGGTTTCCTAAGCAAGAACACTGGAGTCGGTTGCTGTTTCCTTCTCCAGGGGATCTTCCCGACCCAGGGATCAAACCCGCGTCTCATGCATCTCTTCCATTGGCAGACAGTTTCTTTATCACTGAGCCACCTAGGAGACCCTTGGGGATGCCCAGGGAAACCTAGAAACAGTAGGCATTTTGCATTTTTGAGAAGCTCAAGGTAATGACCACAGAGCCTTACCGCCCCCCCAGTGAGAGGCCCTTCTGAGTCCTGGGCCCTGTGAGACTGCAAGGACCACTTACCTGTGAGGCTGACTCTTTATTTTAGGAAAATTGTCTGAGGGGGTAATTCCCAAATGTGTGTGTTCTGATACTATTCTGTGGCAAAGCTTTCACTGTTGGTGGCAAATAGCGAAGAAAAAGAGGACAATTAAAAGTATGAGGTGATCTTTAAAAAAAATGTATGAGGTGATCTTATACATTTTATAAAATTTACTGAAGGACTAATGCTTTAACTTATATCATTTCACCATTTAAAATAGCCTTTCTTTTTGAGGTTATTGCAATGACAGACATAAAGTTATCTCTATCTGACAAAAATAACACATGGCAACTCCCTGTCCTGGTGTTTTTTTTCCTCCCCTGCCCCCTGATTTTACCCATTAGAAATTCCTAATATCTTGGAACCATGGGTCTAAAGTACCTAATGAGAATATATCATTGCTTTCCCCAAATTTTTCATCAGGAGGTACCTTCAGAAAGCAACATATTATTTAAGCTTCATGAAATTATCTGCTATTATGTTGTAAGTGATCATCAAGGATTGTTATATAAGAAATGGCTCTAAGATGATAGTTAGGCCATTCTGTATCAAGAAGCTGGGGCTCCAGGTGGCATTAGTGGTAATGAGCCCACCGGCAGTGCAGGAGATTTAAGAGGTAGGTTTGATCCCTGGGTCCGGAAGATCCCCTGGAGCTGCAGAAAATGCAGGAGGAGGAATCCCCTGGAGGAGGAAATGACAACCCATTCCAGTGTTCTTGCCTGGACAATCCTATGGACAGAGGAGCCTGGAGGGCTAT
This sequence comes from Oryx dammah, assembly GCF_014754425.2. Taxonomy (NCBI): domain Eukaryota; kingdom Metazoa; phylum Chordata; class Mammalia; order Artiodactyla; family Bovidae; genus Oryx; species Oryx dammah. The sequence goes on along the minus strand of NW_024070213.1, from coordinate 109,948,359 downwards.
AGTCCATAGGGTCACAAAGAGTCTGATACGACTGAAGCAACTGAGTATGCATGCTTGCATATTAAGAAGTTTGTTTGGCTATTCCATATTCAAATGATAGTTTCTGTCCTATTGCTAATATCTCCTTTGCCTGTAAGGATCCACAGAATACATTCTTCCCGGGATGTAATGCCAGCAAAATCTGCCTCTCAAATGAGCTTGCTTGCATAAAGAGAACTATAAAATGCATCCCCAAATTTACTTGAGTGCTGAATTCGCTCTTCAGTTGCAGGATGGTTTTATGTCATTTTTCTAGGATCTCTCTTCCTTTTCTTTCAATGGTTTCTGATCTCTCTTGAGAAATTTGTATGTTAACTGTTCTTACTTGGTTTTAAATATTCTTACTGTAACGCTTTTCAGATCTATTCTTTTTTAAAGCACTAGGTTGACTATGCATTGTAAACAGTCAAAAATACGGGATACTGAGTGACAAGAGCTGTAGGCGTAGAGCAATATTTTGATGAGCTTGGAGAGCTTGATCATGCAGAAGGAGTAATGCTCTAGTCAAAGGGATGCACTTTCTTCTCCTGATACTTCCTGTACCTGCCTTATTTGCATTTTTCTCATATGATCATGCCAACTGGTAGGAAGACAAGGAAGATGACGATGCCTTAGCTTCTTAGTGTACGTTGTCAATTGCAGGTTCTGCGACGTTGGCAGACTGTTATTCTTTTTCCTCAGATGTGTCGTCAGTGTGAAGTATAAAGTATTATTTATTTCTCCTCTAGAATATAAACTGCTTCTCTAAATTGCAGTTTCAAACATGAAGCATAATCCCGGGTTCAGTCTGAAAGTGCATAGGCAAAAGGTGGTGTGTCTTGAAAATATTGTAGAAGGGAGCCTCTAGCTAGCTGGGTTCTATGTCAGTAAACCTACATCTTAAATGGGGCTTTACAGATGTTTTCTTTCATTTTAATAAGTGACTTACAGTTCTGTAGAGCCACATTCAGTCAGCAGTGCTCTATATTCTTACATTTATGCATGTTTTAACTTTTATTTTCATGGAGGATTGATATGTGGTCTTCATGAGGAAATAGTACAGAATGGTGGTTACACGTTCCGAAAGAGGGGGAACTGACTTCATTAAGTAACCTAGAGTTACTGCATATCAAGAATGCATTCACTGTCCACCCATTATTTTATTTCATTTTCATGATAATTTCATGAAAATGCATTATTTCTATTTTTTATATATTATGAAAATGAGACTCAGAGAAGAAATTTGCCCAATATGACACAACTAGTAATTTGAGGTACTAGTCTGTGACTATATCTGTCCAATTCTTCTGATTTCAAAGACTGCACTTTCCCCCTTAATGTTGCTGAGCTGGATATTTGAGGTCTTCAGGCAGCTTGTAAGGGGGTCACTTGGGAGTTGATGATATTGGCTGTGTTCCTGATTCATCATCACTCAGCCATACTTTACTGCATGAAGACTTACCTACCAGAGCCAGCCCCATCATCTTGCTAGAACTTTCAGAGCTCCTTTGACACTGCAGTTGTTATCTTTGACAAGAACAAGATTAGGAAGCCTCAGATTTGAGGGAAGGCCTCTTTTTCCCACTCAGGGCCACCCGGTGTAACATCTCATCTATACATTACTTTGACACAAAGCATTTTTTTTCCCACTATGTGTCATGTTAGAATGTCTTAGGAATGTAGTAATGAACAAGCACTTGGGCTTATTTCTCAGAGTGCATTGTTTGAGATGCATAGTAAGCTAATAATCATCACACAAATAATTCATTAATTAGAATTCTGAATAATATTGCAACAGAGAAGTACAGGGTGTTACGAGTGTTAGAAAGGAGAACTAATAAGTCTGAGATTGAGTAGTGATCAGCTAAATGAAATAGGTGGGATGGGCTGAGCATTCCAGGCCTAGCGTGCAGATAGTTTATAGAATTGTCACATGAAAGTAAGCAACGTATGTATTAAGTTGCTGGAGGACAGAATATGAGGATGCAATTACCTGGGCTGTCAGATACTTTCAGTTGATACTTACACTAATTCTGAATTCCATCCTCACCCCAGACAATTTTGTGACACACAGTACAAGCTACCTCAGTACCTACATATTCATTAGGGGTCATGTGTTTTTCCTGAATTTTTAAATTACCTATTGCTATGTAATAAACCATTCTCAAACTTACTGACACATTCAGTTCAGTTCAGTCGCTCAGTCGTGTCCGACTCTTTGCGACCCCATGAATCACAGGACACCAGGCCTCCCTGTCCATCACCAACTCCCGGAGTTCACTCAGACTCACGTCCGTCGAGTCAGTGATGCCATCCAGCCATCTCATCCTCTGTCGTCCCCTTCTCCTCCTGCCCCCAATCCCTTCCAGCATCAGAGTCTTTTCCAATGAGTCCACTCTTTGCATGAGGTGGCCAAAGTATTGGAGTTTCAGCTTTAGCATCAGTCCTTCCAAAGAAATCCCAGGGCTGGTCTCCTTCTGAAAGGACTGGTTGGATCTCCTTGCAGTCCAAGGGACTCTCAAGAGTCTTCTCCAACACCACAGTTCAAAAGCATCAATTCTTTGGCGCTCAGCCTTCTTCCCAGTCCAACTCTCACATCCATACATGACTACTGGAAAAACCATAACCTTGACTAGACGGACCTTAGTCAGCAAAGTAATGTCTCTGCTTTTGAATATGCTATCTAGGTTGGTCATAACTTTTCTTCCTCCAAGGAGTAAGCATCTTTTAATTTCCTGGCTGCAGTCACCATCTGCAGTGATTTTGGAGCCCAGAAAAATAAAGTCTGACACTGTTTCCACTGTTTTTCCATCTATTTGCCATGAAGTGATGGGACCGGATGCCATGATCTTTGTTTTCGGAATTTCGAGCTTTAAGCCAACTTTTTCGCTCTCCTCTTTCATTATTGATAGTTTATTAATGACTTCCCGTAGTTCTGTGAGTTGTCTGCCTCCAGCTTAGGTGGTTCCAGAAAGCCCAAATTAAAGCTGTAGGATTCTTTCTCTAGCTTTCTTGGTCTCATGACTTCAGTTTTGCCATATTCTATCAGTCAATGAATATCACTAAGCGCCGGGGTCCAGCCCCCGCAGGATCCAGGGAAACCCGAAGGAGGAACAGCATTGGCGATTGATTTAGAGAAAGAGAAGGAAAGAATGTTGAAGATAAGAAAATACAGAGAAAGAGGCGATATTCCTTGGTTTACATAGAGAACCAATAAAACTTCAAGACAAGAAGTTTGCCCTGTTCACGGAGGCCACAGGTGCCCTCCCGGTCTCCGAAGAGAGTGAAGACGCAAGATGTCTTCTCGTTCAGGTCTTAGGAACCCGGGCAGATAAGTGAACGCAGGGAGCCTCTATGCTCCAAGGGATCAGCCTGAAAAAAAGAGGGAGAGGGAGAGAGAGAGAAAAAAAAAAGATAGAAGAAAAAACACGGGGTGACCAAGCTGCTTCGATGAGCGAGGCCCAAAAGCTTCATTTTCCAAAAGGTACTTTTATACCTTGCCTTATACATAGAGGGAAATGAAAGATGCAACGTCATACAGAGTCAGCCCAAACAGTCCAGCAGTTTTGCCCTTATCAAAACCAGGATTTTTCTGCATACCTTTTCTACAAATGATGTTGTGTACAGTATCTTCTGGCCTTGGAGGCCTGTGAACATTTTATGACCCTCTTTTGTTAAAGGCTGCTCAACCAGAAAACTTATTTTCCCTCAAAAGTGTTTTTTATTTATATTTCTAATCTATGTCAGCCTCAGAAAATGCGAAACAGAGTTACGTTTTTCACAGAGCAAAGGTGCAGTGAGTTACAAGAAAGAACCAATTAGCTCAAAGATCTAATGTGATTAAATTCAAGGCTACACTTGTTTTTCTTACATTCTCACTATGTTAACTAACGCATTCCCAGGTGCACAGTGGGTAAGAGATATAGGAACTTAGCAACAAGCATTGGCCCAATAATGAAATCCTACATCAGCGCTAGCACTACTCTAATAACTTTTAACTCTTTCAAAGGCTGTATGTTTTAGGCTTTCTGTGCCTCTCACAGTTGCGAGGCTGTAAATAATCACATGCATAGCTGTAAGAGTCTGGATATACCTGCCGAGCAAGCTAGAATGCTAACAGAGGGGGTTTGATTTGAAATATTCCTCTCATGTCCAGGAGACTTATTAGCTAGAGCCCTAAGTTGATTTTCTCCAGAGAAAGGTGGTCAGGGTTAGCCCCCTGTTAATGTCAGAGGAGTTGATGAAAGTCATGAACAGTAAAACAGACAGATTCTGGTTCTGGGGTAGATGCTCGAGAAAGCCTAGGGAGCCCCTTGAGTTCTGAAGCCTTGCTTAACAGTTCTCTTTCACATGAGCTTTGTCATGGGCGGAATCTCCCGTGGTGGCTCCCGGCAACTAAGGAAATCCCAGAGTCAAGGGAAGGAGGATTTGATTTGACCCTTCAGGGGTGATCTTAGGACTTGAGGAGTGGGTGAGTCCCATTGGAGATGAGCATGTGGGAAGGGAGATATTGTTGCCACCATCTTTGAAAAACGCAGCCTGCCATGCTGAATAAAGGAGTTGGATGTCAGTCAGGACTGAGATACACTCAGGGGAGCGGGCTTCTCTGCTCCTTATGGTCTCGAGTTTCTGATTCGATTCATATTTTAGGAACTGCCAAGATAGATATATCTTCCTTTTAATCAGATCTTACTTGGATTCATTTAATCTTTATGATATGGCTTTGCAAAATAGATTCTTGCCAAGTATTTTTGGTCAGCTTATGTTACATATTTCTCTAACTTAAAAAATCTGGTAAAAATATAGAGTGTAAAATCTTCCTTATCTGCTACATCAGGTAGTGACAAGGTTGTCAGTGATTTGTTGATTCAGAACCAACAATGACAGTAAACACTTGGGGTGCTTGCTGTAGACTTGAAAGTCTTCCATTATTCTAAGGACTGTATAAAACCTCATGACAGGATAAGGGCCAACTGTATGCGAAGCAGCATGCTCTGTTCTGGGTGTATAAATATATAGAGAAAAAGGTACAGTGCTGCCCTCATGCTGCTGCTAAGTCACTTCAGTCGTGTCCTACTCTGTGTGACCCCATAGACAGCAGCCCACCAGGCTCCCCCGTCCCTGGGATTCTCCAGGCAAGAACACTGGAGTGGGTTGCCATTTCCTTCTCCAGTGCATGAAAGTGAAAAATGAAAGGGAAGTCGCTCAGTCATGTCCAACTCTTAGCAACCCCATGGACTGCAGCCTACCAGGCTCTTCCATCCAGGGGATTTTCCAGGCAAGAGTGCTGGAGTGGGGTGCCATTACCTTCTCCGGCTGCCCTCATGAGTCTCTAGCATAAAGGAAGGTTAGATTAGTCAAATGTTCACACAAATGTGAACTGACATCTCATACACAAAAGCACTACATGAGAGGAATAGCAACTTAGCTTAATGAAGATGTACCTATTTCATGCCAGGCCTGGAGTACTTTGCAACAGTAGATGATAATTCCTAGTATGAATGATGTGTAGAAATTATCATCACTGATGTAAACTGTTCCATGAATGATGTATAAAGGGCATTACTTAGGTGAGTATTCTGGGGTTTGGGGAGTTACTTTAGTAATCGTAATCTTCAGTCTAAGCAGACTTTAGAAAGGAGCTGAAATACAGATTTGATGAAGAAGATCCTTTGAGTGCTGTGGTAGAGGTAGCTCCTTGTGGTATTGATTTGAATGGACAGACATGACTGAAGAGCGATGGGAATTACTTAAAAAATAGTGTTTCTTAGCAAATTCAGTCATTTTTATGACATATGTGCCCACTGCCCGCCCCCACCCCAGAAAATAAAAATGAAGTTATTTTTCTGGCCCCATAAGTTAGAAAGAATGATGTTCCTATCCCATAGAAGTAATAAAGAAAGATACTTCTCTGGCCTTTTTGCTAAAACACTTCCACATACTCTTTAGAAGTCACAGAAGTACAATTTAGAACACCAAAATCTTTACACTTGGAGCCAAGATTTGGCTCTGTATTTCATCTCTACCTTTTCTAACCAAACATCCTCGGGTGTGCCACTTAGCACTTTTGAGCCTCAATTTCCTCATCTATAAAGTGTGATAATAATACCTTTATATTATATAGGCAGTAAAACACTATGGAAAGCATTATATTAACAGATTATAATTATTACTATTTGGCAGCACTTGGGATAGAATATTGTTTCTAGCTTAGACAAAAGCCTTTGTATCTCATATATTCTATTTTATTTTAAGATCAATAATGCTTTCAAAATAATATTGGACATTGATATCAGTTGTTGTTAGGGCTGATGGCTATTTGGTGTGTAAGATCACATTTTATGTCATCATTTGAATATTTGACTAATTTGGTCACCTATGGGCTTAGTGACTAGTCAGTTTATTCTACTCTATGATATTTTATCATAGAGAGTCCTTACTATCTATTTATAACGTTGAGTAGGATAAGCAATTGCTTTAACATGAAACTGTTTATTGATATTTACCTCAGAAAGTAGTCTCCATTCAAACATGTCCTGTGCTTAATGAAGCCATCTTATCCTACACCTGATATCAGATATCACAGTGGGTAGTTGCTTGCTGAAATATAATGCAAATAATGTGAATCGCTGGAAAATTATCTGTTCTTTTGAGTGAATTAGAAATGAAGTGAACAGTGTCTTGTAACGTTTTCATGCAATTTTGTCAGAAAAATAGTGCCTCTGAAATTATATTTTTTGTTTCACTTAAAATATAGCTGATTTTTAAAATTTCCATTTTCAAGGAATTCTATCAATCCAAATTTCTCAAACACTTATGATAAGTTTACAATATCTTCTTAACTGGCTGCTTTTGGGTACAACTGTCCTCCAAAACAGAGCTCCTATTTTATTTTAAATTAGAACCTGGCATTCAGTTTAACAAAGTGTGAAAGGAATTTGATAGAGATCAAGAAAATAAATTTTGAGGGCTAAAGTTAGGTTTAGCAATTTAAAAAAATGGATTCATATTTTTCTTTGTGTTTATTTAAACTATATATAAAAATGCAGCTTCTTAAAAATAGTTACTAGTTTAATATGAATTATTGATAACTTGATTGTTCAATAATAACCACTGTTCTTCTTTGGAGACTTGGGATTAAAAGAAGTAATGATAATTTGAGGATGACCCAGAGAGGAGTGGATAAAATATAACTTACAGTTTTTCTTTTAATTTCTTCTACCTTCTCCTTGTTGCAAACATTTCTGTTGAAATCACACACTGAATATTATTTGCTCTGATTGACGGTTCTCAAAGTGAAAGTGAAAGTTGCTTAGTCATGTCCGACTCTTTGCGACCCCATGGACTATACAGTCTATGGAATTCTCCAGGCCAGGATACTGGAGTGGGTAGCCTTTCCCTTCTCCAGGGGATCTTCCCAACCCAGGGATTGAACCCCTGGGTCTCCTGCATTGCAGGTGGATCTCAAAAGAGGTGACAAACTCTAGAATCACCTGGAGAACTTTTAAAACACTAACACCCAGGCCCCACCCAATCCAATTAAATGATGGTAAGGCCCAGCCCTGCCTACTTTTAGGATTTGTCCAGATGACCCTACAGTATGACCAAGGTTGAGAACCACTGACTTAGATCCTTACCTAGCACTCTCTCAGTGTAGGATGGCGGTCAGCAACCCCCCAGCTCCTGGAGCCCATTGAGTCAAGAATGTCTGCAGCTTTAGTTTGTTCTCTATTCTCAGCCGTCCTCCTATTGCTCCCACTTAGGAGATCTGAGCATCATCACTTAGAGCACAACTGGACCCAGGATGCTGTTTAAGTGAGGTTCCAGCTTGGCTGCCATTGTTGACTGGAATTGCTTTCTATAGAACCAAGCCAATTATTCTCTCAAGCAACTTTCAGCTTAATATCATCATGGATTGGCAAGGGATAAACAGATGCCTAATCTTCTAAACACCCTCCAACCCTGCTGAAGCTTTTTAGCTGCTACATAGCGAAAGTGAAAGTGAAGTTGCTCAGTCGTGTCCGACTCTTTGCGACCCGTGGACTGTACCCCACCAAGCTCCTCCGTCCGTGGGATTCTCCAAGCAAGAATACTGGAGTGGGTTGCCATTTCCTTCTCCAGGGGATCTTCCTGACCCAGGGATCGAACCCAGGTCTCCCACATTGCAGGCAGACACTTTAACCTCTGTACCACCAGGGAAGCCCTTACATACAAGAATACAGTCTCTCAGAAAACCTTGTATAGAGACACAGAACTTCAGATCCAAGTACTAACATCAAACATTTCAAGGGAGGAAAGGAAGCCAGGTTGAAAGAAGAAGGGGGAGGAGGTGGGAAAGTGGGGGTGACAGGGGTGGCCTGCCACCTACAGATGCCAAGGCGTTATGGGACTTTTCCCTGGGCCTTCAGAGAAGGGAGGACTGGAATCGGCCCTACCAGAAATCACACCAGACCAGAACCAGAATTCAAGTTCTCTGCCAAGAGGAGGTGATTAGTCTCCAATCCTCAGCTCAGGCTGAGGGCCCTTCAACCAGATTCCTGCATCCAGGACCGGGGGACTAGAAAAACAGGGAAGGATAGGAAGGGTTAAGGAGAGGAAAGAGAGAGGGAAGGCGAGAGAGGTCAATAAAGTCTCTTGTTCCTTACTGGTTGGGGCACTCTGGCCAGGTCTGTGTCAGGAGGAGACCAGGGACTAAAGGGTCCCAGTTGCGGCCGCTGGGTCTGGTCCATTGGCAGGCAAGCTGGCCCCTGAGTACCCCGGGTGGTCAGGATGTCAGTCTCAGCGAAGAGACTCTGCTACATACTGCCCTTGAAATGGCCTGGTACAAAGTCATGGTGGGAATTTCACTGATTTTCAGTTGAGGAGGTGCCCAGACAATGCTATGAGATGGAAAGATCCAGCTGCTGAGAAGGGTGAGGCTGCCAGGAATAGCTTTGGTGCTGGAGCCGGGAACTTTGTCTGTCTTGCTCACTGCTTGGTCCCTGGCTCTTAGAATGATATCAACCACAGAGTGTGCATGTGATGAAAACTTGTTGGCTGAAGGCATAAAGCGTGAAAAGCTGAAGTGCTGAGTGGCTCTGAGAAGAGCTATTAAACACCAGCCCTCTCCCTCCCCCAACACAACTGAATGTATGATAATGGTTATTATTGAGTGCTTATTCGTGCCAGACATCATACTGAGATTACATACACACTCACACACATATATGGGCACAGGTATGCACACAGGTATGCACACAGAAATTATATTCTTTCTTGTTTAAAACTCGTAACAGCCTACTCAATACTCATTATCCTCATGGCATAGTTGGGGGTAGTGAGACTTCAACTGGCTGACCAACATTTATAAATAACAGCCAAATAATAGCAGCATTGTCATCAAAGATCAGGTCTCCCAATTCTAAGTCTGTGTGATGGAACCAACTGTATGATACTGATAAATCTTTCCACGTCCAGCTTCATCCTTAAATATTTTCACAAGCATCACCCCTTGTAGAGCAATTATCAGAACCTAACCTCAGAAGTTAGGTTATTCCTCTATTTGTTGACTTGCCTACCTCTCTTAGAAAACCAGTTTCAGGAGAAGAAGGGTATTGTTTTTGCTGTTGTTCACCGTATCATCCCCTGGAGAGTGATCAGGCACTCATCTTTAGTCCCTCTTTGAATGACTAGCCCCACCATCCAGTTGCTCAGTCAAGGTAGCTGGGCATTGTCTTTGCCCATTGCTGAGTCGGACACGACTGAGCGACTGAACTGAACTGAACTGAAGCCTCATTCACTACCCATAATTGGATGCTGTGTTTGCCTCTCCAGTGGCACCCACATTTATTTTTTCCCCTCCATTCTCCACACTACTGCTTTAGTTTATGCTCTTATTCTTTGTAGAGTAGCATTCTGATCTATCTCCCTGTCTTGAGTTTCACCTTCTAATTCACAAAACTTACAGTGCAGTGATTCTTCCCTGGAGGAAATTTTACTCTCCACCTCCAGGTGAAATTTGTCTGTGTCTGGAGATATTAATTGCTTGTTACATGTGGGTTGTACTGGCATCTATATGGAAGGGACTAAAGATGCTGCTAAATATTCTGCATTGAGCAAGACAACAAAGAATTACCGGGCCACAATGTCAACAGTGCAGGCATAGAAAAACTCTTCTAGAGTGACCGTCTTAAAACCTCATTCTAATTTATGTATGGTCAAACCTTTTCAGTGACTGCCTGCTACCAAGAGGGTAAAACACAAAGTTCGTAGTGTCAGATATGGAATATAGTTATGATTTCCTTCTTCCTTGATACTTCACCTACATCTTTCATTTTTCTTCCAAGTGTGCATAAAATTCCAGCCACTTTAAGCAATTTGCATGTTCTCAAAAGCATTCTGTTATTTGCTGTATTTTACCTGTTAAAGTTCCCAGGCAAGATTCTGAGATGTGCTCTTAGACTATCCTAGATACAGTCACTCAATAAACCTTGGGTGAGTTGTGTGGGTGCCGTGTTAGGCATGGAAGGCACAGCAGAGAGTAAAATAAATGTGGTTCCTCCCTTGGAGGTTCCTGTCTTCATCTGCTGTAGCTAGCTTAGAGCTGTATAGCACTTGAAGCTGTCATTCCATCATTAGTAGACCACTAAATACACTTTATCACTTCAAATAAAATGAGCAATACTTACGGTTATTCTCAGTTCATATCAAATTCACATTTACTTGTCTAAAAAATAAGTGCATGTTTCAAGCAATTGTTTCTTCAAATCAGTTTCTAGAAAAGATCCATACCTTGTTTGTGGTTCTGTTCTTTAAGTCTCTTTGAAGTCTCTTGGGTTTTTGGGCTCTAAGAACCAACTTCTTCCATCTTCCTCCCCCTCTCCCCTCCTCCCTCCTTTTCTCTCCATTCCTCCACCTTTCCTTTCTCCCTTCATCCCTTCTTAATCTCGCCCATCCCATTCCTCTCTTCCTAGCTTCTCTATCTCCCATTCAGTTATTTTGTAGAAGCAATCAGTTAGCTGTCCTGTAGAAAGTCCCGTGTTTTGGAGTTTAGAGTGTTCTGACTGCTCCTTTGTGCAGGTATTTAGCTCATTCCCCTATTCTACATGTTCCCTGCGGACTGGAAGTTGATAGAAGTACTTAGATTTACATGTATTTTTGCAAGAACAATTCATTAGGGCTGCTGTGTATTTTCATGTATCATCATATCAGTTGTAAACAGTGTCTGATGGTTTCAGTTTTAGCAATATTTAAATTGGGTCCAGATGCTGAGAGGTGACAGTCTGAACTTCCCAATCAACTTTGCACTTACTGGTTTTACTATTCATTTATGGCTACTGATTGCACAAATCAGTTATTTATTAAATATTGGAAAATGGTGGCAGTCTGGTCATTTCCTTCTGTTTGCACTTATTAGGTAAGATTTCCCTCTATCAACTTTCCTTATATTTACTGTGAAATACAACTTAAATAGGAATAGTAGCATAAATTTTATTTTTTCTCTTTATTCATTAATTTTTGGAGAAATACAGTGGTGCCTTAACATGCTTTAGTGGAATCCAATGAATTTAATTGTGTTTTTCCCTTTATCCCTTCTCTTCCTTTGCCCCTGTTATTATGAGTGCATGGCTTTTTAAAATCTATTACCTCTTAAATGCATGTCTTCCAAAATTTAATACAAACCTTTGTCCACAAACAATGAATGTTTATAGTTTTTTCTAATAATCAAAGAAGCAATTTTTATTTTAGAATGTGGTAAAAAGTTCTCTTAGAGAATTAAATAGGGTTGTTACTTAGGACAATAGATCTCACTGTTCTGGATGTTTTGCCTTACTTGTTGAGGCTCTACTGTGTGTCAAGACATCAGACTAGGTACAAGTTTTATAGCAGATTTACTGTTGGTCATCAGATCTATGAATTGTTTATCATTAGAACCAGATACTAGTGGAATATGCAGTTTGCTAGATGATCTAGAGCTGTCTCAAGCCTCCTCTTTGCAGCAGGCTTGGGAGGATTACAGATCACAGTGGAACCTCTCTGAAGTGTGAGCAAGTGTTAGAGGTTCTTGGATACCGACATTTTCTAGGTGAACTAACTGGTTGGAAAGGACTTCAGCTGCGTTATAACAGGAGCATGAGTTTAAAAGAGTTCCTGCAATATTTTAATTTGCAGTTGATTTCCTAGACTTTCTTGATCAGCTCTTTCCATCTCCATTTTTACCTTATTGCTTCACATTTAACAAATGGCATTTATGCCGACCTGCTTACCTTTTAGAGTTGTGGTGTAGTTTAATCAAGGGGCTTCCCTGGTAGCTGAGCTGGTAAAGAATCTGCCTGCAATGCAGGAGACCTCGAGTTGATTCCTGGGTCAGGAAGATCTGCTGGAGAAGGGATAGGCTACTCATTCCAGTATTCTTGGGCTTCCCTTGTGGCTCAGCTGGTAAAAACTCTGCCTGCAATGCGGGAGACCTAGATTCGATCCTTGGGTTGGGAAGATGCCCTGGAAAAGGGAAGGGCTCCTAACTCCAGTATTCTGGCCCAGAAGATTTCATTTACTGATACTGTGTGCTGGGTTCTAGGATATTGTACTCTTTGTTTTAATATGCTTTTTATTATTTGTTTTTCAAAGCAACCTATGGATTTTCTAAAGAAAACTGAGTCTTATATAGGTTGAGACATTTTCCCAGTCTACCTGGGAAAATATATAACTGGAAGTAAAAGTTGGATTAGCCAAAATCTGCTTGACTCCAGATTTATGCTTTTTACTGTAAACTACTGTCGTCTGTTAAAAAGATGAATTCCCTTTCCATAGAGAGTTGTTAAGTCTTTTCCCATCATAATAAATACCTGTTTATATAAATTAACATATATTTGTAAGTATGAATATATTATGTAGTTCTTAATAACCTAGAAGTTCATTTCTTAACATCACAGCAGAATGAGATGAAAGAGCCAAGGTTTATAGTCCAAAATTATTAAAAATATATTCTTTATTTGCTCTAACCTTTAACAGACATAAAAATAACCTAAATATGTGGCTCGCTATTTAAATTCCCTTTTCTAACTCACAGCTCTTCCCTCTTCAGATTAATTCTTCAAATTCCTTTTTCACCATCTGTCTTTTATAAATAATATTTCCCTTCCTATCTTTTTCAGTTAATTTAGGAAACAGTTATTCCTGTTTAAGTGGTAAGAGATAATCAAATTTGTGGCTTTCAAAGTTTCTTGAACATATAAAGTGAAGTGAAAAGTGAAAAGTATCAGAAAATAATGTATTAGACGCTAACATTTCTATTTTGTTCCATTCCATTCTGCTCTCCACCCTTCCCCACCCCTCTATTCTCCTCTGTCCTCTATTTAAAACTTCCAGTTATGATTTTATGATTCATTAATGTGTTCTGGGCAGCAATAAGAAACTGAATCACATAATTATCTTTGAGAAAAAGAGAAGTCTGTGAACATGGCTAAATTAATAATTTTGCTCCTAACACCCATATAAATGCATGTCACAGTTGCTTTGCTAAGAATTACTTTAGTGGGGATTTTTATTTTGAAAAGTCATATTAAAGTCATTATTAATGAAAGAAAGAAGGATAATGATGAGGTCAGAGGGGAATGAAGTAAAACATTTTGAAAATAATAGGATTAAGATGGATTATAGCTTTAGTATATTTTGTATCATTTAAAGGTTGTTTCATAGAGTTGTTTGGCAACATAGGTGTTGGCTTGGAAAGGAGATCAGAAGACAACAAACGATTTTAATAGGGAGTAAAAGGAACAAGAGAAATTATAAGTATTGAAAATACATGTTTTAAGACAGACAATGACAAGTGTTGGTGAGAATGTGGAAAAATTGGAAACCTCGTGTATTGCTGAAGGGAAAGTAAAATAGTGCAGCCACTCTGGGAAGCAGTTGACTGTTCTTCAAAACGTTGAACATAAAGTTACCATTTGATACAGCAGTTTGGCTTCTGGGTATGCATATGAGAGCAGTGAAAACATATGTCCACACCAAAACTTGTATGTGAATGAATATTCATGGTAGCTCTATTCATAATAGCCCCAAATTCACAGTAACCCCCAAATCTATCTGCTGATAAATGGATCAACAGATCATAGTATACTCACTCAATGGAATATTATATGGCCACAGAAAGGAAGGATGTCCTGTTGTATATTACAAGATGAATGAATCCTGAGAGCATTATTCTAATTGGAATCAGTCACAAAGGACCACCTATTGCCTCATTTCATTGATGTGAAATGTCTAAAACAGGCAGATTTATAGAGCTAGAAAGTAGATTAATGGCTGTCTGGGCTAAGGGTAGGGTGTGGAATGAGGCAGGGCTGTTAATGTGTTTGGAGTTTCTGTTGTAGATGATGAAAAACAAAGTTAGATCATGTTGATGGTTGTATAACTCTAGTAATATAATAAAAGCCACTTTCAAGTACACTTTAAGTGGGTGAATTTTAGAGTGTATGAATTACATCTCAACCCACTCCAGTGTTCTTGCCTGGAGAATCCCAGGAACGGCGGGCTGCCGGCTATGGACTTGCACAGAGTCGGACACGACTGAAGCAACTTAGCAGCAGCAGCAAGGCTATTTAAAAAAGGAAATATATATTTAAGGATCATGTGGAAGTACTAAATAAATTCTGCCTGGTGGGCTACAGTCCATGGAGTCACAAAAGAATTGAACACAGCTTAGTGTCTAAATAGCAAAAACAGAATACTTTGAACCAAGTGGCAGTCCTTATGTTTGCAGTGTAATTTACATATGTGCTTATCATGTTATGGTTGTAGCACTGGGTGCTTTCACATGTTGAAGCCCACAACTAGCATAGCAGTTTGCACATCCATAAGAATATAGCTGATTAATAGAAAAGGTATTTTCAGAAAGATCTAAAACTAAGTCCAATAAAATTGCCAAAATAGTTTAAGAACAGAAGGAAAGCAACTATAAACAGAATAGTTTTTACAATGTAGGCAGTAGATTTCATGTTTCTAATTTTAATTCAAGATTTTTATAACTACACTTCAGAATTAACCTTTTATCCTGTTCTCATGCTTTAACTGGGGACATGATTGCTTCTCTTGCAGCAGTTTAATTACAGTTTGAAGTAATTCAGAAGTAGATACCAGGCTTTCCTGGTGGCTCATACGGTAAAAGAATCTGCCTGCCACGAGGGCAACCCAGGTTTGAATCCTGGGTCAGGAATATCCCCTGGAGAAGGGAATGGAAACCCACTCCAGTATTCTTGCCTGGAGAATCCATAAGCAGAGGAGACTGGTGGGCTACATTCCATGGTGTCACAAAGAGTCAGACATGACTGAGTGACTAATATACACAGAGAAATAGATACCAGGATATTAATTTAATTTGTTTTTTGCAAATAAATTTATTTTTAAATAAACTTTGTATTTGGGAAGTTATTTTTTAATGTAGAAAAACTGTGAAGATGGTAGAGAGTTTCTTTCCTCCTCTTACTCATTTCCCCATAACGTTAGCCTTGGTATTTGTCAAAACTAGGAAACCTATATTAGCACATCAGTGTTTACAAAGTTCCAGAATTTGTTTGGACTTCTTAAGTTTTTCTGCTAATGTCCCTTTTTCTGTGATTCAGTCCAAGTTATCACATTGTACTGAATCATCATGCCTTCTTAGTTTCCTCTGACTTGTGATGGTATTTTACTTAGCCTTCTTTCATATGACCTTGACACTTTTTAAGAGGTACTGGTCAGTGAGAGGTCTAAGAGGGAGGGTATATATATGTGAGCATATGACTGATTCACTTCACTGTACAACAGAAACTAATACAACATTGCGAACAATTATATCCCGATTGGAAAAATTCTAGAAAAAACAGAAATTTTTAACATGTGAAAAAAAAGAATTCCTCAACTTAATTTTGACTAAATATTAGACTTGAGTTTTGAGGCTTGGGAAAGAATATCAAACCATATTCCCTCCTTCTCACCTTCTCTCAGGAGCACAGAGTATCAGCATCACTTACTCCTGATGTAACTTTGATCGCTTGGCTTAGGTAGTGTTTGCTAGATTTCTTGACTGGAAAGTTCCTATTTTCCCCATGTGTATTCTATTGTTTGGAGGTGAGAGCATAATTTTAGATGATAAAAAAAAGAGCTCCATTTTAATTTTTCTATCTAGACACAAATACACCTTGCAGATCTGTGCAGTAGGAAGATTCTTTTTTATCTTTCATTAAAACATTCAAATGATACACTGTTATATATTATATAAGATGAAAAATTCTCGTATCAAAGGGAGCATACATTTAGGGTAATCTAATTAAAAAGGTCTTTCATGAGTGTGGGGAAAATACTCTAAGTCTGCATTTTGTGTTGTATCTGGGGAGATATGTACATGTACTTCTTACGTGTTTCTCTTTCCATTTATGGAGTTCTCTTTATCCTTGGAAATAGTATTTTTTATTTACTCCATCATACTTTACTAGTTCTACATCAAGAATTGTATTTCCCCGCCCCCCCCCCACCCAGAGATAAAATTATCTTTAAGACTAAGATTTAAGACTTTTCCTATCCAAGGCTAATTCCTCTTGGTCCAGTTACCTCCTTTCCTCTCCAAGAATTGATTCCTTCAACTACTTCCTCTTTTTTATTTAATTTTCAACCTCTCCTTTAATATGGGCTTCTTCACTGGAGCTGGAAATAAACTGGCTTAGCTTTACAATGAACGTATGTGCAGCCCCCATGTGTGTGTGTGTGTGTATGTACACACACGTGCACACTGCATGCATATTCTAGCACTTGCGGGCAAACACAGAAAAGTGTCTTGAGGCTTAAGAGCTTAGTCTGTCTGTCTGTGTCTCTCAATCTGTCATTCTTCTCCTAATTCTCTTCAAAGAAGAGATTACATTTTCTCTTTAGCATCCTCATTTGCCAGTTTTAAACCAGTTTCATTCTGATTTCTGCTGATATCTCTTTAAGGACATTGTTTTGTCTTTGTCAGCAATCGTCTCTAAATTTCAAATGAAATGGACTTTCTCCTACTAGAGTTTGACAGTTACTGACACAGTGTTTATCTAATAAATATCAGTTTATTGAATGCTGCAAGAACTTTGAATACTCAATGAAATTTTGGCATATATAAAAATACCTTTCACAGTGTTGTGAAATTTCAGTTTGCTTCCTTTGTAATAACTGATGCCTTTTCCCTTCCATGGATATATGGTTCATATCTGTGAATCTGAATGGAGCAGTAATAGCTGGTATAGTGAGACAATGTAATAGCCTTTGCAATGTTCATATGCATGATTATTGCACATTTTTACTTAGTTCTATAATTTTAGTAAATGGTTTCGGGCCAGTCCATGTCCTTCTTTTACCCAAACACTCTACCCTTTGGATCCCCAAAGGAAAACTTGTACTTGTTTTGGACAAGAGAAAATGGGACGAAGAGAAACATTCCTCACCCAGAATGGATTACATGTTCTCTCTCCTTAGAAGGATCACCTGGTCGTCTGAACTAAAGACACAAATTCTTAAAAACGAAGGAGGAGCCCTATCCTCTGGTTACAGAAGCAGGACGAGTGCCCGGCCACAGAGGAGAGGGATTTTTAAGCAACGCTAGAGAGAGTTTCACTGATCAGTCCTGGAGAAATATTTTCCAAGACTCAAATACAGAACCAGAGGAGGAGACTTCTGCATCCTTATATAACCCCAGGCAGTGGGGTTTTATCTGCTTGTCGGGTCCTGGTGGATCTGCTCAGAGGTTTTCTCCCTTTCTTCTCTCATAAATACACCTTCATTTAAGCTTCCTTTATTTCAAGACACATCGTAGAGAGTAATGGCATAGATGTTCCTACTAGGGGAAGGTACCTTGGTCTCATCTTAGTATTGTCAGCATTTTGCTGAGTTGAGAATAATGCGAATGAATATTAATAACAGTGACAGTATCAGTTAACATTTATTGGGTACCTGCCATGTACTTACAAAAGGCATCCAGGCATTTTACAAATATTCTGACGTCAGGAACCACGTCTCTCTTATTCACTGCTATATCCCCATCCTTGGCAGAGTTACTGTGATATGGAAGGCAGTTAATAATAAGTGTTTACACACACACCTCAAGACATTGAGGGTTTGGTTTCCAGCTCAGTGCAGTGAAGGAAACATAAGTTTATGTTTATATTTAGTTTATGTTAGTTTTATTAGTCTATTAAATGTGCATTAGCATTGTCTAGAAATGTTCACACTTAGTTTAGAAATACTTTGTTATTAAAGAAATCCTGACCGTCTCTGAGCCTTCAGCAAGTTGTAATCTTTTTGCTGGTGGCAGGTTTTGCCTAAGTTTGATGGCTACTGATCCATCAGGGTGGTGGTTCACCTTCACCCCAGGTGAAGGTGGGGTGGCTTTAGCAATTTTTTAAAATAAAAAAACA
Organism: Oryx dammah; assembly: GCF_014754425.2. Classification (NCBI taxonomy): domain Eukaryota; kingdom Metazoa; phylum Chordata; class Mammalia; order Artiodactyla; family Bovidae; genus Oryx; species Oryx dammah. The sequence continues at coordinate 109,929,940 of NW_024070213.1, read as the reverse complement.
GTGAAGTTTGCTGCATCAATAGACTCTTCTGTTCAAGAATGATTTATCTGTAGCATCAATGCTGTTTGATAACATTTTACGCAGAGTAGAACTTCTTTCAAAATTGAAGTCAATTCTTTCAAACCCTGCTGTTGTTAAAACAGCTAGATTTATGTAATATTTTAAATCCTTTGTCATCCTTTCAACTTAGGGTAGATTTCATCTCTAGAGAACACTCTCTTTGCTTCTGCACAAGAAGCAGCTCCTTATCCATTTAGATTTTATCATGAGATTACAGCAATTCAGTCTTAAGTTTCCACCTCTAGTTCTAATTTTATTTTTATTTTCACCATATTGCAGATATTTCCTCCACTGAAGTCTTGAGCCCCTCAGAGTCATCCGTGAGGGTTCAAATCAACTTCTTTTAAACTTTTGTTAATATTGGTATTTTGACCTCTTCCCATGAATCACAAATGCCCTTAATGGCATCTAGGAGGATGCCCACATTCTTCAGAGGAATCACTATCTATGGCAACTATAGCCTTTAAATAGCCTTTAAACTATAGCATATTAAATGTCTGTTTTTTTCTTTTCTTTTCTTTGAAATATCTGGTCAGGCCATATGGTTTTGCAGGGCTGACCAGGGCTTGAACGCATGCCTGCTACAGAGGAAGTGCAGAGTCTTAACCGCAGGACTGCCAGGGAAGTCCCCCCAACATATTTCTTAAATAATAAGGCTGGAAAGTTGTAATGGCCACGGGCTACATAATGGATGTAGTATGCATATGAAAACAACATCACTCTCACGGTGCATCTCCATTATAGCTCTTGGATAACCAGGTGTATTGTTCATGAGTGATGATATTCTGAAAGGAATCTTTTTCTCTAAGCAGTGCGACTCAACATTGAGCTTAAAATATTTAGCAGCCACGTTGTTAACAGATGTTTTGTCATGCAGGCGTTGTTGTTCTGTGTATAGAGCGCAGGCAGAGCAGATTGAGCATAATCCTTAAGGCCCTAGGATGTTTGGAATGGTAAGTGAGCTTTGGCTTCAACTTTAGGGTGCCAGCTGCATTAGCCCCTAACAAAAGCGTCAGCCTGTCCTTTGATGCTTTGAACCCAGGCAAAGACTTCTCCTCTCTAGCTTTGAAAATTCTGGATGGCATCTTCTTCCAATGGAAAGCTGTTTTGTCTGCATTGAAAATCTGCTTCTTAGTGTGACCCCCTTCACTAATGAACTTAGCTAGATCTTCTGAATGACTCGCTGCAGCTTTTACATTAGCAGTTGCTGCTTCACTTCGTGCCTTTATGTTACAGAGGTGACTTCTTTTCTTAAATCTCATCAGTAATTTTAAATTTTAATCCAGTTTTTAAAAGTACAATGTGAAATTAATCTCATCTCAAACTCTGCTAGCTACTGAAGAGAGTTAGGACCTTGCTCTGGGAGGCTTTGGCTTAGGGCAGTGCTCTGGCTGGTTTGATCCTCTATCCAGATTTCATGCCTATCAGCAATAAGGCTGTTATACTTATCATTCATGTGTTCACTGGAGCAACACTTTAAACTTCTTTCAAGAACTTTTCCTTTGCATCTACGACTTGGCTAACTATTTGGCACAAGAGGCGTAGCTGTCCGCCTGTCTCAGCTTTTGATGTTCCTTCCTCACCAAGCTTAATCATTTCTAGCTTTTCTTTTAATGCGAGAGACTTGCAGCTCTTCTTTTTCACTGGAACATTGAAAGGCCAGTGCAGAATTATTAATTGGCCTAATGTCAGTATTGTTGTGTAGAAGCCCAGGATGACAAAGAGATGGGTGAAGGGAGGTTGACTGAGCAGTCGGGACACATGTTTACTGATCAAGTTCACAATCTTCAGTGGGTACAATTTGTGATACCCCAAAACAATTGCAATAGTGATGTCAAAGATCTCTGATCATGGATCACCATAGCAGTATAATGAAAAAATCTGAAATATTGTGAGAATTATCAAAATGGGATACAGAGACACAAAGTGAGAAAATTCTATTGGAAATAGCACCAATAGACTTGCCTGATTCAGGACTGCCACAAACCAACTTATTAAAAAACACAGTAAAATGAAGCACAATAAAATAAGGTATGCCTATGTTCAATGAAAGAGTCATTCTCGTCCTGAGAACAATCCTGAACGTATCTGTTATTACTTTTCTTCTATAGATGGAGAAACTGAAGCTTACAAACAGGTAACTTTTACAAGGTCATTAACTAGTAATCAGCAGTATCATGTTTGAGCTCAACTATATACAGCTTCAAAGCTGTGAATGTTTCCACCCTGCCATGTGGTTAGTAAGTGGATAGATGACATGATAAAAGAATGAGTTTAGTGAACGAATTGTTGCCCTATTTACTTGTATTTATTACTCAGCCATCTGAAGGCTGGAGAAGGCAATGGCACCCCACTCCAGCACTCTTGCCTGGAAAATCCCATGGATGGAGGAGCCTGGTAGGCTGCAGTCCATGGGGTTGCTGAGTCGGACACAACTGAGCAACTTCCCTTTCACTTTTCACTATCATGCATTGGAGAAGGAAATGGCAACCTACTCCAGTGCTCTTGCCTGGAGAATCCCAGGGACGGGGGAGCCTGGTGGGCTGCCGTCTATGGGGTCGCACAGAGTCGGACACGACTGCAGTGACTTAGCAGCAGCAGCAGCATCCCTAGGCTACTTTGTTCATGAGAGTTTGTTCCTTTGGTTAAAATAATAGAATTGCAGTTGCTACTAGGGAGAAGGTGACTTTGAACACTGCTCCCTGTTCTCCATCTCCATAGCATCTGTGGAGATCAGAAAAAGCCAATGGCATCAGGTTTCTAGATGGATCCACACTGTGGAGACTAGCCTGCTTGTATAGCTGTCACTCTCCAAGTCTTCCCTCTCCATTACGTCATGAGAGCTTGTCACCAAAGGTTCTCGAGACTCTCTTGTCTCCAAGCATGGGTCTGTGTGAATGAATGATTCAAATGCCTGTGTCATTCTTTAGGCCTTGTGAGCTCAGCTTCCAAATGCATTATACTTATGTAATTCTGTTCTCTGCTTTGTCTGGCCAGAACCTGATTTACTGTCAAAACGTGGGGAACTCACAAATTAGAACAGTCAATTTCAGAGAAGAGTAGCCTATTTAAGTGCAGTTCCAGGAAGGTGCTGGAATAGGAGGAGTCTTGAATAGAAGGGGTCTTTAATATGGCCGATCAGAGCAAAAGATTGAAATAGGCAAGGGCAGAGGAAAGGCATTCTTTGCAGTGAATAACAGGTTCAGTATCACACTTGGGCACCTCCAAATTTTGATCCTTTTATTTCCCTTTTGTATCTTTTCACTAGAAATCGCTGAGGGAATTGGCCAGAAAGTGGAGTGAAGGTGATAAAAGGCTGTAAATCATCGAAAAGTTTAATAATTCTTATCTGCACTAGAGAATTTTGAGTTATTGGATATTTAAATAGCATCAAATATGGAAAGAAAATTGAAGTAGCCAACAACACTCCCAAAATACTTTTGAAGGATCTATTTAGCAAAACACATGCTGTTTCAGAATCTTTTCCAAATTTCTAGTGAGAGTTCTAGCACTAACAAGGTGTATCAAATATTACTGCCTGTTTATTAGAGGGCTGTAGTTATTCAGCTGGAAATACAGTATTTTAGTTGCTAGGCAAAATATGCCTGTTATATTCAATGGTGCTTTTACATAAATTTATCTGACACTTTGAAAGAAATGAATTCTCATCCTCATTTGTATCACTAGTGTATGCTTTTGACTCTGCTGATTGTAAAACATTGGTTATGACTGTGTTATATTGTTAATTTATACAGTAGTACACTGTTTATAGACTACAGGCTTCTGGGACTTGAGACAGTTTGAAGAAGAACATACTGGCATTCTTCCTATAACCTTTTATTTAAAACAGTAAAGTATTTTGAGGTTGTTGAATTAGAATACTTTGAAGATTGTTGGATGCATCCTATTTTGTATTAAATCATTGGCTCTTTGTGCTTTTCTTCACATGTAAAACAAATACTTGAGGAAAAAAGCATTCCTCAAAATTTTGTTTTACATCACTTTCATGTCTCTTCCACTTTCTTAACAACTATCAAAACATGAAATAAAGCCATTTCTTTTATGGGCATAATTGAAGGCTTCGTTGATGGTGTTTTGGTGCGGTTAAACGTATCTGCTGCAGATGGCCTTTCAGGAGTCACATGCTAACTTCAGCGTTTGCTGGCTGCGTGGTTTTCAGAGGACGTGGTGTTTGGCTGTGCGGGGTCTCCGTTTCCGTGAGCGTTCCCCTTTGCGGCGAGCGGGCCCTCCCTCTGGTTGTTGCGTGCAGGCTTCTCATTGCGGTGGCTCCTCTCGTGTGGAGCAGAGACTCGGCAGTGTCCTCGGACATCAGCAGCTGTGGCGCGTGGGCTGGGTTGTTGTGGAATCCCCAGACTCCAGAGCACAGGCTCACCCGTGGTGGCGCACGGGCTTAGTTGCTCTGCAGCCTGCTGGATCTTCCCAGCTCAGGGACTGAACCCGTGTCTCCAGTAGCAGGAAGATTCTTTACCCCTGAACCAGCAGGGAAGCCCTTTGCTGTGAGATTTTAAAGCAATGTATAAACTGCTTTGTGCCTTAGGTTTGCTAGCTTTAACTGGGGGTTATAATAGTACCTACTTGCTAGCCTTGTACTAAGGATTAGATGAGATCCTTCTACGTGTGCTTACTTAGAACAGTATCTGGCACATAGGAAACATAAATTATATTATTATTTTTGTTTTTGAGATTTTATCATCTCTATTTTATTTTGATTGATAATTAAATTTCTAGTCATCTAGTCTACCTGAGTCTTGATCAGGGTTCCATTTACTGTATTTACTGTGAGTTCCTATTTTGGCAATTTGTGAAGAATATTCTTTGAGAGAATCCAAAGATAATGTACAGTGGCAATCGAATCTAGATATATAAGTACATGTATAGTCATTTTGTATTTTTATTTTGGAAATGATAGACTATTTCTACCTAGTTCATCTGTTTTTAAGACAAAGTGTTTTAGTACTTTGAAAAATTCCTGTTAATACTGTATGCTGCACTCGTTTCTTATGCTCCTTAGTAAGCTATGCTTTGTTCTCAAAAGATTAGCACTTCACAGTTACAAAATCACTGAAGTAGAATGATTAAATCTTTTAATTTGGTAATTTATGTTATGCCCCTTCTTTAGAGAAATAATAGGAAAGTTTGAAACTTTATAGAGCCTATTTTTATTTTAATAAGGCATGGGATGCAAAGCTCTACAGTATGGTAATAACTTGATTTCATGGCGTGTTGTCAGGAAATGATATATTCTAGATAAATACACTTTTTTTCAGGTGATTTCTCCCTGTGATGTGGTATTCTCTTCCTTGTCTTTTGATGCAGTACTCAGTGAAAATAGTATCAGCTTTCTTCATAATACAAGGTCATCATTAGGCAATTTTTATTACACTGCTCAGTGATACAGTACTGTCCTCAGATGTATGAAAATATGTAGGCCTGCTTGACCATGTGCTAAATGGATCCAGACAGCTGTCCTGTTGTGAATTCTCATGTCTACTGTTATTTCTCACCACTGGCAGTGTGCGTACTTTTAGAAAACTTATCTTTATTTGCTAATTCTGACTGTAAGCTATGCTTGCTGGGATTGTGTCTAAAATAACACCAGAGCTTGTGTGAAGACTTGATATTTTCTCAAGTGCAGTTCGTGGAATAAGGGAGATGTTAGTGTTTGTAGATGGGCTGAAGACTGCCTTAGGAATTACTTTGATTTCTGGAACACTATTTTCCTATATTCAATCAAATGAACTATATGTTTAATATTTTTAATATATGCCTAATTTGAGAACTTGAGCACAAATGCTAACATTATATAGATATTATTTAGCTCAGTTATGCCCTACTATTTCAACCCCATGGAGCCCACTAGGCTCCTCTGTCCATGGAATTCTCTAGGCAAGAATACTGGAGTGGGTAGCCGTTCCCTTCTCCAGGGGGTCTTCCAGACCCAGGGACTGAACCCCAGTCTACTGCATTGCAGGTGGATTCTTTACTGTCTGAGCCACCAAGGAAGCCTGATTTACTAAATCTGTGAGAAGGAGCGATAGAATTGTGAATTCATGAATTAGACATCTCAAATATAATGATGGTTAGAATAGGTGGTGGTTTCGTCGCTAAGTTGTGTCTGACTCTTGCGACCCCATAAACTGTAGCCTGTCAGGCTCCTCCATCCATGGCATTCTCCAGGCAAGAATACTGGAGTGGGTTGCTGTTTCCTTCTCCAGGGGATCTCCCCAACCCAGGAATCAAACCCGGGTTTCCTGCCTTGCAGGCAGACTCTTTACTGACTGAGCTACAAGGGAAGCCCAGAGATTAGAATAGGAACAGAATCTAATGCAAGTGGTGGAGAAGCCTCCATCCCTGGAGATATTTCACAGCCTCACTGGAGAGTGACTCACCCATTTTGGGGAAGCTCTTTGGCAGCAGGTGTTTTATGGCCGTTTGAAAGTTCTTTGGCATTGCCTCTTCTCTACTTCAAATATAAACATTGCTGGATTGATTCATTGAGTCTTTATGAGCTTATCTTCTAAATTAAAGGTATCATTGGAAAGACAGGAGTAAAATAATTTCAAAGAAATACATATTTTTCAGTTGTCGTGTCTTATGAATGAAAATAATTGAATGCTATGAGTTAGGAAAAAGAGGTAATTAAATTGGAATTCAAAGACTAGTTGAGCTCAAGTTGAGGTCTGAAGGATGAAGAGAAACTCGAAAAAGAACACTCTTAACAGAGTACACAGCATGGAAACATTCTTGGAAATGGAAAAGACCTTGGCATATTCTGAGAAGTGAAGAAATGCCGAGGTAACTGGTGTGCAATGAGCAAGGATGGATATGTTAGGTAAAGATGGAGAAATCTGTTAGTGCCAGGTTGTGGAGTGCTTTGTAAGGATTTTGAATCTATTCAGAAGTGGAATGACACTGAAAAGTTTTAAGTAGGTGATGGCATAATTACAGATGAGTTAAAAAATATTTTCTACTATTCATTGATTAATGAAATTTGGTGAAGGATTGAAGGGGGTAGTGTAGAGACTGGCTAAGAGGATATTGATAGAATAGGAGAGTGGTCAAAATGATGGAAAGAGTCAGGATATACAGACCTAGCCTTCAGTTTCATTATCTGAAAAATGGAAATAGTCGTGTTTGGTATAGAGTTCATGTAAGTAAATATTACCTACTGTTGTTATTTGTATTACCCAATAGAATATGCTAGTTGGTTAGTTAATTGAAAAGTTGATTAAAGGGAAATATTAAATAATATGTACTCAGATCCTATATTTTATTTTAACTTAAAGAATATAAACACTCATTGCCAGTCTTTTGATACAGCTTGGGACCATTTGTTCAGGGTGAATTTGTGAACTGGAATTCTGACCTGATTTTGTTTGGTTTACTTTTGTGTGAACCATACCTATAGTTATATCTTCCATGATTTCCAGTTTTGGTTCCCTTATATGAAGCAAGAATTTTAAAGATATCTGTAAATGGCTTTATGAATTAGGGATGAGAATGAGATCAGAAAACTTTCTAGTTTTCTTTTTTCCCCCCAATTTTGCCCATTATGAGATTTTAAAACAAGTCATATAGAAAATTTTCTTGGAGATTTGCCCAAACATTCTACCTTGTTTTTATGAAGCCAAACTTTTTAAAATTCAAAATTAACCAGTTTATGTAGTGTTTAATGGAAATATATCATTTCAGTAATAATTGCATACTGGTATTGGCAAGTTTGGAGAAAAATACAACTGACTTCTGGCACCGATGTCTTTTAACTGGAGGGAGGGAAAGTGTAGGGTGATGCTCGAGGTAAACCTTGTGTTGGGTGCAAGCATTCAGTGTTTCACGGCCACAAGTCTTTTTACAGAAGAAGCGAAAAATATCAGTTACTCTGATAACCAGGCAACTAGTGAATAGTTAAGAGTGCTTTTACTGGGTTTTGGATATAGAATTAACAAGACAGGCCCTGGTGTGTGGTGAGGGAAAGGAGGGTCACAAGAATGTCTCCAACATTTCTGGTGTAAGCAAGGAGGAACTGATAGATGGGTGGGAAGATGGGAGATAGGGCACAAATGTGGTTTTCCATTTAAGATGCCTGGAAGACATTCAAGTGCCAGTATTACAAAGGCCATTGACAAGTCATCCCCAAAGTTTAGAAGGGGATTTTGGCTGGCTTTGCTTGTGGAGCTTCAAGGGGAAATGCCGTAGGGTTCTAAACAAAGACAGAGAGGCCCATCTGCTAGCCTGGATTATGCCAAATATGGAGTCATGGTGGCTGGAGGACAAGGGGTGAGAGGGTCTGAATCCTACCAGAAGCAGAGGGGTGTGGCTGTGGAGGCAATGCTCAGTGTCAGCAACCAGGGGCAGGGTAGAGCTCCAAGTGCAAAAATGAGCAAGATGCGTAATAAGAACATGACGAGTCTACAGCATTAGGAGTAGGAAATAGTGAAGTATGGCAGGAAACATATTAAGGTAAATGCTTTAATAGTAAGACTGAAAAATGCCAAGGTGTTAGAACATTGTTTTTGTGTAGTACCGACTGAACAGTATGTGGGCCAGTCTGGGAGCTCCTCATACACAGTCAGCCAGGCCTAAACATTAATTTGATTTTCTGGAAGTGTCAGTGGGTTTTTCATAATATAGCCTAAATACAAGGATACCCTTGATATCAGTTGTGTGTGTTTATGAGCACATTAGCCCATGTTAGGGGTGAATGAAAGAAAGCAATTTTGAATTCCCCGCAAAAGGACTAAGCTCTTGAACCTGGTCTCATTCACATTGTTCTGTTACAAAATAAACAAAGTCTGATCCTACCAGCGTATCATCTGCGTGCGCAACAGGAAGATGTTTGTTATCACCAGATCCTCAATTCATATTGATGTGACAATCATTCAGTTGTGTTGGACTTCATGCTGAAAACACAACATGTTCAAAAACTGGTGGAAATTATCATTAGATCTGAAAGTACACTGTCAGTCACAATGAATACTATGGTGTTTTACCCAGCTGAGTTCAGAGGCAAATTGTGGTCGGGAAGGAAGTGTTTATTTTTAGTCGATGAGTATAGCTAATCTGCCTCTCAGTGTAGGGATGCTGGGCTATGATATGAGATAATTTGGCTCAATGACCACATGATGGCTTGTTAAGTAATTTCAAACACCCTGGCATGAAGATTCTCATTGATTTCCCATTTTCTGAAAGATAAGATTGCTGAATCTGGGTATCTTTTCTTTTTAAAGAGGCAGTTTCTTAAAGGATAGTTTCTTTCTTCTGATGGGAATATTTATATACTGAATATTAAAACTGAAAATAGCAACTATTGATTTTGGGGAGGGAGGCTTGATCCCTTTCTGACATACTGAAAATCTTTTCCTAAATGTTTTAATAGTTAATGTACAAATATTTGGTGCTTATTAAATTTTTTTCCTTAAGCATCTATTTTAAAAACACCCCAGAAGGAATATACCTATATGTGAGAAATCTGTCAGTTTCTCATGTGTATATATTTTTTCATTTTATGTTTAAAAGGAGCCAAACACTCCATTATGATTTACCATATTCCACTACCAGCTGTTCTTCTTTTCAATTCCCTTTCACAGACTTTGGTTCTACCACTGAATCTCTCGTATAAGTCAAAAACCTGAGCTTCATCCTTGACTCATATTTTTCTCTTTTTGTGTGTTTGTTTTTAATTTTAGCTAATTAAAAAAAAATTTTAATTTCTTTGGCTGTGTCTGGTCGTAGTTGCAACCCGTGGTATCTAGTTCCCCAATCAGGGATCGAGGTCGGGCTCCCTGTATTGGGAGGGAAGAGTCTTAGCCCCTGGACCACCAGGGAAGTAAGTCCCTCTCTTTCTCTCGGCTGAGCTAATTCTAGAATCTGGTCAGGATTCCCCATCTCCAGAGCCACCACTTACTTCAGCCTGCTATCGCCCTGGATGATCGTGGTGGCTTTCTGCATTCTCCCTGCCTCTACTTTGAGTGCGTCCTTCCCACATTAGTCAGCAGGATGTACTGTCTCGCAGCCTCTGTGCTTAAAGGATCAGTGGTCTTGCCCTTAGGGTAAGAACAAAACTACTTAGAATGTTGAAAAAGTGTTCCAAGGCTTGACCCCTCCCCTCCACTTTGTTCAGCCTGACTCACTTCTTAACTTCCTCACTTTCTGAAGCTTAATGCGTGGTCTCAAATCTTGCATGGCTACATGCCCTCCCCGCCGCCTTCACACATGATCTGCCTTTGGTTTCAAGTGCTGCCTTCCTGCTTTCTTGTCCTCAATTTAGGTGGCACTACATGGAGGAAATCTTCCCTGAGAGCCACAGAGGAGGAGAGGTGTTCTTGCTAACATCCCAGTGCAGGCATTCCATCTTTTCCTGGCGCTTTTTAGTTCTTCATTGCTGTTGCTTATTTGCTTCTCTATGCCTCCCAATAGACTAAAAATGAAAGCGTTAGTTGCTCAGTTGTGTCTGACGCTTTGTGACCCCATGGACTGTAGCCCTGCAGGCTCCTCTGTCTGTGGAATTCTCCAGGCCAGGATACTGGAGTGGGTTGCTATTTCCTACTCCAGGGGATCTTCCCGACCCAGGGACTGAACCTGCATCTCCTGTATTGCAGGCAGATTCTCTACTGTCTGAGCCACTAGGGAGCTCCTGATAGCCTGTAAGGGGTGGCATGGAATGGGACCGTATCTGTTGTTCTGTGTGTCTATTGTTACGTGTTTTAGGTTTCTTACAGTTGTACTCTGCTTACAGGTATCAAAATCTGTTACCATTTTGTTTTTTTTTTAAACCCTCAAAGCTTAGTGGTAGAAAACAGTCATCATTTGTATGCTCGTTGAATACATAGATTAGAAATTTAGAAAGGACATAATGCAAATATGGGTATGCTTTTCTCTGCTCCACGGTGTTGGATGTCTTAACTAGAAAGGTGAGACATGCAGGGGCTATTTTAATGGCTAGAAAATGGAATCCTTTGAAGGCTTCCTACTTCTTTATTTTTAATAAAGTCCAATTGATTTTTTTCCCCTATTGTCACTGTATTGTACTAGTACCTTTGGTGTTGAGAGGTCATTGTCTAGCTCAAGATCATGGAAATTTAGCTCATCAGTAGTGAATGTGGTAGTTCCCACATGTGCTGTGCTTACTGGCTCAGTTGTGTCCGACTCTTTGCACCCCCATGGACTGTAGTCCACCAGGCTTCTCTGTCCATGGGATCCTCCAGGCAAGAATACTGCAGTGGGTTGCCATTTCTTTCTCCAGAGGATCTTCCTAACCCAGGGATCAAAGCCGGGTCTTCTGCATTGCAGGTGAATTCTTTACCATCTGAGCCACTTGGGACTCTATTTGCCTTACACATAGTATAAAAAAGGATAACAAATATACGGTCCTATCTCCTGACCATTCCTCAAAAGAAGCAAAAGACAAAACAATGAAAACAACAACAACAACAACAAAAAACCACGAGCAAGTAACAAAACAATCATAGGCAGCCCGGTAATGTGAAATAGTATCATATACCAGCTAAGCCGCTAGGGAAGCCCAACAAAACTTAATTTAATCTGTAAGGAAGCAGCAACAAAACAGAAATAAGTTACCCATAAGACAGAATGGCACACTGTGGTTAAACGTCCCTGGATCTGTCAGTACACACCTGCGTTGACATACACAGCCAACACTCCCGGGTAGGAAAAGTTTCTTTAGTTTAACTAAAACCTCTTCAAAACAGAATGCAGCTTTTCCAAGTTGCCACAAACTGAACCTTTATCCATAATATTTTGGCAGGAAAAAAAAAGGTCTTAAAATTCACCACTTTTCTTATCTTTAAATTAAAAATATGTGCCAAAATTCTTTTCCTGTTTTTGGTATCTGCCATTCTCTGATAGCTCAGTTGGTAAAGAATCTGCCTGCAATGCAGGAGACCCCGGTTCGATTCCTGGGCTGAAAAGATCCGCTGGAGAAGGGATAGGCTACCCACTCCAGTATTCTTGGGTTTCCCTTGTGGCTCAGCTGGTAAAGAATCTGCCTGCATTGTGGAGACCTGGGTTCAATCCCTGGGTTGGGAGGATCCCTTGAATCTTCAGGGAATCTCCTTCCTGGAGAAGGGAAGGGCTACCCACTCCACTATTCTGGCCTGGGGAATTCCATGGATTGTATAGTCCATGGGGTCACAAAGAGTCAGACACGACTGAGTGACTTTCACTTTCATTAATTAACTTGCCTTGAAAAGTACTCGGAAAACAGCGTGGCTAACTTAAGTCAGCACCATCTAAGGAATATATACATGCACAAAGCTGTGTGCAAGTTAATGGTATGGTGTTTCCCAGACAAGGAGACAAGCTATGACATTAAGGATTCCAGAAACCACCTGCTCAAACAAGCTCATTAAATCAAGCAATTGTGTAATTTGTGTTGACCCAGCTATTAAACAGACTCTCTAAGAAAGCTTATCAGTTTTTATTCATGGAGAAATCATATTATAAAACAAGATTACAATCTCTAGTGATATCTTTGGAATTGACTGTATAAAGTAAAGGTTCTTTCTTTCAATCAATGAAGTATGATTGGCTTACACCAATAAATGAGTTTATTTGAAGTTTATGGTGTAGTTTTCATTATTGAAAGGAATAATACAAACCAAGCTTCAGATAGACCAGGACTGGGTATATTAATATGGCTTTTGGGTGTAGAGACACTTTAATCATCTTGCTCTGGCAGCTCCCTGGGATTTGTGAGCTCATGCTTGCTCTGTCCTTGCATTACCTTTCTTGAATTTTGTATTTCAAGTTGTTCCCACAGCTTAGCCTTATATGGATGGAAAAAGAAAAAGACCCGTGATGAGATCTTTAGGCACTCCTTGGGAGGGTCTGTAGTGGGAACGTGTAGAGAACCTTGACTTACTGCTCCAGCAAGATACCCTGTAGAGAAGGAAAAGTTGTTTCCTGGAATGAAACTGGTTATTGTTAGCAAAGCAGGGGTCTATCAGGCAGCTCGAAGGCAAGAGCTCTCCTCTACACTGGCTGTTTCAGGAAATTTAAGGGTAGTTTGGCTTTACGTAATTAGTCCTGCTTCTGCTCACAGTTCTTCTTTAAAAGAGTGAATGACCATAGCTTAAAACTAAATATGTGTTTTGGAGCTTTCTTCACAATGTTGTCCTGAAGACTCACTGTGATACTATACTATGCTTAGCACAATACACCTAGAAAATAGAGTTTAGATATTAAAACAAGTACTGTCTTTGGAATGAAAAAAAACTGGGTTGCTACCAGTTTAAACAGAATTTGAGGATAGAACCACAAGAAAATCATATAAACACGAACTGCAACCTTAAATCTAATGGGAGAGCAATTAGAAAATTTTGTAACTGTCTAAAAGATAAATATTTGCCTTTAAGAAGCTACAGAGCATTCAAAAAGCTTGCCAAGATAATTCAATAGGGAAAGAAGAGTCTTTTCAACAAATAGTGCTGGACTAATTGGATGTGAACGTGTTAGTCGCTCAGTTATGTCCGCCTCTTTGCAACCTTTTGGACTGTAGCCCGCCAGGCTCCTCTGTCCGTGCAACTGGACAGAGGCAAGAATACGGCAGTGGGTAGCCATTCCCTTCTCTGAGGGATCTTCCTGACTCAGATAACCACATGTGAAAGAATGAATTTGGTAAACTTCATACCATATAACAAGTTAACTCAGAATGGATTAAAGACATAAATGTAAGAGCTGCAACTATAAAATTTTTTTAAAGAAAATGTAGGGGTAAACTTTTATGCTCTTGGAGTAGGAAATGGTATGACATCAAAAGTATAAGCAATGAAAGGAAAAATAGATTAGATTTTATTAATATTAAAAACTGTTCTTAAAGGGATACCATCAAGAAAGTGAATCAATAACCCATAGAATAGGAGAAAATACTTGAAACTCATTTGTCTGATAAGAAACTACTATCCATACTATGTAAAGAACTCTTACAATTCAATGGTCAAGACAATTCAACTAAAAATAGGTAAAATATATATGAGTATGTTTTTCTAAAGAAGATATCACAAATGTTAAGTGCCTGAAAACATTATTAGTCATCAGAGAAATGCAAGTTAAAACAACATTGAGATACCATTTCATACCCAGTAGAATGGCTAATGTCAGAAAGACAATACCAGATGTTGTTTGGATATGGAGACAGTAGAATCTTAAACGCTGTTGTTATTGTGAAATGGTGCAGTCACTTTAGCAAGCAGGTTAGCAGCTCCTTCATGTGTTACGGACCTAGTTAAGCAACTCTTCTCCTAAAGGGTTCCCCACCCAAGAGAAGTGAAAACCTGTGTCCCATGAAGACTCGTATACATAAGTTTGCAGCAGCCTTATTTACAGTAGCCAAAAAATCAGAACAACCCTAACATTGATCAGTTGATTAGTGGGTAAATAAAATGTAATAATTTATACAATAGAAGGCAGTGTGGCAATGAAAAGGAATGAAGTAGTGATATATACTACAATACAGATAAACCTTGAAAACGGGCTCAAAAGAGATAATAAACTATATAAAGCACAGTCATTAATTTCAATATTAAGAATACATTTATTCACTTAATTTGGTGATTTAATGCTATGCTTTTTAAAGCTCCAATAACTGGTAGCTTGTTTTCTGTTTACAGTAATGCAACAAAAATAGTAAAGACCATTTATTGTGTTGTATTGTTTATTTGTTAATAATAGAAATTATTTCTAGGAAATTAAATGATATTAAAGGTTAAAATCTGTTTTTAATTTGTATGTTTAAAATAGTTCAAAGATAATTGTATGTTTGGAATAAAATTGTAACATTCTGTTGTGTTTTACTTAAGAGTAATTAATGTCATCATGCTTTGTAATTTAATTCAGCTAAAAGAAAATCTGTTTTCTTCACATAGGTGTTTGCTTTTTATTATCTTATTTCCATATTTTTTTTTTTTGGAAAAAATACACACATTATTCCCAACACAGAAAAAAGATGAAGAACGAGATACGAGTAAATTATTTTGACACATGTATTCATTAAATAAAATACAATTGTCTAGGAAGAGAGTTTAAAGTAAGCAATGTAAATGAATTAGTGACAAAGTAGGAAGAATGAGTTAAGATAAATGCAGAACAGGTTTGGGGGGCACTCTGGTATGTTTTCATATACTTAGTTGCTTTCTATCAGTATTTCTCCTAGTGGGATTTGGTCGTTTTGAATTTTATGTATCTACTATTCAGTAACTTTTTAGTAAAGGTAAAGAGTTTACTCTTTAATATTATAATCATGAAAGCAACTTTTTGTTTGTATGGTGGTGCTAGTGGTAAACAATCTGCCTGCCAACACTGAAGATGAGGGTTTGAATTCCTGGGTCAGAAAGATCCCCTGGAAGAGGAAATGGCAACCCACTCCAGTGTTCTTGCCTGGAGAATCCCATGGACAGAGGAGCCTGGTGGGCTGCAGTCCGTGGGACTGCAAAGAGTCGGACACGACCTAGTAACGGAACACACGCACACATACTCACACACACACACAGACACAGTTAATAAGTATAATGGCTAATGTTGTATATAAGCAGTCTTATTTGAGAAAAATATGAACCCTTAGAGTAATTTCATTGCTTAATATAATCACATGTCTGATTCTGTTGGAAAAAAAAAAAAGATTTTGCAAACAATCTAAGATGACTATAATCTATTTTATCTTAGTAATTTCATTGACCAAGAATATAAATGTACTCAAAGATACAAAATTTACCTTTTTTTCCGTGGTTATACCAATGATATGTCCTATACTAATATTAGAAAATTGCTATGTTTTCGTCTTTATAATGAGGCATAAGATCCTTTAGAGGTTACCTGGTAAGAGTGGTAAAAGGAAGACCTTGGTGTTAGTACACTATTCATGCTGTGTGATGTTTTGTTATATATGTGAGTGTTCACAACTCCATAATTTATAGCAAATGTTATGAAATGCATACATAACAGATTCTCACTTCTAGATTTGGCACTTACCACATTTTTTTTACTTAGACAAAAGCTTTATCAAGTATACTTTTAATTTTGTTTTTAACATCTAACATCACAGTTTTAGCACTTGTTAATGATAATACATGAAAGGTGGGTTTAGCCAATAATAGAGTCTCCATGCTTGATATTCTGTTCAAGGAGCGTTTGATATATCTGAACATTTTGAAAAGGATGCAGATGTTACTCTAAGTCGTTTTAAATTCATGTGTTGTATAATTTCTTGGATTCTGGTCATGGCTTTAAAATATCACAAAATGTTTTTCTAGTGGGTAGTTAGGCTCAAGAGTATATTTGATATTTTCAGCATCAATGTATATACATATGAGTGAGATGGAGGAGAAGCAGACACACAGAAGGAGGTGGAGGAGAATGAAAAGGGTGAGGAGGAAGTAGAGAAAGGAGGAGAGAGATTAGCGCTGATAAGAAATATGTTTCAGAGTTTAATATGTATTTATTGAACATAACACTATAAGTTTTGATATCTTTTTTAAAATTTAACTTTATCTGTCAATTTGCATTCTTTTTTCTTTCCTCATAGTTTATAGTGTTACATGTTTTAGGTATACAGCATAGTGATGCACTGGTTTTGAAGGTGATACTCCCTTTATAGTTATTAGAAATATTGACTATATCCCCTGTGTGCAGGATCTCCTTGCAGCTTGTTGATTTTTTACATCACAGCTTTCATATCTTACTCCCCTGCCCCCTTCCTTCTCCCCACTAGGAATCTCTAGTCGGTTCTCTATATCTGTGAGATATATGTCTGTATATTTTTTCTTATATTCGCTACTTTGTTTTCCTTCTTGGATTCTGCATGATAAGTGGTATTGTACAATATCTGTCTTTTTGTTACTTTGCTAGATTTAATACCCTCCATGTCCATCCATTTTGCTGCAAACTGAGTTATTTTATTCTTCTCTATGGATGG
This sequence comes from Oryx dammah, assembly GCF_014754425.2. Classification (NCBI taxonomy): domain Eukaryota; kingdom Metazoa; phylum Chordata; class Mammalia; order Artiodactyla; family Bovidae; genus Oryx; species Oryx dammah. Next base: position 109,912,932 of record NW_024070213.1, on the reverse strand, counting down.
GTAGTATTACGTTGTGTGGATATGTTGTGTGTACATGTGTCTGTCACTTCTTTATCCATTTATCTGTTGATGGACATTTAGGTTGCTTCCATCTTAGCTGTTGTAAATAATGCTGCCATAAACATTGGGGTGTATATATCTGTTAAATTCATTTCTTCGGATATATATCCAGGAGTGGAATTTCTGACTCGTGTGATAGTTCTATTTTTAATTTTTAGAGAAACCTCCGTACTGTTTTCCACAGTGGCATACCCCCATATACATTCCCGCTAACAGTGTACAAGGTTTCCCCTTTCTCTGCACCCTCACCAACATTTATTATTTGTGTTCTTTTGATGATAGCCATTCTGGCAGGTGTGATGTGATACCTCATTGTGGTTCTGATTTTGCAGTTCTCTAATGAAAAGCAGAGACATTACTTTGCCAGCAAAGGCCCGTCTAGTCAAGGCTATGGTTTTTCCAGTGGTCATGTATGGATGTGAGAGTTGGACTATAAAGAAAGCTGAGTGCCAAAGAATTGATGCTTTTGAACTGTGGTGTTGGAGAAGACTCTTGAGAGTCCCTTGGACTGCAAGGAGATCCAACCAGTCCATTCTGAAGGAGATCAGCCCTGGGATTTCTTTCGAAGGAGTGATGCTAAAGCTGAAACTCCAATACTTTGGCCACCTCATGTGAAGAGTTGACTCATTGGAAAAGACCCTGATGCTGGGAGGGATTGGGGGCAGGAGGAGAAGGGGATGACAGAGGATGAGATGATTGGATGGCATCTTGGACTCAATGGACATGGGTTTGGGTGGACTCCGGGGGTTGGTGATGGACAGGGAGGCCTGGCCTGCTGCAGTCCATGGGGTCGCAAAGAGTCAGACAGGACTGAGCGACTGAACTGAAATGAATGATTAACAAAGTTAAGCATCTTTTCATGTGTCTTTTGCTCATCTGTATGACTTCCTTGGAAAAATGTCTGTTCTGATCTTTTGTGCATTTTTCAGTTGGGTTGTTTGTTTTTTGATGTTCAGTTGTATGTATGAGCTGTTTGAATGTTTTGGATATTACCCCTTATTGATCATATAATTTTCAAATGTTTTCTCCTATTCAGTAGGTTGTCTTTTAATTTTGTTGGTCATCTCCTTTGCCCTGCAAAAGCATTTTGGTTTAATTAGGTCCCCCCCCCCTTTTTTTTCTTTCTCCAATAGGAATTTTTTTAAAGAGACAGATCCAAAAAGATGTTGTTCTGATTAATGTCAAAGAATGTTCTGTTTATGTTTTCTTCTATAAGTTTTATTGTTTCTGGTCATATATGTAGCTCTTTAATCCACTTTTGGTTTATTTTTTATATGGTGCTAAAAATGTTCTAACAGCTTCATTTTTTACCATGTGGCTCTCTAGTTTTCCCAGCACCACTTATTAAAACAGACTCTTTTCTCTGTTATGCCTTCTTGCATCTTTTTAAATAGATTAATTTATGTGTGGGTTTATTTCTGGGCTCTTTTTGGTTCTATTTATCTATATGTCTGTTTCTGTGCCAGCAGCATAGTGTTTTGATTACTGTAGCTTTGTAGTATAGTCTAAAGTCAGGGAAAATGCTATTTCAGGGTCTATTGTTTTTAAAGATTGTTTTAGCTATCTAGAGTCTTTGTGTTTCCTTGCATATCAAAAAATAATTTTGTTCTAGTTCTTTGAAGAATGCCACTGGTATTTTTGATAGGGATTGTTTTATCGCTTTTCTGACTCATTTTTGCTTTGAAGCTCCATGGTGATCCTGGTACTATGGGTACTTTTGGTGCAAACTGCTTTACTTTGCCTCCTTTTTCAAGCAAGATTTTGACCCTCTCACCCTTTGGCCTCCAGCTACCATGACTCCATATTTTATATAATCCAACCTAGCAGATGGGCTACTCCATCTTGATTAAGGCTGTCACCACACTTATAGCTCCTCTAGGGTGGGAAACAAATATCTAAATAAATAATAATGATTGCAGTCAGTGCTTGGAGAGCTTAGATAGAGATGTGGAATTGGAGCCCAGTGGATGGAGTGACTGCCAACCAAAGGCAGACAGAGGATGTTGGAGCCCAGTGGATGGAGTGACTGCCAACCAAAGGCAGACAGAGGATGACTTGGGTCAGGGATCAGCCGTCACTTCCATGGCAAAGGAGGATAAATGCCTTTAGGGATGAGAAGGAGCACAATTAAAGCTCTGGAGTTGTGAAGAAGAACAGGCCTTGAGGATGAAGAGAAGTGAAGCAGGTCTGGAGTTTGCATTGCAGAAGTGAGAACATTTGGAGCCAGATTTGAATGCTCTCCAATGGGAATTTTTATGTGGTTCATACTTTATTCTCAGGGTAATGAGGAGCTGTGCTAAGAGTGATGATAACAACCACCATTTATTGAGGGCTAACCATGGGCAGTGGGTTGCTGAAGTTATTTGCATGTATTCTCTTCTTTCCAATTGGCAGATAAGGAAACTAAGAGGCTAAGTAACTTAACCGGAGTCACCTGGTAGGCGACCTGCATAGCTGCGTTTCGAGCCGCACAGGCTCAGATTCCAAAGCTTCGGCTCTTAATGTAGTAGGTCACTGCCTTCTGTTAGCAGTTTTTAAAGAGAGGAGATACCGACTGATGCGAGATCTGTTTAAGGATGATATTGTAGAAATAATGTGGAGGAAGCCTCTGGAGGAAAAGGTAGGCTAAAGCAGTAGTGCAGGTGAAAGATCCTGAGTCCAAATAAAAACGTTGTGGGAAAGTGTTGAGTCTGTTACTGAAGAAGTTTTCTCTCTGCCTGGGATTCCTCTCTTTACTCCTAGAACCCACCCTGCCTCCCCTTGGAATCAGAATGGCTGTCATCAAAAATAACAAAAATAACAAAAGGTAACAAGGATATGGAGGAAAGGGAATCTTTGTACACTATTGATGGGGATGTAAATTGGTGCAGCCACTGTGAAAAACAAGTAAGGAAGTTTCTCAAAAAGCTAAAAATAGAACTACCATATGACCCAGCAATTCCATTCCTGAGTATATCCAAAGATAATGAAAACACTGATTTGAAAAGATACATGCACCCCAGTGTTCATAACAGCGTTGTTTATAGTAGCCATGAGATGGAAGCAAGATAAGCATACACGCAGAGACACGCACACACATATACATTAACACAATGGCACAGTGAAAGTGAAGGCGCTCAGTCGTGTCCAACTCTTTGCGACCCCATGGACTGTAGCCTACCAGGCTCCTCTGTCCATGGGATTTTCCAGGCAAAATTACTGGAGTTGGTTGCTATTTCCTTCTCCATGGGATCTTCCTGACCCAGGGATCGAACCAGGGTCTCCGGCATTGCAGGCAGACGCTTTACCGTCTGAGCCACCTCAATAGCATGCCACTCAGCCATAAAAAAGAAGGAAATCGTGCCATTTGCAATAGCATGGATGATACTATGATAAGTGAATAATTCAGACAGAGAAAGACGAAGCTAAACGACACTACTTATATGTAGAACCTAAAAAAAAAAACAACAGCACACTAGTGAATGTAACAAAAAAGACTCACAGAGATCAAGCTAGTAGTTGGCAGGAGAAACAGGAGCAGGGGAGAGGCAGTAAGAGGTGGGGATTAAGCAGCACAGACTGATAACTGTATAGAGTAACTTACAAGGATTTAGTGTACAACACGGGGAATATAGCCAGTGCTGCCTGTACTGCGTGTGCGCCCTCAGTCATGTCTGACTCTTTGTGGCCCCATGGACTGTAGTCCACCAGCTTCCTCTGTCCATTGGCTTTTCTAGGCAAAAATACTGGAGTAGGTTGCCGTTTCCTTCTCCAGGGGATCTTCCTGACCCAGGGATCAAACCTGTGTGTTTTGAGTCTCTTACATTGGCAGGCAGGTTCTTTACCAGCTAAGCCACCAGGGAAGCCACATTACCAACATTTTATAATAACTGTAAATGGAGCATACCTTTAAACATTGTGAATTACTTTAGTATAAATTGCAACATATAATATTGGACATCAACTTTAGTTCAATTAAATTTTTTTTTAAAGAAAGAGAGGAAGCTTCTTGTAAGACAAAAGCTCACCTGCAATTGTAGTGTGCCTATATAAACACTACAAAGGAGGAGACCTCCAGATCAGAGATTAGACCGTTTATTCACACAGCATCTTAGAAGCAGTATTGCCCCTGTGTTCCAGTTCCTTGTGGGGCCATGCAGTGTGGACCAGACACATCTGTGCATGCAGAGACTGCGCCGAGGGAGAGGAACCCCTAAATTATGAAACTCAGAGTTTCTGTAAGGCAGCAAGCATGTTTTCCCTTCTTTCCCTATGGAGAGATAAGTTCTGTCTGGGGAGGGGAGGGAAAGGTCTAGAGATTTTTATTACCCTTAATATGTAAGCGAATATCTCTGAGGCAGATAAGCCCTTAAATCTCTCTGGAAAAATTCTCCATCTCTAACTTCCATTCAATCATCTTTTAACCCAGGTTGCTGGTAATTTTTACCCAGAAAGTCCTGAGTATGCAGAAATGTGAACCTATTCATGAAACATAGTCTCCAAGCAGTGGTATGAACAATCTATTGAAATTAGACAGAATTGCTACAGCTTTTATAAGACACTGGAATCACGCCATCTTTAGCTTTGAATATCTACTACACCAATTGAAGTGGACAGTTTTTGAGACCAAATTATCTGTTTAAAAGGTTTTCCTTAAAGAAATTTCTGGGTTATTCAAGTGATAGTCTTGGTTTGTATGTTTTTATGTTGAGTGCCAATAGATTATGTTTGAAGGGAATCTTACTTATTCTGTGCTCTGCAAGTTTCTCAAGAAATATTGATAAATGTTTAACAGAAGGACCAAGGAATCTTGTTTTTATTCAGAATCCTGGGAATTTCAGGATTATAGAAATGTATCTTGTGAATATATTCTATGTCATAAAAAGTTGCATGGGGTGTGAAATTAAAAAAAATAGTTTATTTTAGTTGATAATGTAAATCTTAGTTTAGACTTTAGTTGAATACTTTGTAGGTCTTGCATTTTATTTCTCAAATGTATATATATATTTATGTGTATATATATTGAAATGAATGTATATATATATATATATTGAAATGATGATAGCAATAACAAGTCATGTTGAAATAAGAAATTCCACTATTCTGCCACCACCAATTTACTTTTCTATATTACCTTGTACTTCAGACACACTTAGCAGAATTTTAGTACATATTAGACACTTTCATCTTTCCTATTAGCGTTGCGTTATGTTTATTTATGGAGTTGTGAAAAGCACAGAATAGAAAATTAATCATATGAGTTAGATGTAGTCAGCCTTTCTATTTTAAGTTTGCCAGAGTAGCCCTAGGCTAGCGTTAGTCCTGACAGTGACAAGTTAAACTAGTGACAGGGATAAAGTGATCCCTTGTTATAGCTGTTAGCCAAGGTGAGAGTGCCAATTTCACTTTATCTTGATAGCTTTGTAATAGTGATTTTACAAGGCCCTTTTGGGAGCTTGACTGTTGCTTCATCAGAGTTGTTCAGTCTATAATTTCTTTAAAATATCAATTATTTTTGCATGTATATTCGTACATCATAATCATTTTAAGAGAAATGTTTTTGCTACATAAGCCAAAAGCTCCTAGGTCTGTTAAAAGCACTTGCACATCTGAATATGGATCAAGTGAAGTCTCAAAATTTGTTGTCTACCTGGAGTATTGCTTTACAGCGGGGCTTCGTACACATCTCTGAAGAATCTGGTTCAGTTGGTCAGATGGGAGGCCTGCTAAACTTGTATTTTTAAACTGTACCCCCAGTGATTTTGATGCAAATATTGGACCACATTGAGAAAATTTCAAGTTAAGAGTTTGTCTACTCCAAACACTTATCAGGTGAATACACTGTGGACTAGGGAGAGTGACTATCAGAAAGGCTGCAGTTAACAAAAAACAGCTATACACTGTGTTAATAAGAAATGTTATTGGCTCCTTCAAGAGGAAATTGAGAGGCAAAGGGTTTCAGGTCTGGCTCAGTTAGGACACAGCTCTGTCTCTCCCTGGTTACTGAGCTCTTTCCTTCCCCTGAGCAACATGTCGCTGCTCTCACTTCTCCTGTGGTTGCTGGACGGTCACACTGGCCAGGGGAATGGTATGTTCCTTGTTTCTATTTGGCGGTCATTCCCTGAAACTTCTTAGCTTATTGGCCAGAAGTTCCATCCCTAAAATAATTTTTGACAGAGGAAACAGAGTCACTATGATTGATGTAGACTAATTCTTTCTCATTTTTGGAGCTGAAATCAAGTTTATGATCTACCTTGCCTATTACTGAATGGGCAAAGGTGAAATAAATGTAGTAGAAATTGAAAGTTACAGTGCCTTGTTTAAGAAAACATTTATCTTGAATGTTGTTTTTCATCGAAATTATGCAAAGTCTTATTGCTTCTCTATAAAGCCTTTCTGTTATTTTTCTTTTCTTAACATGCTTAACAGTCTTACTCTCTGAGGATAACACTGTAATCTCCAAACTTCAAAGTGTTTTTAATATGTAAAAGTTAAAGTCGCTCAGTTGTGTCTGACTCTTTGCGACCCCCTGGCCTCTACGGTCCATGGAATTCTCCAGGCCAGAATACTGGAGTGGGTAGCCTTTCCCTCCTCCAGGGGATCTTCCCAACCCAGGGATCAAACCCAGGTCTCCCACAATGCAGGTGGATTCTTTACCAGCTGAGCCACCAGGGAAGCCCAAGAATACTGGAGTGGGTAGCCTATCCCCTCTCCAGTGGATCTTCCACATCCAGGAATTGAACCGGGGTCTCCTGCATTGCAGGCTGATTCTTTAATTGCTGATCTCACAGGGAAAGAAAGCACCAAAGAGCAAGTTTTTATATTATTATTTAATCGAGGTTCTACTCGGAAATATAATTAACGAGTCACATTCATGTCACATCAGCTTGCTATTGTCATAAGTCTCATTATTAACTATACACTGCCAGGTAGAGACCATGTCAGTGCTGAGAATATGGTGTTGAATCCAGATGGGAGTGGACGTGTATGCAGCTGAATACAATATTGTCTCTGTTCAGAGTGCTGTAACTTATCATGGACTGAGTGGCTTAAATAAGAAATAATCCTGTTCTGATGCCTGCAAGTCTGTAAGCAGGTTGCCAGCATGGTCAGGTTCTTGGTGAAAACCCTCTTCTTGATTGTATTGTCACATGGCCTTTCCTTGGTGCTCAGAGAGGGGAGGGGAGAGAAATCTTTGAATCTGTTAATTTCTTTTCTAATTTTCAGTTTCTTAAGAAATATTTGTTTCAAATATTTGTTTTCAAATAATATTGGTTTTCAAGCAAGTTCAGTCATGTCTGACTCTTTGGGACCCCATGAACTGCAGCACGCCAGGCCTCCCTGTCCATCACCAACTCCCAGAGCTTACTCAAACTCATGTCCATTGGTTTGGTGATGCCATCCAGCCATCTCATCCTCTGTTGTCCCCGTCTTCTCCTGCCCCCAATCCCTCCCAGCATCAGAGTGTTTTCCAATGAGTCAACTCTTCCCATGAGGTGGCCAAAGTATTGGAGTTTCAGCTTCAGCATCAGTCCTTCCAATGAGCAACCAGGACTGATCTCCTTTAGGTTGGACTGGTTGGATCTCCTTGCCATCCAAGGGACTCTCAAGAGTCTTCTCCAACACCACAGTTCAAAAGCATCAATTCTTCGGTGCTCAGCTTTCTTCATAGTCCAACTCTCAAATCCATACATGACTGCTGGAAAAACCATAGCCTTGACTAGATGGACCTTAGTTGGCAAAGTAATGTCTCTGCTTTTTAATATGCTGACTAGGTGGGTCATAACTTTTCTTCCAAGGAGCAAGCGTCTTTTAATTTCATGGCTGCAGTCACCATCTACAGTGATTTTGGAGCCCAGAAAAATAAAGTCTGCCACTGTTTCCACTGGTTCCCCATCTACTTGCCATGACGGGATGGGACCGGATGCCATTTCATTTACTTACTTGACTCTGCCAGGTGTTAGTTGAGGCGTGTGGGATCTAGCTCTCTGATCAGGGATTGAACCTGGGCCTCCTGCACTGGGAGCACAGAGTCTTTTCCACTGGCCCACCAAGGAAGTCCCTTGAGTCTTATAATTTTTAATAAGGGCATTAATCCCACCATGGGGGCTCGACTTTCATGACCTCGTGTAAACCTGATTATCTGCCACATGTCTCGCCTCCATCCACATTGGTGATCAGGGCTTCAAAATGTGAGTTCGGGGCGTAGGGGACACAGACGTTTAGTCTGTACCGAGTATAGTGTGGTGAGTATGTGACGGGAAGGCACACCAGGAGCCATGGACGCCTGGGTTAGGAGAGGATCTAACCACGATTGAGAGGGCTGCGCCAAGCACCTGGAGGAAGCAATATTTAAGTTTAATCTTTAACAGTAATAAGGTAGAAAGGGGTAGCAGAGAGAGTTTCCAGAAAAAGAAAGGCAAGGAAGGACAGTTTGGTTGAGTGTACCCTACGTGCAGCATGTCATTGTGTTTGGAGCAGAGCTGGCTGGTGGGGGCCCAGTGCAGAATACCCAGGGATGTGGGTGGAGAGACCCCTTGGTGCCAGATTCTTAAGGGCCTTTGTAAGTTACACTCTAGAGTTGTGACTTCGTCTTGGAGCAAATAGGGAGCCAGTGAATGCCATTTAAAGAAGGAATTGAATCCATACCTTCAAGGGGTGACTTTTCCCTCCGTGAATAGTGGATTTCAGAAGGTAAGCTAAACAATTTGAAAAGTGTTGGTTGATTGAAATGAGGGAGGCTGAAAGTCCGATTGAATTAGCAGAGGTGTTTCACAGGTTGAATCAGCGGGGTTTTGTGTTTAAGGGACTTCAGTGGGTTAGGATTTATATCCCTTGGAGAAGGGAATGGCTGCCCACTCCTGTACTCTTGCCTAGCGAGTTCCATGGACAGAGGAGCCTGGTGGGCTACAGTCTTGGGGCCACAAAGAGTCAGACGTGACTGAGTAACTAACACTTTCACTTTTTTCAATGGGTTAGGAAGAGGGGACTTTGGGGATTGATGTAGAGTGTCTAACCTAGAAAACTGTGATTTGTAACGCCAGCCACTGTGATGGCCGTAAATTGGATGAAGCCTCTCCGTCCTTTTCAACGCCCATACTATCTCCAGGACATGAACATGATGAATACATTTGTGCCTGACAAAGTGATATATGTATATATGATGTTATCAGCTCTTTTGTTCTTAAGTTTTACATTTTAAGTTTCATATCAATACCACAAACATCCGTAAACATAAAAAACAGTATTTATACATATCTTTTCAACTTTTACTTGAAGTCTTCCTGATTTTGGTCATTTAAAAATGACTAATTTTTATTTGGCATTTAAACTTATAATACTGCACAGGTATGTCAGTTTTGAATTATGAAATAGCAAAAAATGAAATATTTGTTGTTAAGAGTTTTTGCACACTAATTATTTTTTCATTACTGCAACACATAGAGCTTTCTGAAATAAACTATAATCAGGTCTCTATGAATAAATCCAAACCAATCAGAACTGTTTCACAAAAGTGTTTCTTACTGCTCATGGTGAGCTTGAAGTTCCTTGCCAGCTGTAAAAGTATGTTACTGTAGCATCAAAAAAACTACATGAAGAAAATGAAATGTATGATAATTTCTTACATTTTTCTTAGTTGAGCATAAATGTTGACAGAACGGACAGTCTTACATATAAGCTCTTACATGCAAAACATGTCTGATTTAATACTCAAACACTCAGAATCATTCATGCTCTCTTACATTTTGCAATCGATTTTTTTTTCTTAAAGGATCTCCTTTTTGTTGTGGTTCATTACAAAGTACCTGGGATTCCACTGTAGGATCTTTAGAGATTTTTGACAAATAAGAGGAAAGAAACTAAATTCCGCTTTTCTACATTCCTATTTATATATTCATTTTTAGACAGAATTGCATTATGTACATAGGTTGACTTTAAAATTTTGAGCTCCAGGGTCATACTTGGTATTCTTTTTATTTATTTTTCATACTGTATTATTTCAGAGCAAATAACTGTGGCCTGATTTCTTTTTTTCTTGCATGTGTCCTTATTAAAATGTTTTTCTTTAATCCAATTCAGTCCTATTATTCTGTCTTTTATTCATTTTAAACTGTATGTGTTGAGTGTTCTCAGCCAATCATCAGGTTATTATTTAGCTTTAATGTTTTAATATGTTGGATTATTATATTTGTTCTATTTGTCTCTTAGTCTCATCCTCCAAAAAATACCTGCTATCCGTGAGCTGAAAATCAGTTATCTAATTTCATTATTAACTCTCTCTGTCAGAGTCAACTTTTGTATTCTTCCTTTCTGTTTTTGGAAAGTCTGTCAAATATGATAATTCATGATTTGATTTTTACATTATTACGTAATGTTCTTTTGAATTCCACCATGGCTTTAGAAATGATCTATGATTCTTTATGCAACCCGCTTAGTATATTTTATTCTTAGCATTTGTGCTAAATGGTATGAAATAGTCTATGTTGCAAGAATAAATGCAACTATATTTCTTCTCATGCTACATAACTTATGGTGATGGTGTGCACTCTTCCACATAGGCACTCAGTGATCAAAGCCGATGGAGCCTGACTGTTACCAGCACCACTTGGGACAGGCCACATTATCAGTTACCACAATGTGATTTAATTTTTCTGGCTTACTGGCCAGGAGCAGTCATTAAGCCCCTCTCTCAGCCCACCAAACTTCATGTGCCTAGAGGAAAAAGAGACCCATGTATGAGTGAGGGCTAGAAATCGGTGGTTACCTTTTTAAGATTTATCTTTTTTTTTTTTTTTTTGCAATTGTGGGTCTCTGTTGCTACACTCAGGCTTTCTCTGGCTGCAGAGAGCAGGGGCTATTCCTTGTTGTGGGACCCAGGTTTGTCGTGGTGGCTTGTCTTGCTGTAGAGCATGGAGGCTAGGCACACGAGCTTCGTAGTTGCAGCCAGTGGGCTCAGTAGTCGTGGTTCAGGTGCTCTCGAGTGCAGACTTGGCGCTTGTGGCACATGGGCTTATCTGCTTCGTGGCATGTGGGATCTTCGGGGACCAGGGATCTTACTGATGTCCCCTTCATTACAAGGCAGATTCCTAACCAATGGAACACCAAGGAAGCCCGGTTATTTTTAAAAGTTGTTTTGAGTGCATAGAGCAGATGCTATCTAATCTGTTGCTATCTACCTGTTGTGTTTTTGATGCAAAACTTTCTCAGATGTATGACTGTTCCCTTGCTTTGGTTTGGCAGAATCTAGAATGCAAAGCATCAGAATATCATGTTTTACTTGTAGTTAGTGTATTTTAATATACCAATTTATACTGTATGAAATATTACAGATATCTTAAAATGCTTTATCAGGTTGAATACTAGGCAGTTGCTCCTGTCTACCACTTATTGGATATTTCTTCTCATTGCTGATTTGAATTGACTCTTTGTGTACTAAATGCTTATGTCTTTTAATCAGCTGGTAGGGAAAAGCATTACATTTTTTTCTTAAAATTTTTTTTGAATCATCTGTATATATTTAACCTTCAAGTGAATTTTAGACTCATTTTATCCCTCTTAAGATTTCTGGAAAAAAAATAAGTAAAAGGGTTTCATCCCATCAATATTATGCATGATTAGTAGAAAGCCTTAGAATTATTTTTTGTGGAGTTGGCTTCCTGGATTCTAATATCTGCTGAGCCACGTTATAGCCATGTGACCTTGGGAAGATCTAGGCTCTCTGTCTCAGTTTCCTCATCTGTAAAATGGGGATAATAATATCATCTATCTTATAGGGTTTCTATGAAGATGAGTTGAGTTAGTATTTGTAAGGATCGTATCACAGTGTCTCGTATGTATGAGGTTTTGTATATGTAGGAGTTTTAAAATTTAACTGAAGTAAATTAAAAGCATAACGCTGGAATACAGTAGACATGTGTGAGCTTCTCAAGGATATTGCGTTAGAGGAATGTAGTTATTTCCCGATAGGAGAGAGACACCATGTGTGAGTGGAGGCAGACAGTGTGATTCTTTTGGGTGTTGGTTTTTAGGGTGGATGAACTGTAGATGTACCTGAGAACATCTGAGCTTAAAACGTTTGATATTCCTAAGGAAAGAGTAAAATTCCTGTCAATGGACCCATACATATTGGGGAAAGGCTAACTGAACCCTGCCCTCAAAGCATTGTTTTCATAGTAAAGCTTGTCTTTAGAAGTCTGCATATTTAGCCAAAACAAACTTGTTGGTTGTGAAGTCTTTGAATCAAAGATAGCAATTAAAAGAAATAATGTGTGCAGACAATCATACAGTCTCTGAATCTTCTATGTCTGTTAGTAAGGGTAAGTTGGAAATTTTATGTGCTGATAATGCTTTTTAAAAGTAGGCTTTGTTACATTGAGTATTGTATTTGAAGAATTATGAAATCTACAAAGAAGTAATATGATCTGACTAATGTACATTAATATTAAAATATGGAACTGTATGAACTGAAATATGAGTATACTGTTTGCATGACTACCTGAAGCCACATGAATCAGCTCACTTTAAAATGTTAAGAATCCTTTGCCTTCCCCTGAAAGAGGAAGACGTATACGAGATGAACTATTATTGCCATACTAGTGGATAGCAATATACCTTCTTTATTACAGAATCAGAGAGCAATCCTCTGAGATTCTTATTTGAAGTAGAAAGGAATGAATTTTTATTGATTCGTTATTTCATTTAAGACATCATCCTGCCCTCTTGCTCTCTTGTAGTATGTGTGTTCAGTAAATAATACATTCTCTTTTCTCCATGCTGCCATCTAAGAATCTGTTTGGCTCAAAATAAGCCAGGTGTTTCCATAACCTACTGTTCCGGCTTCTCTGCGGTTTTGCCTGACAGCTGTCAGGACTGGCCTTCTTAATTGCTTTATGTGGGCGATGTTAATTTGGGTTGTAACATCAAAGGTGGTTGGGGGTCACTAGCTGAATGCCCCTTGCCCAACATGTTTAAGGATGTGTACATTTCATACTGTCTCTGGTTGATTGCGATGATGGCCATTGACCCCTGACTGCTGTATGTGCCTGGAGACTGATCGATTGAATCCACCTCAGAATGATCAGGAGCCAGGCTTGTGAGGCTAGCAGCAACAACCAGAAGCAGAATTGCAAATAAGACCCTTATTTCATTTCATGGTCTGCTTCAGCAGGGAGCTTGGTTGTGACACAAGCTACTACATTACCATAATCGGGAAAACAAATGACCAGACAGGTCTCTCTAGAGAGGGTTATCTGTATATTTCATCAATGATTCCTTTTGGTTTTTATTAGGAGAACTAGGGTTGTCACTTTTAGATTATTTTAGTGGCCCTAAAAAAAGAAGGCAAAGGGTATAATTTTATTTTTTTAATTTATTTGTTTTTAATTGGAGGACAGTTGCTTTACAATATTGTGCTGGTTTCGGCCATACATCAACATGAATCATTCATAAGGATGCATATGGCCCCTCCCTCTTGACCTTCCCTCCCATCTCCCACCCCAGCCCCCGCCTCTAGGTTGTCAGAGAGCACCGGGTTTGATCTCCCTGCCTCATACAGCACACTCCCACTGGCTCTGTATGTTACATACGGTGATGCCTATGTTTTAATGCTGCTCTCTCAATTCATCCCACCCTCTCCTTTCCGCACCGTGTGCACAGTCTGTTCTCCATGTCTGTGTCTCTCCATTGCTGCCCTGCAAATAGGCTCATCAGTACCATCTTTCTAGATTCCATACATACGTGTTGACGTACAATATTTGTTTTTCTCTTTCTGCCTTATTTCACTCTGTATAATAGGCTGTAGGCTCATCCAGAGGATATACTTTTAAAATGGTACCTAGAAGGATTTCTGTGAGTGTTTAATTGAAGTTTGGATTTGGCTAGAAAGCCTCTTTGGTTGTTTCCAGCCATTCATTCCTCTGTGAAGCTGCTGTGCTCTTTAGGGGAACTGCATGGATAGAAATCAGTCTCAGTGGGAGGTGTCACAGTTAGAAAGGGCAGCATGAATTGGGTATGTGGCTTGCATTACACTAACTACCTCAACCTAGAGGTTAGACTTTTGCTGTCAGCTAACAACATTTTGGAGAGGGTATGTTCATTTTTATTTTTAGTAACCCACTTGGTTCTTCCCTGTCACTTCTAAGAACTCAGTTTACTATATTCTACACTTGAACCCTGACACACCTTGACCCAGGCTGGAAGGACAGGATTACGCAGAGTGAATGCGTATCTCTTCGACGACGTGTTTGTAATGAAGCGTCTCTTTGGGAGCCTACTTAATACAAATCACCTTTCATTTTCCAACAAGGTAGCCAATGTTGGAGTCAGGTAGTAGTTTTAAATAAAAGTTCATTTTACTCCAAACTTCAGAGCTCAAATTTCACACGATTTTTAAAGGGCCATGACATAATATCTTTAATATGTTTTAGTTTCCAAATATCACTTTAGAATGAAACATATATTTTGAAGGTACACAATGATTTGTGCTTGCTTCTCATTAGGTTTTAAAATTATAACTATCTTAGGTTTTTGTCTCATTCAGCATTTGGATAGTTTTGAATTATACAGAGGATGTGCAAAATAGACGTTAAACATGCATTATAACACAAAGCAGAGATGGCAGAAGGAAAGTGTACATTGAGGTCTTGAGGAAGAAATCGGTATCTTTGCTGTGAGCATTCATCTTAATTTCAAGTTTTGTTTACCAACAGTTTAAAGGCCTGTACATCCTCCAAAATTGTGAAAACATTAAGAAGTCAAAGATAATTGGAATAGGAAATGGTAATAAGAGGTCTTCAATGCCAAGTCAATACACATTATGATCCTTTGTATTTCTTATATACCTATTCTTTGTTAATACTGGTTTACAGTGTCTATTTAGCACTTAATAGTCTTTTGGTCCTGCCTTGGATTCCATATTTTTATTGAGAAAACTTACTGTCTTTTTCTAGTATAAAAGAAATAGTCATGTTAAAATATTTAGAAAATATTTACAATAGAAATTAATGAAAAGAATTTGTGATTAAATGATACATGATGACATTTGCTTCAAAATAATTTTGGATAGGGAAAGAGGTGAGGGTCTAGATGAAACTGTATTGGCCCTGGTAAGTTTTGTGTACGTAGTGGTTCATTGTGCTGTTCACTTTATTTTTGTATCTTTTGATAATTTCTGTAAGTTAATATGATAAAGGTGTCTAGTCCCATTGCTCAGAGAAAATTATTTCTTCTTCTCTATAAAAACATTCACAGAAATACACTTAACACATATTCATATATATTTTTTTAATTTAAGCAAAATTGTACTAGCCTAATATAGAGACTCTTGAGTTTAGTAGACTCAGGTTGTTCTCTCCAATGCCTGGGAGGCTCCTGTGTATGGCTACCATTTGAAATTTGTTGACCTGTTGTTGGATGGTCAGGTTTGGTGAGTGAGTAAAGCCACATGTGAACTCATTTAGGGGGCTTCAGTTCCAAAACACAGTTAGTTGCTGTATTTGTTGTTGTTTAGTTGCTAAGTTTTATACCCGACTCTGTGACCCTATGGACTGTAGCCTGCCAGGCTCCTCTGCCCATGGGATTTCCCAGGCAAGAAGATCGGAGTGAGTTGCCAGGTCCTTCTGCAGGGGGTCTTCCTGACCCAGGAATTGAGCCTGCATCTCCCGCACTGGCAGGCCAATTTTTGTCTTTTTTTTTTTTAACCACTGAGCCACCTGAGAGCCCTTGTGTTCAGTCGTTAAGTTGTGTCCGACTCTGTGACCCCGTGGACCGCAGCGCACCAGATTTCCCTGTCCTTCATTATCTCCTGGAGTTTGCTCAAACTCATGTCCATTGAGTTGGTGATGCCATCCAACCATCTGTTGTCCCCTTTTCCTCTAGTCTTCAATCTTTCCCAGCATTAGGGTCTTTTCCAATGAGTAGGGTCTTTTCCAATGAGTTGCGTCTTCCCATTAGATGGTCAGAATATTGAAGCTTTAGCTTCAGCATCAGTCCTTCCAATAAATCTTCCAGGTTGACTTCCTTTAGGATTGACTGGTTTGATCTCCTTGCTGTCCAAAGGACTCTCAAAAAGCCCTTAGATGCAGCTTAAATATTTTCTGTAGGATGAGATGTGGAAAAAAATAGAAAAGTAGAGAAGCTACCTCATTCTTTCCTCTCTCCTTTTAAATTGTTACTCTCTCTTCCTCTGAAAGAAGAAATGGAGGGAAGACAGAGCAGAAGTTCAAAGGGTTTGTTTCAGAGTGTGAGGAATGAGAGTTGGATTGCCATCTGCCTCTACTTGTTCTAGCCCCTCTATGTCATCTACTTTAAGCCCAAGTGTGTGTCCATTTTATATGTACAAGTTCTTTTTCCATACCCCAAGCAATAAAAAAAAGGTCATGAAAATAGAATTTACAGGACAGATCCTTAGGTAGCATGACTCAAAGTGTTGTACAGGTGGCTAGGTAAGTCTTCTAGAAAGATAATTCCTTCAAAGAGATTTAATTATAGTTCTTTTATTTACTTTAAAGGTATCTTTTAACTTAGGTTTTTAGCAGAAGTTCACATGACTTCAACTTTGTGTGAATGGCATTATACCCTAAAAGCATGTGAGAAGCATTCTTGGTGCACTTGACCCTTATCCACGTTAATTTTCAGAACACTACAGGAAAGTGTTGACCCTGTTATGGAAAATAATCTCATTGATTATGGAAAGCTCAGTTCGATTCATGAAGCAAATGGCTGCCGATCTGTGAAAAACTTTTCTTAATACAGCACAGGTCTCTTGGACTAGCCTACCTTTGCATGACTAGTTATTCTTGAACATTTTTTCATGGTGTATGATCCTTTTAATGTGTTGTTGGTTTCTGTTTGCTTTTACTTTGTTGAAGATTTTTGCATATGTGTTCATCAGTGATATTGGCCTGTAATTTTCTTTCTTTTTTTTTTTTTTTGGTGATCTCTTTGTCTGGTTTGGATATCTGGGTGATGGTCATCTCATGGAATGTGTTTGGCCGTGTTCCTCCCCCTGCTGTTTTTGGGAAGAGTTTGAGAAGGGATAGGTGTTAGCTTTTCTCTAAATGTTTGACAGAATTTGCCTGTGAAGCTATCTGGCTCTGAGCTTTTGTTGTTGGAAGGTTTTTTCTTTTTTCATCACAGTTTTGATTTTTGTGCTTGTGATTGGTCTGTTCATATTTTCTGTTTCTCCCAGGTTCAGTCTTGGAAGGTTGTACTTTTCTATGAATTTTCCATTTCTTTCAGGTTGTCCATTTTACTGGACATTGAATTTTCCTTTAACAAGGGAAAAAGCATTTGTTTCTATATTATAGGTTAGTTTGCAAGCCAGAATGATAAAGGCATAAACCCCTTTATTCCTCCATCTTGGCAAGGGAACACTATTATTTTCTGATAATTGGATCAATAAAACATTGCTTTTATAGAAAACTGGACACTGTCGCTTACTGAGGAATTTGCTTGGAGTCACTTCTTTTTAATTTGCACAGACGAGGTACTAGAAGATGGTTTTTTCTAATATGTGGAAGATATACCCCTTGCTTTTTAAAATTGTTTTGAGTTTCTTTGGGAACGTAGGGATTTGTGAGATGTTTGAATTAATCCCTCTTCTGGCTATGATGGCAGAAGTGCACATTTATTTAACTGTTAACCTATCCTCATAAGACATCTGCCGCTTCTTGTTAGGTTTATTCTCTAGACCTCAAAGCTACAGAGAGCCTTGAACTGAGAGCTCTCATCTCAACCCTTCTCTGTCCTCTCATGTTTCATCACCCTTTCTCCCTTCCTTGCTGTCTTTTCTCTTCTCCCTTTATTTTCCTTCCTCTCTTCTTTCTCTTCCCTCTGTGTCTCCTGTTTTAAGCTCCCCTTTCTCTACCCTCTCTGCCTCCTTCTATCCCCCCTGTCCTGGAATGTGCAGTTTCAACGGTGACTAAGTTAAAATGAGAGATCACTAGATGCCATGGCTAAGTGGCAGCCAAATACATAAATAAGTATCCAGAGAAGATGTTTTCGAACTTGACTTTAATTAAAAATTAATCTCTCTGAAATAACAGGATTGCTTTATTGCTAAGGAGTAATTCAATCAAACATTACTTGAAGCAACCTATCAACTTCATTTTGAAAGTGCCCTAGGTCTGTTGACCTTAAGTGTTGGCTTAAAGACGATCTTGCTTTGGTTTGGCAATATGTTTCAAAAACTTATTGTTATTTTTACATGGGTCCAGGAATTAATGGAAATTTTCAACAGAAATTAATTTATTGCAAAACAACTGAAAATTCAAAGTACATAAAATTTTTCCTGGTTTCTTAGACTTTGAGTTGAAGAATTAAAATACAAGTAGACACAACACCTACCATGAAATGATATTTGGAGGAAATATTAATACTTTTACTAAATGTTTAGGTATCTTCTGATATTAGAAAAACACCAGATTATAGCAAAAGTCAATGTAAAATATGATAGAATATAAAGATACTAAAACTAAAAACTAAAAATCCTTCCTTAGTTGTGCCAGGTACTCCTTAGTTGTAATCAACATGGGTTTTTAAAATAGCCATTAATGGAAAAATCATGAATCATAAATTATGTTTATGTGGCGATATCATTTAGTAGTTCCGTCTAGAAGTGGGACCCGGTAGGAATAGAGCAGATCCAAACACTGAACAGAAGAGTCGCCCTGTGGAGTTCAGTGCAGTTCAGTCGCTCAGTCGTGTCCGACTCTTTGCGACCTATGAACCGCTGCACGCCAGGCCTCCCTGTCCATCACCAACTCCCGGAGTCCACCCAAATGCATGTCCATCAGTCGGTGATGCCATCCAACCATCTCATCCTCTGCCGTCCCCTTCTCCTCCCACCTTCAATCTTTCCCAGCATCAGGGTCTTCTCCAATGAGTCAGCTCTTTGCATCAGGTGGCCAAAGTATTGCAGTTTCAGCTTCAACATCAGTCCTTCCAGTGAACACCCAGGACTGATCTCCTTTAGGATGGACTGGGTGGATGATCAGTTAAAGTTGCTGTTACAAGTAATTCTCCCTACCCCTCATAATGTAGCTTGAGTAAGAGAGGTTTGGGGGGCGTGTGGCGTGTGTGCATATGTATGCGGGGAATGTGGATGCCTGTATATGCTCATATGTGTGTCTTATTCTTACCTGGTGCTCTACAGGTAGACCAGGTCTAGTGTGTCACTTTTCACACAGGGACCTAGGCTCATTCAATCTTGTTTTTACTTTCTTCTCAATAGGCAGTTTTCATGTGATGGTTCAAGAAGCGTGTCGCCCTCATATGTATACTTGAGGTCATCAGAAGAGGAAAGGTCAGCTGAGCAAACATCCATTCCTTCTAAGACAGTAGCACGCTTCAATTCTCTGTAGGTTCCATTAGCCGGGTATTAGTCATGATCACATTAGATGCAAGGGAAGCTGGAAAATCTCTAGCTAGGCTGTTGTTTACCTATTTAATTCAAAATTTTTAATTTGGCATTTTGCTATTAAAAGGAGGTGATGCATATTCATGCAAAGCCAGTGATGTCTTCTAGGGGTATTGTGTATGCTAATCCACGAGTGCCTTGTGGTTTAGTCAGTAGGTGAGCCCAAGCTACTGGTTCCGATACTCATTGGGCCTGAGGAATATCATTTATCACCTGCTATACTTGGCAGGAGTCGAAGGACTGCAGTTCTGAAAGTGACTGGATGTCGTCTGATATTACAGTGGATGGAAATATTTCCAGTTAGCAAAGAACAAGCTAAATTGCTTTACTGAGAAATATATTTTTTGTACCTTTAAATGTACAAAAGGATTTATTTAAATGTACTAAGGGATTTAAATGTACTAAAGGATTTATTTAGTTAATTTTGTTCTTGTGTGTAAATAAATGTTCTGGCATGCTCCAATGAAAAGCACACAAATAGGGAAGATAATTTATAGAGAAAGTTTAAACATACTCAATTTGCTGTAATTATAGTCAGAGCAGGAAAACATTCCATAATGTATTTTGTACAAATACTATGCATTTTTGCAGATACGCTATTTATGGCATATCTTTTATAGCCTTTTTTCTCTGACCTGAATAGCAAGTCTTGTCTGTATCTGATTCATTTGAATAATATATTTTGATCTTTTTGCATATTTCTGTTAATATCCCATGGTAGATGCTTTCATATACATTATACCGTTTAATCCTTTGGATATGAAGGGTACTGTTATTTTCTCCTTTTCACTGATGAGGTCACGAAGTTGTCAGAGGAGGGTGGGGATACAAACCTAGTTCTGATCACTGTCTTTGCTTCTTGCAGTTTACTCTACATCCTTTTATTCTTGGGGCTTCCCCAGTGGTGCAGCAGTAAAGAATCTGCCTGCAATGCAGGAGACCTGGATTTGATACCTAGATCAGGAAGATCCCCTGGAGAAGGAAATAGCAATCCACTCCAGTATTCTTGCCTGAGAAATCCCATGGACAGAGGAGCCTGGCGGGTTATAATCCTTTTGTTCTGATAGCTACCAATTATTACTTTATATTTGTCTATATTTTAACTTATTTACTCAGTTCTGAGTTCTTTTTAGACAAGAACTTAATTACAGAAAACAAAGTATTTGTTTCTCACATGTCAGCTATGAAAGCGAGTAGCATTAGTATATTCAGAACACAAAAATCTATGCATGCTGTTTATTTTCCTTTTGTATATGGAGCCTAGGTTGTGTAGTGTGCAAAGGATCTGAGGAACTTCCTTGAAATTTCTCCTGTGCTTTCATCTCAGGTGTTTCTGCAAGTCCTGAATCATTTAATGATGACTTCCAAACAGAATAGAAAATATAGGATGAAGCTATTAAAAATTAAGCAGTAATTAAAATAGATACTTTTGATTTTCTTTTTTCACAAAAATATTTTTTCTATTTAAAGAAATTAAGACTTTCCTCTTCAGTTGTTTTTTAGTTAATATCACTTAACTAATTTAATTTGTAGAAATATGTGTAAAAAAAAAAAATGTTGAGAATTCCCTGGTGATTCAGTGGCTAAGACTCCATGCAGGAGGCCTGGGTTTGATCCCTGGTCAGGGAACTAAGAGTTCTGCATGCTGCAACTAAGATCCCACATGCCACAACTAAGACCCAGCATAGCCAAATAAATAAATATTTTTAAAAATTTTTGTCATACACACATGGAAAGAAAACAAGTGATTTCCTCTTTACCTTGGTATAAGGAAAGACATGTCTACTTATGATTCAAAATCCAAAGTCAATAAAAGAAAAAATTGATAATTTGTATACCACACATACAGAGCTCATGGGATAAAACACCATTAGCAAATCAAAGACAACTTATGAACTGGTAGTAAATATTTGCAACATATGCCACAGACGAAAAGCTTAATACATTCTTAATGTACAAAGACTTCTGAGAGGCTGAGAAACAAAAGACTAAAACGTCAAGAAAATAAATGGGAAAAGTTATGAACTATCAATTCAAACTTGCAAGTAAAGATATAAAAATGCGACTTGAGCATGAGGAAAAAAAGTTCAAGTTCACCCATAATTAGGTAAATGCTAGTAAAAATAGTACTGAGATGCCATTTCTCAGCTATCAATTTAGTGAAAATTAAATACTGTGGTAACACATCCTACTGATGAAGCCAGAAAGAAATAGGCGCTCTCAAACATCGCTGGTAGGAATGTACCTACTACAACCTTTCTGAATGGGAATTGGACAATACTTGGCTGTATTACGTGTGCTATTCTCTTTGACCAGCAGCTGCACTTTTAGGAATCTCCCCTATACATACAGTACTCTGGAAATACCTATACAAATTTATGCATTGCAATTTCAATGAGAATTACAGAATAGTGGAAACACCCAAATACCCACATACAAAGGAATGGTTGAATCAGCTATTGTATAGTCATTGAATAGAATACTAGGCAACAGTAAAAAAAAAAAACCAATTGTTAAACCTGAAACCAATCCAAGTGTCCACTAACACATAAATGGAAATAAAAAATATGTTGTATATTATTCAGAATATACAGAATATTATTCAGCCTTTAAAAGAAAGGAAAATCTGCAGTATGCTAAAACATGAATGAACCTTGAGGACATTATACTAAGTGTAATAAACTAGTCACAAAAAGGCAAATGCTGTGTGATTCCACTTACATGAAGTACTTGGAGTAATCATATTTAGGGATTAGGTCATTATTACAAATGTGTGAAGTGACTAGTTTTAAGATAATAGCAAGTGTCCAGACATGTTGGGAATTGAGAATGCATGATAACAATTAAACAACAGCAAGAAACAAATTCCCAAAGCTCTCTGAAGCCACATGTAACCCCCATGCCTAACATACACTCTGTGGTGCTAAATTTCTGGTCAGGTAGGCTGTCATAAGCCCTGATAAATTTCCTTTTCTTTCCCTGTCATTCTTAATGAACACCTCCCTATGATCCCTTTTCACTTGAAGTCATTCTACAAAAATTTAAATATAACAGTTTTACCAAAATTTTACTGAAATAGATAATTGGAATCAGGATTAGTTTGCCATCTTCTAAAGTCTGTCTTTTAGAATATATTTGAGAAGATATCACTTTATTGTGCTATTGTAAAGCGAAGAAGTGTTCGTGCTTGGCATTTAGTAGGTTAGAAGGAATACCTGAATTGCTTTTATGAATAATAAGAGCCATTTGTAATGAACCGATTGATCACTTGTAAACAAATTACGTAGAGCTGAAGTGCTTTGAAGCAGCTCGTGCTTGTTGAAGTACTATTTGTACTATTGATTTGCTTTGCAACTCCTTTCAAACTAACATTAAAGAAAAATTAAGTCCAATATAATTCTAACTTCTTAATATAAATTATTAGTATGATGGGTCACTGGTGATTGAAATATTTTAAAAGATTATATTTCCCATTATTAAACAGTTCTTTTTTTGATACATATCTTTATAGTATGTACAGACCCAGCATTTCAGAACGTCAAATATAGAATAATCCTTTACAAAATAATGGAGTAGTAAATTTCTTTGGTTGGCTACTGTACTCTTCCCTTCCTGCCTGCCTTTCTTCTTTTCTGTTTCCTTTCTTATTTCCATAATCATTTCTTAAGCTCTGTGCTAAGATAACTTACTCCTGAAGAATAAAAATAAGATAGTCTTAACTGTCCTTAAGTAACATTGTGTTAGAAGGGTATGAGAGTGGCTATATCTCATTTGACTATATTTCCTATTTCTCGGATATTTATAGTCATTGTGATTATTTAGACATAAAAGAACATGTCTTTGCATTTCATTTTTATTTCTTAGTGCCTAACATGAATGAGCAGGTTAAATCATTAAGTATTAAAATCTTTTCCATAATGAAATTAAGATTCTATAAAACTGAACCACTATATAAAACATACCATCCTTCCTCCTGAGTTCTCTTCTTGAGCACTGCAAGAGTACTCTTGTGCAGTGGCGTTTTGTGTAAAAAAATTAGGGGCATTTTTCTTTATTTCTACTTCATAGGTTTATCCAAATTTCATTGATGAACAAAGGAAAACGGTTTTCAGTGTGTGATAGCAATATTCCAGTAGAGAAGAAGAACCGTGCAAAGCTGTGTGGGGATAGGAGCCAGTGATCTTGTACGGGTGAGGGAAACTGTGGTATTAAGAAATTTCAGATGTCAGTGGATTAATATGGCACAGGTTTATTTCTCAGTTGTATCACTTCCTGATGTGAGTTGGGCCACTCTCCTGGGTGACTCTCCTTCAACAGTTTTCAGGAATTCCAACTGTTTCCCTCTTAGCTACACAGATGGGAAAGACTCACACTCATTGTATTTAACCATCTAGTTCCAGAAGTAATAGCTCACTTTGGCTGTTGGTGAGAACTGAGCAACATATTCCCAATCATGTTGCTGAGAATTGTGGTCTTGCTTTTATGCACAGGAGGAGAAAACGCTGTGGTGAGCACACGGCCTGGTTTCTTATTCACCCGTGGATAGTAATATGTAAAAATAAACTGCTGAAGAAAGAAAAAAATTATGTCCAAAGCAGGTTTTTTTGCTGGACACAAAAATAGTACAACCTTTCCCTGAAGGGCTTCTCGTATCTCCATCCTTTAACACATCTTATTACAAAAAAGAATGCCCTCCACTGAAGACTGGTGTTTCTTTGATCTCTCTTCAAAGTATATTACTAGTCTCTCTAGTAGAAAGTTCCCACAGTTTTATATGCTGGCCAGAATTCTGATTCTCTAATTCACATAGAGTTTATGATATTTTATAATATAATTTGCTCCTTTATTTATGTCATACTGATGTCCAAAAGTTGGATATTAAGAGAAAGTAAACTGTAGACTCATTTGGCTATAAAATGTCAACAAATTACCCCTTAGGATGATCTGAAATCACGGAGGGCCGCAAACATCTCGTAACAAAGAGAATGTTACTCTACTCAGAGTATCTGTAGGTTGCAGTCCACTGATCCAACTAGTAAAGGGCGTTATCTAACAAAGTGGTGGAAATTAGGAGCTAGCGTCCAAAGTCTTAGAAAATCTACTTAACCCTTCTGTTTTTGAAGATCAAGTGATTGAGTTGAAACCATGTAAAATTTTTTAAAACTTCTAGTTCCAAGTTCATGAAGTACAAACTGTTTTCTTTAACATAGCATCCCATCTTCTTTCTTTTCAGTATTATATATTAGTTCAATAATGTTGCCTAACCTCTCCCTATTCTCTTCCCCCCAAATACAATAGCTCAGAACAGCAGATATGGCACTTCCCTGGTAGCCCAATGGGTAATACTGCGTACTCCCAGTGCAAGGGGCCTGGGTTCCCACCCTGGTCGGGGAACTGGATCCAACACGCTGCAACTCAGAGGTCACAGGACACTAGAGGATCTCCCACGCCACAACTAAGACCCAGCGCAGCCAGCTAGCTAAATCCATACATGTCTTTAAAAAAGAACAGCAAGCATTTATTTTCCCACTGATGGGTAAAAGCTGGGCTTGACTGAGTTTGCCATAATGCTGTGGGTTGGATTTAGGTTTTCTCCATGTATTTCCTCTTCCTTCATGAGCCAATAGTACCCAAGGTTCCTAGGTTCTTTCCATCTCAGTGCCCTGACATTGCCCGTAGGATGGTGTCCTCGTCACACGGTTGAAGTTTTCTGACCAGCACAACGTCGCATTCCAACGCGTGGGAATTGGGGGAAGAGAGAAGATTGCCACAGAAGCAATGGCCTTTTGAAGTTATTTGAAAGGGATTTCTGCTCTTATTCCATTGGCCATAGCATTGTAAAGTGGCAGGACTTTGTGACCAGGTAAACTAGCCTTTCATTTTGAGGCCCTGTATTCAGGTAAATAAAATCTTGAGGATCGACAGAGAACAGATATTGACAATCAGCAGTCTGTACATTCAGAAAAGTTTGAACTATTATATATATATATTATATATGTATGTACATATATGTATGAGTATGGGTATGAGTGTATGTGTGTATATTATGGGGGAATGAGCATGAGTATATTATATATGTATGTACATATATGTATGAGTATGGGTATGAGTGTATGTGTGTATATTATGGGGGAATGAGCATGAGTAGAAAAGATTAAAAAAGCCCCCTTCTGCTTAGGAGAAACTGTGTAGATAACAGTCTTTTCATAGCAAGAAAATGAGATTTTTGAACTTTTCTTAGCTCATCAGCCTTCAGTATAACTTATATGATTACCTCGATTAAATGATTGTCTACTTGTTTTTGCAACAAGAAACAGCCATGTGTTTCAAATCTCCCTTATGGGAGCCTGTACTTTGTAAATAACCGAGTTCACGTACAGAGTAAATGTGAGAACTTGATCAAATGAAAAGTTTGATTAAAATGACATAATAAGGCCTTGCATGTTTATAAGCACACATCATAATTTTATTTCACATAATGTGTGCTATATCATCTGGGTTGGAACCTGAATTATTGGAAATATCGTGCATGTGTGTGTTTTTCTTCTCTCTTCAGAGCTTAGAAATTCTATTTCAGAACTATTATTGAAGATCGAATTGATGTCAGCCAGGAAACTAACTTCCTGTCACTTGGCATTGAATTACTACATTGAGTTTTTAGACAATGAACAAATTTAGCTAAAAGATGCAAGCTTTTTTTTTGACTTATCATTAGTACCTAAGAATAGGAATCTTTGATACTGTTTCATCTCCATTACAGATACGGTTATTGGCTCAGAATCATATTCAACCCTCTTTTATCTTGAACTAATCAAGTCCAAACTTCCTGCTGGAAACCCATGTATGTTCTTTAAATGTGGACTGCAGAGCCAACTTATCTGATAAAGCAAATAACATAGCATTTTCTACAGAAATGAAGCAGAGCAGCCATTTTGCAAGGAGCATAATGTTTTCCCCTGCTGTTTTTATTTCTCCTGTATATCACCAGTGGGAAAGATGGGATTGTACCAGAATGTAGTTTGTGAAGCCTGATGCAAGGCAGTATTTTTTAAAAGTAATTTTCCTGAATATGTGGTATACAAGAGAAAGATTTGTTTTGTCTTTGAAAATTGGGTCACAATTTTCTGAAAACCCGCAAAATTTGCATTATATCTTTGTTGACTTTCTGGTTGTGCCAGGTTTTCTGTGACATCTAAAAAACAGTATACATTTATGTGTACAAGGGCCTTTATGGGGCAACCAGTAGTACCAAGGCTCTGTTTCATTGTGTACAGCCTAGTTCAGTGAGCATGAAGGTGTCCTGGGGTTGACTTGATCGAGCCCAGGTCTTTGCCTGAGAGGATGAGCTGGGAACTCAGCTTACGGGGAAGGGGCAAGACAGAGCCTTAAGCATCTACTTTCTTCCTGGCCCTAGAAAACTCTCTGACACATGGGAGGCTCTAGGGAAAAAAAATTATATATATATATATATATATATGTAAAAGGAAGAATCCCAAGGGAGAGGCCATCTTCTCAAGGTGAGGATCTTGAGTTTATATTGTGATCAAGTCAGACATGTCCCAGGCTGCTTGGTATAGTGACTGTGAAGATGTAGAGACAATTTTTCTTTGTGCTGAATTGTACAAATTGCATTGCAAGATATTTATCATTTTCCCTCTCCTTCCCGAAGTCAATGCCAGTAGTGTCCCCAGTTCATGGGACAACCAAAAAGAGCCCACTCCTCCTGGTACGTTGTAAAATGCCACTTATAGAGAGGTTCTATCCCTGCAGAAAATCACTTGCTATAGTCCCATAGTTGGTTGGTTGGTTGATTTATCTATTACAAATAATTTTATCTTCTGTAAATTCTTTTGTTTTTATTTTAACATTTCTTATTTTTATTGTGAACTAGTTTAAGTGTTAAGAAAAGCACAATGAATAAGCATGGTGAATATACAGAATTAACACTTGTATGTACTCAGCATCTAGCCTTGCCACATTTTAGCATGTGGCTTTCTAAATTTTTTGAAGCCATGGGGTACTGCATCGTTATTAAAGCTTTCTCTGTGGTCCTCATCAGTCTCTTTTCTGTATCCTTACCCCAGGAAAAAAAACTGCTGCCTTGATTTCAGATTTTTAATTTCTTATGTGTTTTTATGATTTTACCATATTTCTGTATATTTCTTAGTGGTATTTGGTATTTATTTACATATTTTAAAACTTATTGTAAATGATATTACAGCCTATTCTTGTGCATCTTCTTTACTTGATGCATGATTATGTTATCAAGATTTGTCTATGAGATACAAGCGCTTTAGATTATTCATTTTAAAAGCTATAAACCAGGTAATACAAATACATGCCACAATTGATTTATCTATATTTCTGATACTTGTATATTTAGACTATATCTAATTTTTTAGAACTCAATACCAATGCTATATTGAATGTTCTCATACATATCTTTTAGTGTATGCATTTATCCCTAGAAATTCAACTTACAGGTGTGAGGATCTGCTGACATTTAATGTACCAAGTTTTGCAAGATTACTCAATAGTGCTCGCCTGTACCAACAAAGCATTGCAGGACCCACTGAAAGTTCATGAAATTTTAGTATTATCTTTTGCTACTGCTACTATTGGCAACATTAAAAAATGTTAACAATCCTTTGTGTGGGTCATTGTTTGTTTTTAACACTTTGTATTTTCCCAGTTACTACTTTTCACGTGTTTATCGGTATCCATGGATCCTCTTGTGGGCCTTGCCTGCTCATATGACTTTTTTCCATTCTTCTACTGGGTCTTTTGTCTTTGTAGATTTTTTAAGCCAGATTTCTGTTTTTATGTATATACACACATATGTATATGTATACTTTAAACAGATTTTCCCAGCCTCTGACTTTTGTATGTTCTATGCTTTTTGTTGTACAAATGAAGTGAAGTGAAGTGAAGTGAAGTGAAGTCACCCAGTCATGTCTGACTCTCTGCAACTCCATGGATTGTAGCCTACCAGGCTCCTTAGTCCACAGAATTTTCCAGGCAAGAGTACTGGAGTGGGTTGCCATTTCCTTCTCCAGGGGATCTTCCCAACCCAGGGATCGAACCCGGGTCTCCCACACTGCAGGCAGACGCTCAAATGACTGAGGCCAATTTTTGTCAGTCTTTTTTACTAGAGTTAGCAGTTTTCCGGTATGGTGTAAAAAAATCTTTTTATATTAGTCTTTTTTTCTCTAGGTGGAAAGCCAGTTGTCCAAGAATCAGCTTTAAAAATTGTCATTTTTTTCCCACATTGGATTGCATATTAAATAATCTTTATGTGGTATTTCTATTTCTGAGCTATATATATATTTTATCCTGGTAGGCTGCCGTCTCTGGGGTCGCACAGAGTCGGACACGACTGAAGCGACTTGGCAGCAGCAGCAGCAGCCTTATACTTTACTCTTTTTATTTTCTTCGACCACCCCGGGTCTTCCTTGCGGCACGGGCTTTTCTTTAGCTGTGGTGAGCGGGAGCTCCTCTCTGGTTGTGCCGGAAGGGCTTCTCACTGCCGCGGTTTCTGTTGTTGCGGAGCCGGGGGTCGAGGATGTGCGGGCTTCAGTACTTGCAGCGTGTAGGCTGCGGAGTGGCAGCTCCTGGGCTCGGAGCACAGGATCAGTAGTTAAGACACATGGGCGTAGTTGCTTTGTGGCATGTGGGATCTTCCTGGATCAGGGATTGAAGCTGTGTTTCTTGGCATCGGCAGGAATGGTCTTTACCACTGAGCCACCAAGGAAGCCCATCCCTTTGTTCTTATATATGAATTTAATAATCCTTTTAAGTTATTAACACATAAAAGTTATACATTGACATTTTGATTGGCACTGAATTGAACTTACAGAATAATTAGGATAAAACTCTAATTAACAAATAGTTTATTAATAATTAATAAAACATCTCTATGCTATTCACCCCTCCTACTCATGAACATGTTATCTCTCTATTTATATAGAAAATCTTCATGTGTTTCAATTTTAAATGAGAACATTCTATTAAAAAAACATTTTTTTCTAGTTGTATCTCTAGGACATTGTGTTCTATGTGTCTCTTACTAATGGAATTGGTTTTAATATTATATTTTCTTTCACTGTTTTTATTGTTGTTCCTGATACAAAAGTATATATTTTGCTGGTGTATTTCTTTATTTCTTCTAAATCATTTCGAGATAAATTTTCTCAAACTCTCCATATAATTGGTAATATTATACGCTGATATTTTTCCTACCTTTTCTATTCTTATTACTTTGTTTTAATTTTTTGTCTCAACATGGTGATAAGTGCCTGTGGTATAAAGGTTTATTGAATGGGTGACAGACATTTTTATCTTATTCCTGCCTTTAGAGACTTATCATTTCATGCATGATTTTGAACTTTATATATATTTATAAATGATGCTTAGTAATGATTTACATTGTTTTAAGTTGTATATGTTGTTCAGTCACTAAGTGATGTCCAATTCTTTGAGTCCCCATGGATTGCAGCATGCCAGGCTTCCCTATCCTGTGCTATCTCCCAGAGTTTGCTCAAGCTCATGTCCATTGAGTCATTAAGGCCATCAAACCATTTCATCCTCTGTCAGCCCCTTCTGCTGGTATCATATTCTATATGTTCACCATTAATATGGTCTTCTCTACTGTAGCTTTTGACTTCTTTCTATTCCTGTTTCTGTTATTTAAAATTTTCTTTTTATATTTAAATCATGAATGGGTCTTCATATTTATCAAAAATAATTGTAGACTTTTTTTTTTTTTTACAGCAGTCATGCTATTCCAGTAGTCTTCTAATAGCTGTACAGTGGTCGAGTCCTTTGTTACAGGGAACACTGGAGTCATGGGTCTGGGACCCACTGACGGGGGGATGAGCGGAGCTTCTGGCTCCAAAGCCATTTTCTACTGAAGCAACTTCTTAGCCCTTTTGGGCTTGGCTCCTTTGTGCTTCAGAAATACTGACTGAGCTACGTAGAGATGACAGTTGGCCCTTGAGTGACATGGGTGTGAACTGTGAATGTGCACTTACTATGGACTTATTTTACTAAATACGCAGCAGTATTAGCATAGTATCCAAGGCTGGGTGAGCCTGCATTCAGCACCATGGCTACAGAGGGCAGCCTGTGAAGCTATCCTCAGATTTTCTACTGTGCAGAGGGGTGGGCTCCCTTAACCCCCACTTTGTTCAAAGGGCAACTGTATTTAACAATTCGTTATCAGAATTCAAAGCACGAACAATGGCCGTTTCACCTCAGATTAATGGTTTAAATTCCAAAAGAAACTTCCAGTCATTTCTTAATGATTTCTGGATCTGGTTTTATTACTCAATCAGCAGTATGGACACAGGGACTGTTGATTCTTTTTGCATTCTCTTTGCCTTGAATAGAGGTCATAGAGCCTGGGGAAAATATGTGAAATAAACTGAGCCTCTTTATTTTCTTCATTTGTAAACACAAGGCATCCGGAAAGCCTGTATTAGGATATTGAGTTCTGGATGGTTAAAAATCTCGGATGAATTTAGGCTTTCTTTTGGGCAAGTACATGAATTGGGATGTATAAGCACGTTCACCACTCCATAGAGCAAAGAAAGTAATGAACTACTGCTGCAAAAAAAATGACGCAGATGAGTGCTGCGGAAAACAAATAGAGGGGACACTCTACTATGTGATTCCACTTAATGCGAAGTTTTAAGAATAGAAAACAAATCTGAGGTGATAAAGCAGAAGAGTGCTTACCATCCGAGTGAACACAGCTTCCCTCTGGGCTTTCCACGTGGCTTAGTGGTAAAGAATCCACCTGCCAGTGCAAGAGACACAGACTCGGTTTGATCCCTGGGTCAGGAAGATGCCCTGGAGGAGGAAATGGCAACCCACTCCAGTATTCTTACCTGGAAAACCCCATGGGCAGAGCAGCCTAGCGGGCTACAGTCCATGGAGTCACAGAGTAGGACACAGCTGAGCACTTACAGATGGCACTCTCACTGCTACGGGAGAGGGGAAATCAGTAAGTCTCAAGGAGTTTTGGAAACATTTTGAATTTTGATATGGGTAGCGGTTAACTACGTGAATCATAGGCTATACCTTTAAGATTTTTGTACTTTGTGTGTGATGCCTTAATTAAAAAGAGAATGGCTGAAACAAATTCAGAAAGGGCTCAACTATATGTTTTTGATAAAATACAGTTTAGATATAACCTTTTTAAGTTCATAGGAAATTACAGTTGACTCTTGAACAACAAAGGTTTGAACTGCACATGTTCACTTATATGCAATGTTTTGCAACAAATAGGTGCTCTTACATGATCTGTGGATGGTAGAATCCATGGATGCAGAAGGCTGACTGTAAAGTGGATTTTCAACTGTGTGATGTCGCTGATCCTGAAACCTCCTTTGGTCAAGATCAACTGTATTGGTTGGAGCAGGTATGCAAGCATGCTCCATTTCACATGCTTGCTTCACAATCATATGAATCCGTTTATGAGCAGCTACCAGCCTGAAGGCATTGTGTCAGGCCTTGGAGGAATCTGAGAAAGTCCATAGGGCTGACAGTCCAGTGGGTGCTGAATAACTAGATAAGTGTAATGGTATGGTGGAAATCTATAAATGCCAGTAGACTCTTAGGAAAGAAGGGGTCAATGTGTTTAGAGCAGGGTTGGGGGCATAAAGTAGAGACTTTGGAGAGGAGATGGATTTGAGGAGACATTTTAACGATAAGTAGGAATTTGTCAAGTAGAAGTGTGGCACTTAGGGGTATGTTAATGCTCAAGCTGTAGAATGAGGCATTGTACTCAGGAACTCTATATTTCTTATAAAAATATAAGCTCAGAAGTGGTACTATATGAAGGTGGAAAGTTGAGAAGGGATCATGAATAGGGTAGAATGTTGAATGACATGCTAAGGAATTTTGATTTTGATTTTCCTTTTGGCTTTAGGGGTTAGGGAACTGTCGAAGAATTTTAATTAAGTGTCATGATTATGTTTGCATTTTTTGAGATAATTTTGTCAGTCAAACCTAAGACAATTTTGATCTTCCCTGGAGGTATGCCTTTGGTGCTTTTCTCAATTTATGTAACTGCTATGAGTTATCTCTTTAGACTGATGACTCTTAAATCCAAATCTCTATTCCAAACGTCTCCTTTTTCTTCACTCTGAGTAGAATTATTTCTCTGTCCCTGGATAGAAACTTGTCTTTATTTCATGTGTTTGTTTACCTTTAAATAACATAATCTTTATGATCACTTTAGGTCACAAAACAAGTTTCAATTTAAAATTTAGAATATTTATTTCAATACACTTATAAACACATCATTACTCAAAGCTCTTCCTGTTCCACCAAACCAAGACTGGGTACCAGTTCCCCTTCTTACCACACTTCAGCCATTTGGAAAGAACCTTCTTTTTTCACCTCCACACCCATTCACTAGGATCTTTGTAAGGGAGGTGAGGAAGAGAGAAGAGGCATAGAGGTAGAAGATTTCTTATTGGTTGCTCCTGGCTTAATGGCCAGTATTGGCTTAGTGACGTTATGGCCCAAGTCTCTGTAGGACTGGGGGATATGAACACTAACTCTTGGTTATTTATGTGAGATGTTTGAGGACTTCCCTGGTGGGTCCCTCTGATCTCACCTCCCTTGATCTGGAGAATGATCTTTCCTTGAGCATTTCAGATCACCTGGCTTCTCTTTTCTGCAGTCCCTATAGCTGCCTCCTGCAGGAGTCCCTTACCCATCCTGGCAAATTGCTTTTTTGAGCAGGATCCCTTTCTTCTTTTGTATGGATTAAGGCAAACATTCCTTCCACAAATTCCTATTCTTGTTCTAAGACTGATACATCTTTGATCTACAATCAGAGAAGACTACAATTTACTCCTCAGATGCCTTGCCCTCTCCTGCTGCCACCGGCCACCTTACCACACTTAGGTACTGAGCTTCTGGGTTTTCTTACTTGCAAGGGGACCTGCAAATGCAGGGAAGCTCTCTGATGATCTCCTTAAAATCCCTGAGAGAAGGCTAGGTCAGGAAGTAGTACATATCCCGATCATCCAAAAATCCTTTCATAAATCTCATATTGTTCATCTTTTTCATCCTGCATTCATATGAGGGGCTTTTAGATAAATTTGAGCAAGATGTAAATTTCTTAAGCTATATAAAAATCAAGCTATTTGTACTTATGCATAAAGTAAATGAATCTCACTCCCAAACCCTACCACTGAATTATATTGAGTAAGAGAAGCAGAGAATTGATATGACATACTTGCGATTACCTCCGAACAAGAGAATAACCTATGAGAATGTTTTCAATATACATAATCTATTCTTTTTGAGCCAGTTAGTTTTATTATAAATGGTTTTTATTCCATGAAAGTAAGCATAAGTTGTATTAGATTCTTTATGCATTTAAAATGAATTGAGTGTTACTTAGTTGTGTCCAACCCTTTGTGACCCCATAGACTCTAGCCCATTAGGATTCTGTATCCATGGAATTCTCCAGGCAAGAAAAACCAGTGGGTTTCCATTCGCTTCTCCAGGGAGTATTCCCAACCCAGGGATGGAATCCGGGTCTCCCGCATTGCAGGCAGATTATTTATTGTCTGAATCACCAGGGAATATATTTAATATTCATTTCATTCCATCCACGTGAAATTCCCTTTTATCATTGGTGTAAACTTCTCATAGGTATTCTAAGGTTTTGATGTTAGACGAAACTGAAGAGTTTTCTGGTGCTCCTTGGTTTTAGTTAAATCTGACTCCCCACTGGACTGTAAACTCCGTAAGAGAAGGACTAGATTTGAAATTTGACTCCTTTATCCTGCATGGTGTTGAGTACATATTAAGCACTCAGTGCTATGTGTTTTAAATGTCTTTTAACACTGTAATGAAAGGTAAATTAGATAACATTGGTAAATTTAAATAATTTGGAGCATTAATGATACTTTGGAAATTCTATTTTATACTCATATAAATTTGTTCAGTTGCTAAGTCGTGTCTGACTCTTTGTGACCACATAGACTGCAGCATGCCAGGCTTTCCTGACTCTCAGAGTTTGCTCAGATTCATGTCTTTTGAGTC
Source organism: Oryx dammah (assembly GCF_014754425.2). Classification (NCBI taxonomy): domain Eukaryota; kingdom Metazoa; phylum Chordata; class Mammalia; order Artiodactyla; family Bovidae; genus Oryx; species Oryx dammah. The sequence continues at coordinate 109,878,410 of NW_024070213.1, read as the reverse complement.
AGTGATGCTATCTAGCCATCTCATTCTCTGCTGCCTTCTTCTACTTTTGCCTTCAGTCTTTCCCAGCATCAGGGTCTTATTTCCAATGAGTCAGCTCTTTGAAGCCAACTTCTTCACTCTCTTTTACTTTCATCAAGAGGCTCATTAGTTCTTCTTTGCTTTCTGCCAGAAGGGTGGTATCATCTGCATATCTGAAGTTATTGATATTTCTCCCGGCAATATTGATTCCAGCTTGTGCTTCATCCAGCCCAGTGTTTCTCATGATGTACTCTGCATATAAGTTAAATAAGCAGGGTGACAATATACAGCCTTGTTATAGTCCTTTCCTAATTTGGAACCAGTCTATTGTTCCATGCCTAGTTCTAACTGTTGCTTCTTGACCTGCATACAGATTTCTCAGGAGGCAGGTCAGGTGGTTTGGTATTCCCATCTCTTGAAGAATTTTCCAGTTTGTTGAATGGCAACCCATTCCAGTGTTCTTGCCTGGAGAATCCCAGGAACGGGGGAGCCTAGTGGGCTGCCATCTATGTGGTCGCACAGAGTCGGACACGACTGAAGTGACTTAGCAGCACAAAGTCAAAGGCTTTTGCATAGTCACATATGAGGTAGTCAAATTATGACGTAGTCAAAGTCTCACATGAAGCATATTAAACATCAGAAGAACTGTACAGATTGGTTATTGGCCATTTGTATATCCTCTTTTTTTTCTAAAATTTTTTAAAAATTAATTTCAGCTTTGCAGGAAGTGGTTGAACCAGTTACCACCTCTTTTTCTTCAGTGGTAACATCTTGCATAACTGTAGCACAATGTCAAAGCCTGAAATTGGCATCAGAGATACCAGAATTGATTCATATTTCACCAGACTTATACGCATTTATGTGTGTGTGTGTATATGTGTTGTTTCATGCAGTTTTTCACATGTATAGTTTCATACAACCACCCCTACATTCAAGAGTCAACATTGGTTCCTTACTGCAAGACTTCTTTTATCATGCTTTTGCAACCTGACCTTCTCTCTCCATCTGTAACCCATAGTAACCACTGGTCTGTTCTTCATCTCTATTATTATTTTTGGAGTGCTGTTAAAATATTTTCTATTGTAACCTGTCTTTGCTTGGTTTTTGGATGTTTTTACATGTAATTTTACATTTAACAAGTATATTTTCCTACTCTATGGGTTGCGTTTATATTTTCTTCTTTGTACAATCTGATGATTTTGGTCATCTGATGTTCACAGAGGACTCATTGGAAAAGTCCCTGATTCTGGGGAAGATTGAGGACGGAAGGAGAAGAGGGTGTCAGAGCATGAGATGGCTAGATGGCATCGCTAATACAATGAACATGAACTTGGGCATACTCTGGGAGATGGTCAGGGACAGGGAGGGCTGGCGTGTTGTAGTTCATTGTGTCGCAAAGAGTCAGACACGATGGGGTGATTGAACAACAGCAACAACAATCTAATGAATAAAATTCTTGATTTTAATAGAATCTTATTTATATTTTTTCTTTATGTTTAGCGACTGTTGTCGTGTTTAAGAAATCTTTCCCTTCCCTCAGATCATGAAGGTGTTTTCCCATAAACCTTATTGTTTTGTGTACAATCCACCTGAAATTGATTACTGGTGTGAAGCTGAGGTCAAGTTTTATTTTTTTCCTTATGAATATCCAATTGACCCAGAACTCTTTATTAAAGGCTTTTCCCCCTGGGCTTTGCAGTTCCATCTTTGTGAACTGCATGTGTGTTATGAGTCCTTCTTTGGATTTTTGCATTCCATTGGTGAACTTGTCTACTCTTGTACCAGTGAAATTGTTTTTTATTTACTGTTGGTTGATAATAGGTCTTCATATCTGGTAAAGCAAATAGTTGCAACTTGTTCTTCATGAGTGTCTTGGACTTTCACGTATATATTTTACAAACATCTTTTAAAGTTATAAAAAGAAAATGGGATTTTGATTAGTAATGCACTGAACCTAGGCATGAGCTGGCATTTCTGTAGTACTGAATCTTAATTTATTAATATGGCATAGGCCTCTTTCCTTAGATATTTATTTTTGATGGTGTTTTATGGCCCTCTCATAAAGTTTTTATCATCTTTTATGAGATGCATTCCAAGATATTTGTTATTTTTGTGACACCATAAATAGTATATTTTTAGAGTTCTGAGTATTTGTTGCTGTTATAAAGAATATAAAGGAATGTTATATATTTTTATCCAGGAAAATTGCTAAACACATTAATTCTAGTAATTTATCTCTTGATTTTTTAGTGTTTTCTGCGTGCATCATCATGACATTTGCAAATAATAAGAATATTTTCTTCTTTTTGATGCTTTATACTGCTCGCCTGCCTCTGTCTCCTTCCTCCCTCTCCTTCCCTCTGTCTCTCTCCCTCTTTCGTATTTTCTTTTCTCAATGCATGACTAGGACTTTAGGTACAATATTTAGTAGACATAACATTAGCAGGCATTATGTGCTATTCCTGAGCAAATGGAAAATCTTTAGCTTTTCATCCATAAAGTATGTGCTTGCTATAGACATTTTATGAATACACTTTATCAGATAAAGGATGATTGTGAAAATCCCTTTTTGGTCCTCATTTGCCAAGATATTTTTGCTTTTTTTGATCATGAATCAATGTTAACTATGTCAAATTATATTTCTGTACCAAAAGAGATGAGCACATCATTTTTCTTCCTTGTTGATATGGTGAATTAGACCAATGGATTTTTAAATCTTAAACTAGTCTTTTATTCACAGGGTGATACCAACTTGAAATTGATGTATGATTCATTTTATACTTTACTGGATTCAGCTCGTGCCTGCTCCTTTAGGACTTTGGCTTCTGTGTCCACCAGTGAGATTGGCTTGTAATTCGGGCTTCAGTACGCATCTTTGGTTTGCTTTACAAATTCTGTGATCTTCCCTGTGTCCAAAGTGCTTCTCTTATGGGGTTTGCTCTCTTAGATAGTGATATCATCATGTGTTCTCATGATGATGTTCACACATGGATGATGCTCATGGATGTTCACACATCCATTCTCCCCTCCAAGCAGTTACCAGTTCTGTCCACTCCACCTGCGCACCGTAGCACTCAGTCGGGTCATCTTTTCCCATCTGTCAGCTCCTACACTTGTTCAGAATGCTGTTGTCTCTTTTATTGTTCTAATGATCCCTATAAAGTTTCTCTGCCACAAGTTTTGTTCTTTCCCACCTATTTTCCATACTTTAGTTAGATGGACTTTTAAAATAAAAAAATATATATATATATTCTTTTTTGTTACATTCTTTCTTTTTTTTTAAAATTTATTTATTTTTTATTTTACTTTACAATTCTGTATTGGTTTTGCCATACATTGACATGAATCCACCACGGGTGTATGTCAGTGGCTTCTCATTGAATTTCTTTGAATTCCTCAGATATGCTCTGTTTTCTCCCATGTCCAAGTCTTTGCCTGTGCAGTTTCCTTTGCTGGTAACGGGTTCACATAGGACAGAAACTTTGTACATTGTATATGGTAAAAATACTTATGTTGCAGAGCAGAGGAGTTGTAGAATGAGCAAGGGTTGGCCAAAGAATGACTAGTCAGGAAACAGTCCAGGAGCTGATTTTTCAAACATTATCTGTCTACTTTATCATATATTTTATGCTTGGCTTGGCATGTTTAGTGGTACCTGGAGGTGAGTTCTTAAAGGGAACATACCATGTTCGACTCTTGTGCTCATTTCTGGATAGAACAGTTTATGGGTCATGTCAAAAGTAAAGCCTTTTAAGTAAATAACCAGGGCGGTGAGGAACGGTTGCAGGCACAAGGCATAGTTAACTCTGCTAAAGTGATACTTGAAGAACTGTCAGATGAAAGGGGAAATTTAAAAGATATTGTGTACATTGAGGACTACAAGGATATGAATAATTACAATGTACAGACACATTCAGGAATGCAGACTTCATTTCCAAATTAGGAAGAACAATCTAAAGCCTGGAACTACCCCAATCTGGAAAGAGCTGCCTCCTGAGACACTAAGTTTCCTCCTGTTCGATGTATTCTTGCAGTGGCTGGTCAATTGTGTAAATGGAATTTATATATTAGAGCAATGGTTCCAAGACTCAGGCCATATCTCAGACTAGTTAAATCACAGTCTCTGGGAATGAGACACAAGAATCAGTTGTTTCTGAAGCTTCCCAAATAATTCCAAAATGCAGAAAAAAGTTTGGAAAGTGCGCTGCATTAGAGGGAGGTTTCAACTCTTCAGTGGTTTTCTCGCATCAGACGGGTTTAGAAAAGATGGAAAAACAATAAAAGCCAGCGTGTTTGTGAGCACTACCCTGTAGCTCCTGAATTGGCAGGGTGGGGTGGACCCCAAGAATCTATGTGATTAAGATTATTACCAGTTGATTTGCTTCTCTGGCTGGGTTTGGAAACCGCTGGATTATAAGGAGAGTGCCTTGTGTGTTCATCATCGGACAAGGCACTTAATGAACTCATTTGTGGTATCCTTGTGGACAATAAGATACATACTGTGAATTGAGACAACTGTGTCTGGGACAAACAGTGTGTTTTGGATTCAAAGGTATCTGAATTGAAATTCTAGTCCTGTTACACTTATTTAACTAGACTTACAAAATTTACTTACCCTCTCAATCTTCTCATTGTAAAATGGAATAATAATATCCATTTTATAGGTTCATTTGGAGGTTTAAATAAAGTTGTTTATGAAAAGTGTCAGTCTTGTATAACGTCTATCAGGCTCTTTTCTAAGTTGTACCTCTGTGAATGCTGAAATTAATGAGTAGGACCACAGAGCCTATACACATTTGGTGAATGTGTGTGTTTTCTAGATTGATTTTTTTTGCTTCAATCCCTGTCAATCCCTGGTTTTAATATTCTGTTTTGGTTTGGGTATTATAATTGGTGTTTTAAAGGCCCTAGGGTTAAAGAATAATGCCGTTTATTCCCATTCCTATTATGTGAAATATAATCCATGCCTACAGTTTTTTTTCTAAATTGGACATTTCAGATACATTTTTCTCATTAATTGAACTATAAATGGTGGGCTAGTAGAATTAACTGTGTGCTTCTTTTTTTATTATAGGCTTACAAGAACTGTAATTATTTATTAAAATGGAAAACTGTGAAGAAAGAAAAAGATAGCAGTTGCAGTTAAAATTCCTGGATGAATATTTTGCTTTTGAGAAGTCTGCATTTAAAAACGATATGTTGATTTGGAAAGTCCCAGGAGTCAATTACAAAATCCACTTTTTCCATTCAATCAATGGATTTTTTAATCATTCCTTGGAGCTGATGAAATTCAGAGATGGTGCGTGATGGGAAGTGTTTTCCTAGTGATTGCATCTTGGATTAGCTTGCTGCTTTTTTGAAGATATTCTATTGTGAAGGGCAAGAACCTAATGTGATGGATTTATCTTCAGAGATGAGCAGACATGGGAAGAACCCAGTGAGTCACAAGCTAGAAGATCAGAAAAAGGTAATACAGATACATTTCCTTTGGCTTGGTCACTTCTTTTTTTTTTTTTTTTTTTTTGCTTACACAGAAGACTGTAAGTTGAAAATGAATGTGCTCTGAGAAATAGCATGCTATTTCATGAAAATTAATCCTGCCATGTAGCCAAGTGACGCTCTGGGCCTGGATTTCATTATCAGCTAGTGGTTTAGTTTCTAAAGTCTTCTGAATTCATCCATCCAATGGGTTTGTAAAGGATTCTACTATGTTTGCTCACCCCTGACTGGATTCTGTTCATAGTAACATGCTGGTCTGACTGCACGTGAACAGTTTTCTGAGATCCAGATGAAGTGTGAGTTGTGGGGCATCTCTGGAGTAACGGAGCAAGACAGAGTTCTAAAAGAGAACAAGTGTCTTGCTGCTGTTGCTGTTCGAGGGCTTAGTTGGCATTTGAAATTCTCTGGTTTCATGTCCTCGGGGCACATCACCCTCTTAGTTTTCCACCTAGCCTAGAGAGAGTCATGAGCCAACTGTGAGCTATGGTATGCCTCTTCATGTGTGATATCCAAGCAACTAATGGAAAATATCAAGAAAGGACTGAGCTAATATATATATTTAAAAATGGGCTTAGAGAGCTTCTGAGAGAGAAGCTGGGAATTGATCCTGAGGGCTGCATTTCAACCTCATTTTTCTACCTTTTGAGAAACTCTTACCTGCTAAACTGTTGTACTGTTGTGGGAACCATCTAGAGAGCACTTAGCAGAAGGGTCAGGGATGGTCCCCGGGAGAGGAAGCCTGCCCTTAATGAAATGCATTCTCTTTTGTGGTGCCTTTCATTGAATCCATTAGTACAGAGAGGCTTGTGAGGACCCAGGGGCTAAGGCACAAAAGCAAGGAATAGCGAGATAACAGAAAGATGTTTAGTTAGAGCTGGATCTCAGGGACACGATTAAGGTTTGTTTTTACATCTGTCTTGGAAATTATTTACTACTCACTTTGTACTCCCAGAATGCAACTAGCTCTTTCACAGTTTTAGAGGTAAGAAATTTAGAAGAAGCCAAGAAAAGTCGATAGCTTATGAATTTGTTCTGATTTTGTGATCACTGCCACTACAATGGGGGCTACAGGGATCCTTTTTGCAGCAGTTTGGGCAGAAATGGATGGATTATTTATGCCCAGTATGGGTCCTCCATGAAGACTACCTTCGGTATAAGTAAGTCTCGGAAAACACTAAGTGTTGTAAAGTCCACAATGGCTGGAATCTGTTTTCAATTCATTGTGGATATAAATTCCTGCACAAATAAGTGTGTTACCAAGAATGCTGTTTGTGTTTTGAATGGTCGGCATTTTTTTTTTCCCTTGCTGTTTAGCAGTAAGGGTGTTAATCTGAAAAAGTTGGCAAGGTAAGTTTCTGTCTAAAGCATGCTCTTCAAATTCTTAACTACAAAGGAACCACTTAATCTGTTTCCTCTATCCACATTTCTAAAAATGTCCTTCACACTGATGATAAAATTTTGCCTACTGTATTGGACCAGTGAGGAATGTGAATGACAACTACTGCCTGCCATGTCAGTAGACCAAGGATGTTGTAGCTGTCAACCCTCTGCCACTACAGCAGATGGTGTGTACCTGAGCAGACTCAGGTACGGTGTGTACCCAGAGGAGATGTGTGTACCCTCAGGATGAAAAAGCCCAGGATGCTGGCCCTGATGGTATATACCTGAGCAGACTCAGGATACTGGCCCCAGATAGCTGAGGTGCATATCAAAGGAATGATTCCAGTGAGCCAAGACTCTTGCCTCTTCCTGTATACAGAAAAGCACTAAATTCCTTAACTTCAGTATTTGGTTTTCTTTCATTAATGATAATCTTCTGATATCCTGACTACCTGGTCTTTGTTGCAAAAACTCTTTCATATCTTGGCTTCTCCCATAGCTCTCTGAAACAGTCACTCAGAGCTATCTGAGAGGGTGTGTCCTGGGCTTAAGTCTTCACTTTTTTCTGCCCGAATAAAATGTAAGTCTCAACTTTTAGGTTTTGAATTATTTTTCATCTGACTAGAGGAAAACGAATTCAGTTCAGTCCAGTCACTCATTTGTGTCCAGCTCTTTGCGACCCGTGGACTGCAGCACGCCAGGCTTCCCTGTCCATCACCAGCTCCTGGAGCTTGCTCAGACTCATGCCGATTGTGTCAGTAATGCTATCCAACTATCTCATCCTCTGTCATCCCCTTCTTCTTCTACCTTCAATCTTACCCAGCATTAGAGTCTTTTTCAGTGAGTCTGTTCTTTGCATGAGGTGGCCAAAGGATTGGACTTTCAGCTTCAGCATCAGTCCTTCCAGTAAATATTCAGGACTGATTTCCTTTAGGATGGACTGGGTGGATCTCCTTGTAGTCTAAGGGACTCTCAAGAGTCTTCTCCAACACCACAGTTCAAAAGCATCTATTCTTTGGTGCTCAGCTTTCTTTACAGTCCAACTTTCACATCCATACATGACTACTGGAAAAACCATAGCTCTGACTAGATGGACTTTTGTTGGTAAAGTAATGTATCTGCTTTTTAATATGCTGTCTAGGTTGATCATAGCTATTCTTCCAACGAGCAAGTATCTTTTTATTTCATGGCTGCAGTCACCATCTGCAGTGATTTTGGAGCCCCCCAAAATAAAGTCTCTCACTGTTTCCATTGTTTCCCCATCTATTTGCCATGAAGTAATGGGACCAGATCCCATGATCTATCTTAGTTTTCTGAATGTTGAGTATTAAGCCATCATTTTCCTTCTCCTCTTTCATTTTCCTCAAGAAGCTCTTTAGTTCTTCTTCACTTTCTGCCAAAAGGGTGGTGTCATCTGCATATCTGAGGTTATTGATATTTCTCCCAGAAATCTTGATTCCAGCTTGTGCTTCATTCAGCCTGGTATTTCGCATGATGTACTCTGCATATAATTTAAATAAGCAGGGTGACAGTATACAGCCTTGACGTACTCCTTTCCCAATTTGGAAACAGTCTGTTGTTCCATGTGCAGTTCAAAATGTTGCTTCTTGACCTGCACACAGATTTCTCAGGAGGCAGGTCAGGTGGTCTGGTATTCCCATCTCTTGAAGAATTTTCCATAGTGTGTTGTTATCCACACAGTCAAAGGCTTTGGCGTAGTCAATAAAGCAAAAGTAGAGGATTTTCTGGAACTCGCTTGCTTTTTGGATGATCCAGTGGATGTTGGCAATTTGATCTCTGGTTCCTCTGCCTTTTCTAAATCCAGTTTGAACATCTGGAAGTTCACAGTTCATGTACAGCTGAATCCTGGCTTGGAGAATTTTGAGTATTACTTTGCTAGCATGTGAGATGAGTGCAATTGTGCGGTAGTTTGAACTTTCTTTGGGATTGGAATGAAAACTGACCTTTTCCAGTCCTGTAGCCACTGATGGGTTTTCCAAGTTTGCTGACATATTGAGTGCAGCACTTTCATAGCTTCATCTTTTAGGATTTGAGATAGCTCAAGTGGAGTTCCATCACCTCCACTAGCTTTGTTCCTGTGATGCTTCCTAAGGCCCACTTGGCTTCACATTCCAGGATGTCTGGCTCTAGGTTAGTGATCACACTGTCATGATTATCTGGGTCATGAAGATCTCTTTTGTACAGTTCTTCTGTGTATTCTTGCCTCCTCTTCTTAATATCTTCTGCTTTTGTTAGGTCCACACCGTTTCTGTCCTTTATTGTGCTTATCTTTGCATGAAATGTTCCCTTGGTATCTCTAATTTTCTTGAAGAGATATCTGGTTTTTCCCATTCTATTGTTTTCCTCGATTTCTTTCCATTGATCACTGAGGAAGACTTTCTTACCTCTCCTTGCTGTTCTTTGGAACTCTGCATTCAAGTGGGTATACCTTTCCTTTTCTCTCTTGCCTTTTGCTTCTCTTCTTTTCTTATCTATTTGTAAGGCCTCGTCAGACAACCATTTTGCCTTTTTGCATTTCATTTTCTTGGGGATGGTCTTGATCACTGCCTCCTGTACAATGTCATAAACCTCGATCCATAGTTCTTAAGACACTCTATCAGATCTAATCCCTTGAGTCTATTTGTCACTTCTACTGTATAATCGTAAGGGATTTGATTTAGGTCATACCTGAATGGTCTAGTGGTTTTCCTTACTTTCTTCGATTTAAGTCTGAATTTGGCAATAAGAAATTCATGATCTGAGTCACCGTCAGCTCCCAGAGGCAGAGAGACAGGCTTGTGACAGCCAGAGCTGGAAGGCAAGGGGCTACAGCAATCCTAGCCCCAGAGATGGCCTCCTCCACCAAACTGAGAGCAGGCTCCCGGTTGCTAACCAAGTCTTCCTGGGATCCTGGATGGTTGACATCTGCTAGGAGGGTCGTGGCCTGAGATCAGCTTCCCAAAGAAGACAGATGGCCCACCTGATACAGTGCCTTCTCAGGGTACCGGGAAACAGGCAGCTGGGACTGGGGAGGTGATTAAGATGCACAGTCCACCTGGGACACGGAGTTCACCAAGCACCTGGTCCCCTGAGCTGTTCAGACCTGGGAAGGGCACAAAATTCACACCCAACCAACAGAGACTGAGCCAGAACTGGGTCTGAGCGTCCCCTGTGGAGGTACGGGTCAGCAGTGGCCTGCTGCAGGGGCTCTGGGTGCTGAAGACCTGGCTAAGGCATAAGCCCTCTTGGAGGAGGTCACCATTAACCCCACCATAGAACCACCAGAACGCCACAGGACTGGGAAACAGACTCTTGGAGGGCACAGACAAAAGCTTGTGCATGCCAGGACCCTGGAGAAGGAGCAGTGACCCCACAAGAGACTGATCCAGTCATGCCCATGGGTGTCCAGGAGTCTCCGGTGGAGGCGTGGGTCGGCAGGGGCCTGCTGCCGGGTCGGATGTACTGAGTGCGGCAGTGCCCGCATGGCACCTTTGGAAGGAGGTCGCCATTATCTTCATTACCTCCACATTATATCTATTCCTGCGGGCAGGAATCCCTTAGAAGAAATGGAGTAGCCGTCATAGTCAACGAAAGAGTCCAGACTGCGGTACTTGGTTGCAATCTCAAAAACGGCAGAATGATCTCTGTTCATTTCCAAGGCAAACCATTCAATATTCCAAGTAATTGGATATTGACAGTAATCCAAGCCTGTGCCTGACCAGTAATGCTGAAGAAGCTAAAACTGAACAGTTCTATGAAGACCTACAAGACCTCATAGAACTAACACCCCAAAAAAAGATATCCTCTTCATTATAGGGGACTGGAAAGTAAAAGTAGGAAGTCAAGAGCTACAATAACAGGCAAATTTGGCCTTGGAGTACAAAACGGAGCAGGTCAAAGGCTAATAGAGTTTTGGAAGAGAACACACTTGTCATACCAAACACCCTCTTCCAATAACACGAGAGAAGACTCTACACATGGAAAGTGGATTAGGTAAGCAATTAATGCTACAGAGTTCTGATTTTTGATAGCAGCCCTGCTTTTCTCGCAGGCAAACAAAGTACTGCTGCATGTGTTAGTCTTTCATTTCCTGAATAAAAGAGATTTTTGCAAACATGGAAGGGAGTACAAACTAAAGAATGGAAGTAATTGCAATGGGATGTATTTTAAAAATCATTTGAAAATTTCTTGAGTGGAACTTTAAACAGTGGTCTGTAGTGATACTTAGTTGCCCAGGCCAATTCACAGAGGACTGTTTAGCACATAGAGAATAGTAATAGAATTTGGACAAATTATGGGGATCCATGATTTTGTGGAAAACAGCATAAAAGAACAGCTTGGTGTTGTGTTGTAAGAGAATCCTTATTGCCTTACCTTCTAGTTGACAAGGAGATGTGAGAGGAATGAACATTTTCATTAAGCAGTATCAAGATGGAAAACAGGGTTCTAAGGCTGCCCAGTTGGGGCAGGCATTTGCAGTGAATAAGTCAGGAACTCAGGTGTTGATTGATCAGTACATAAGATGGAAATCTGTTACATGTCAGCAGGAATACCTATTCTAACGACAGTTTTGTGAGTTTGTATTAAGGAGAAAAATGAAATGTTGCATCATAAATCTTCATAGATTAAGCTCTGGACACAGCTCTGACACCACAAAATAGCCAGCAGAGATTATAAGATCATCCATGTAATTACTCTAAGTGTTTGTAGTCCTTTGAGATGAATTCATTAAACAGGAGCAGTGTTTCACAGAAGTGGAATAAAATTCATTAATTCTGACTTACAACTTGAAAATCCAGTGGTGAAACTTTTTTTTGGCATTACTGAAAAATGTGTGCTTTTCCCAGTTTGACACATGGTAGACATTCAAAGCAAGATGCATTGAACTGGCTTGAGCCTAGGTTCTTATTTTGAACTCCGAACAACCAATTTCTTGTTTAGTGAATAAATAGCTCACTAGCTTTTGTTCTTACCTTAGATAGCTCACTAACTTTTGTTCTTAATTTAAAATGTGTGGATTTGTACTTATTCTCTGCTTCCCAGTGGAAACTTTTAGAGTACTGAAACGAAGTTTGTGAGTATGTCTGTTTTATGGCAATGAGTAGGTAAATATCAGAGATCATTTATGGAGTACTTACTGTATACCTGGGACTTCCCTGATAGTTCAGTTGTTAAAGAATCTGTCTGTAATGCATGAGACCCTGGTTAGATTCCTGGGTTGGGAAGATCCGCTGGAGAAGGGCTAGGCTACCCACTCCAGTATTCTGGCCTAGAGAATTCCATGGACTGTGTAGCGCGTGGGTTCACAAAGAGTCGGACACGACTGAGTGACTTTCACTTTCTCTTTACTGTGTACCTGGCTCATGCTTGGTCCTTTCTCATTTATTAAGAATGTACCTTCATGCAAAGATCAAAACTGTTTTTTACCTCTTTAAGATAGTTGGTCCTATAAACATAATGCTCAGTTCTCAAGTATATATATACACACTTATATATACACATACATCAGAGAAGGCAATGGCAGCCCACTCCAGTACTCTTGCCTGAAAAATCCCATGGACGGAGGAGCCTGGTGGGCTGCAGTCCATGGGGTTGCACAGAGTTGGACATGACTGAAGTGACTTAGCAGCAGCAAATACATACATACGCACACTATTATTCAAAACTAATAGTTCAAAAGTATGTGTGTGTGTATGTGTGTGTGAATTCTTGGGCTTCTTTTAAATAGTACCTCATCATCTCACTAACTATGAACAGAGGAAAACATACTTGAAAGTTAGAAAGTTATCATGTCTACAAATCCTATACTGAAGTGCTCTTCATTATGGATAAGCCAGAAATGGCTATCTTATAGGAACTGAGAATACATCTAAGAACTTCAGATCACCTTGGATTAGTGTAGGACTAGGTGGAATTCCATTGTCTTTTTTGATTGCTGTGATTATCATCAGTAGAACTTTCAGTTAATATTGGCACATAATCCTCCTCTTGGCATTCAACTTCTGGAATGTCCCAGATGGCCGAATTATGATGGCATTGCAAAACTTCTGGATGCCCGTAATGAGGTGTTTATTTGGGGAAACTTTACCTTCTGACCCTTGTTTGCTCATTGATGCCTGTGAAGTTGGTATATTACTTTCCACTAATTGTATTGCTTTGTGGAATTATTTCTGCAAAAGCTCCCAGAACAGTGAAAGCCCTATAGGTACAAATGTCACTTCTATATAATTACTTGTGACCTTGAACTCAAAAGCACAGCTCGGATGATTTTACTATCAGTCTCATTGTAGCAGTTTGCTGACCAGATAGGCCTGGGACACTGCATTTTTGCTCTACAAATATTTTGTATATTAAACCAAACTCTTTGTCATAGTCAGTGATTTACTAGGCACTGCTGAAAAAGGTAGCAGGATACACATTTTGAAATTGTAGCAGTGACATACAATAAATATAGAGTGACCTGTTGGAATTATTTTGTTTCTCTATTCTCTAAAGTATGGACATATCCAAGATGGATGCCATCTCGGTTTGTCACTTTTAAAATCATGTCTTTTACACGTTCGGCATTATATTCACAGTGCAGTCCGAAAAACTCAAGATAAATCCCAACACATCGTGTCTTTCTTTCTAAGAGATGACAGTTATTTCAGTAGTGAATGAGTTTAAGACGTGGAAAAGCATGGAAAATGAGAGAAATGATTGTATTTATTAATAGAAAGGAATATGCTGATTGTTGTTCAGTCACTCAGGCATGTCCAGCTCTTTGTGACCACATGGATCACAGCACGCCAGGCTTCCCTTTCCTTCACCATCTCCTGGAGTTTACTCAGACTCATCTCCATTGAGTTGGTGATGCCATCCAACCATCTCATTCTTTGTCGTCTCCTTCTCCTCCTGCTTTCAATCTTTCGCAGCATCAGGGTCTTTTCTAATGAGTCGGCTGGAACAAGCCTGTTATTTCAAGGGCAGCCTCTGTAATGCTGTGGAATTAAAATCAAGTTTAAGCAGCGGGTTAGAGGAAGCACCATCTGTAAATGACACTGAGCACTTTGTCATTGTCTTTGCCCATGGGCTAGTTGTGTTCTTTCTTTTTTTTTTCTTTCGTGTTGACGTCATGCAGAAGTGTGACCCAGGTGCGTATCTGAATATGACTGTGTTAGGCTGCTCTAATAATTTTACTGAAAAATCTTTCACTTATGGTTGCCACTCCTTTATAGAGTAAAACTGCTTTATCAATTTAAAACTAGCATAATCTTTACTATTTATTTAGTGTGCTGAGATTTTAAATTTAGACTACCTTTGCTGCATTTTCTTGCAGTGATGTAAAGCAGCATATGCAGGAGTACAGAAGTATACTGGGATTATTCTCTCAGGTGTTGAAGACTACTTGAAATTGTTTATGTTAGAAACTGATTAAAGGTCTGTCTTCTTAAGATAAAATATGAAGATAAATCACCATGGAAGAGAGGCTTAGGATAGATTCAGCTCTTTATTCTTTGCTATTCTTTAAGGTTAGACTCATTTCATGGTGCTCTATTTTTCTAAATCTGCCTGACTTCTTTTATGTTAGTGTGTGTGATATATGTTAAAAGGACTGTGCGGGAGGATGAGGTTTCTGAAGCAAAACCACATTATTTGTTAATCATCAAGTTCTGAAGCATGAGTGCTAATATGAATGCATTATCAAGGGTTTCAACAAAAATGACCAGTTATCCCGTTATGGGTTACTCAAAATTTTAATGTTTGAACTATTGCTGACCTTTTATTAACACTTGGTTTGAACTGTGTGGGTCTGCTTACATGCAGACTTTTTTCTCCAATGAATATGTACTGCAGGACACGGTCCATGGTTGCTTGAATCCAGAGACTCAGAACCTCGGCTGAAAAGGACAAGCAGAAAATTATAGGTGGATTTTTGATAGCAAGAGGATTAATGCCCTTAACCTTTGTATTGTTCAACTGTACATCAAGCAACCATTTTGCACTGCTATTGTATAAATCTGGAATACTTGTGTAGATACAAATATGAATATCAGGTTCACAAAAAAACTAGTGCTGGCATTGTGACACATTATAATGCCAGTTAGCACTGCCCCTAATTTCTTCTTCTGCCCCACTGTCTTTAATGCTGCTGCTGCTACTAAGTCACTTCAGTCGTGTCTGACTCTGTGCGACCCCATAGACGGCAGCCCACCAGGCTCCCCCGTCCCTGGGATTCTCCAGGCAAGGACACTGGAGTGGGTTGCCATTTCCTTCTCCAATGTGTGAACGTGAAAAGTGAAAGTGAAAGTGAAGTCGTGGCCAACTCTTTGTGATCCCATGGACTGCAGCCCCCAGGTTCCTCCGTCCATGGGATTTTCCAGGCAAGAACACTGGAGTGGGGTGCCTTTGCTAAAAACAGCTGTCTCTCAGCCATTTGACCTGGAGTTCGCTAAGGATGAATTAGATAAGGTGAGTTCTTTTTCTGCTCAGAAGTGACTCTAGAAATGTCTCTTTTCAATCTGAACTTGGATTTGAATTGCATAGAATTTCCTTTAAAACTTCCTTTATCATGTCATTCATGTTCCTCAAGTGGACTTCTGAAAGCTTATATGGCCACTGGCCTTTTTGCTTCTAGCAACATACATTTGCCCTATAAACAGACTTGGGATAATGGAAAGAGCTGGAAATAAGTAAAAGTAAACACTGTATACCATGCTTCTTGGGACTATTGCTTATTTTCTAAACTAAACCATGTTCTTTTTCCTGACTGCTGGATTTAAAATATCAGAAGATATAATGAGCATATAATCTGCATATAGATAAACAGACCAGTGTGAAATATATGGTACTTGAATTATAAATTAAGAAGTGGTGGCAAGAATACCCAGAAGAACTATACAAAAAAGATCTTCATGACCCAGATAATCACAATGGTGTGATCACCAGACATCCTGGAATGCGAAGTCCAGGGGGCCTTATGAAGCATCACTATGGACAAAGCTAGTGGCAGTGATGCAATTCCAGTTGAGCTATTTCAAATCCTGAAAGATGCTGTGAAAGTGCTGCACTCAATATGTCAGCAAACTTGGAAAACTCAGCAGTGGCCACAGGACTGGAAAAGGTCAGTTTTCATTCCAATCCCAAAGAAAGGCAATGCCAAAGAATGTTCAAACTACCACACAATTGCACTCATCTCACACGCTAGCAAAGTAATACTTAAAATTCTTTTAAGCCAGGCTTCAGCAGTACGTGAAATGGAAACTTCCAGATGTTCAAGCTGGATTTAGAAAAGGCAGAGGAACCAGAGATCAAATTGCCAACATCCACTGGATCATCCAAAAAGCAAGCGAGTTCCAGAAAAACCTCTACTTCTGCTTTATTGACTACGCCAAAGCCTTTGACTGTGTGGATCACAACACACTATGGAAAATTCTTCAAGAGATGGGAATACCAGACCACCTGACCTGCCTCCTGAGAAATCTGTGTGCAGGTCAAGAACCAATAGTTAGAACTGCACATTGAACAATATACTGGTTCCAAATTCGGAAAAGAATCTATCAAGGCTGTATATTGTCAGCCTGTTTATTTAATTTACATGCAGAGTACATCATGTGAAATGCTGGATGAAGCTCAAGCTGGTATCAAGATTGCCAGGAGAAATATCAATAACCTCAGATATGCAGATGATACCACCCTTATGGCAGAAAGCAAGGAAGAACTAAAGAGCCTCTTGATGAAAGTAAAAGAGGAGAGGGCAAAAGTTGGCTTAAAACTCAACATTCATAAAACTAAGATCATGACATCTGGTCCCATCACTTCATGGCTGATAGCTTTTTTTTGTCTCCAAAATCACTGCAGAGGGTGACTTCATCCATGAAATTAAAAGACACTCGTTCCTTGGAAGAAAAGCTATGACCAACCTAGACAGCATATTAAAAAACAGAGACATTACTTTCCTGATAAAGGTCCATCTAGTCAAAGATATGGTTTTTCCGATAGTCATGTATGGATGTGAGAGTTGGACTATACAGAAAGCTGAGCACGGAAGAATTGATGGTTTTGAACTGTGGTGTTGGAGAAGACTCTTGAGAGTCCCTTGGGCTGCAAGGATATCCACCTAGTCCATCCTAAAGGAAATCAGTCCTGAATATTCATTGGAAGGACTGATGTTGAAGCTGAAACTCTGATACTTTGGCCACCTGATGCGGAGAACTGACTCATTGGAGAAGACCCTGATGCTGGGAAAGATTGAAGGCAGGAGGAGAAGAGGATGACAGAGGATGAGATGGTTGGATGGCATCACCGACTCGATGGACATGAGTTTGAGTAAACTCCGGGAGTTGGTGACGGACAGGGAGGCCTGGCGTGCTGCGATTCATGAGGTTGCAAAGAGTCAGACACGACTGAGCAACTGAACTGAACTGAACTGATGTCTAGTATATATAAATACCTTTGGAGCTTCCCGGGTTGTGCTAGTGGTAAAGGACTGCCTGCCAATGCAGGTTAGATGTATGACACTGCATTCCATCCCTGGGTTGTGGAGATCCCCTGGAGAAGGGCATGGCAATCCACTCCAGTATTCTTGCCTGGAGAATCCCAAGAATAGGGGAGCCTGGCAGGGTACAGTTTATAAGTTCACGGTGACTCACCACAGCAATAAGTAAATGCCTAAGTTTTTAAGCAAATGCTAAATATTTTGTGACCTGTCTTCAGTGGTCAATCAGATCATTGTTAGTTTCTGGTTTAGGCTGTGTTTGTAAAGGGGCTGGAAAAGACTGACAGTGCAGTGCCTCGGATAAGAGTTACATGAGATGAAGCAGATTTAATGATAGGTGATGAAAGCAGTGGGCAGGAGAAATTCTGTCAATTTTAGATGCAAACTTTGAAAATTTGAATGAGAATTAAGTATCAGCATCTTTGTTCTTCAAAGTGTTCTGAAGAGCAGCAGCAGCATCTTTCTAGTCTGGAAGCATGTAAGGAATGCACAGTCTCAGATATCAGGCTAAATCTTCAGAATCAGCATATGCTGGATCCTGAGGGGATTGGAGAAGCCCTGCCCTGGAAACCGTGTCTGAGAGGCCCTCAGTGGAACTGAGCTCTGGTTACCTACTATTGTGATAAGATGCCCTTTATTTTCTGTCTTCTGGTTCTCATCTCCCATCCTGACTTCCCTCCTAGTATTTCCTGGAATCATCAGCCAAATCCAAAACTTGCATTTGAGTCTTTCTTTCTGGTCTGTTCTGGGGAAACTTAAACTAGGACATTCTATAGCAGAGTTCTGGGCTAGCGTTCAGCTCTAAGTTCATGCAAATGCTTGAAATTTAATTTTTTTTCATGAATTCTTCTATCTTTTTTATTCAGATGTATTTTATTCTTGGCTATCCCAAGTGTGTGGCTTCGCAGGTGGTGCCAGTGGTAAAGAATCTGCCTGTCAATGCAGGAGACACAAGGGATAGAGGTTTGATCCTGGTTCAGGAAGGTCCCCTGGAGGAGGGAATGGCAACCCACTCCAGTATTCTTGCCTGGGACATCCCATGGACAGAGGAGCCTGGGGGGGCTACAGCCCATGACGTTGCAAAGAGTCAGACATGACTGAACACACATGCACACACACACAACCCAAGTGCACACCCAGTGCACACACAGACATCTTGAGTCCACGCTCAGATATATGATAAATCAGCACCTGTATGCTGTGGCTGGCCCTGACTTGTATGCTCCCAGCTGGCAGGTGACCACTCACAACACTGCTCTTGCCTCCTCCCAGTGTCACCCCACTGTTGATGGCCCTTGCGACTGGAATGTTTCAAGCAGTTCCTGAAGTTTCTGCTAGTAGCTCTTTCCATCTCCTGCCTTTACCCCATTCACTAAAAAATCACCCGATTAAAGTCATTTATTCGGAGAAGGCAATGGCGCCCAATCCAATATTCTTGCCTGGCAAATCCCACGGATGAAGGAGCCTGGTGGGCTGCAGTCCGTGGGGTCACACAGAGTCGGACAGGACTGAGCGACTTCACTTTCACTTTTCACTTTCATGCATTGGAGAAGGAAATGGCAACCCACGCCAGTGTTCTTGCCTGGAGAATCCCAGGGATGGGGGAGCCTGGTGGGCTGCCGTCTATGGGGTCGCACAGAGTCGGACACGACTGAAACGACTTAGCAGCAGAAGCAGCAGAAATCATTTGTTAGGAATTTCCCTGGTGGTCCAGCGGTTAAGACAGGCCGGGCTCAGTCTGCCTGTTTCCTGAAGAGAGAGCATAGATGGTGCTCAGGATATATCCTGTTTTAAAATATGGATCAAGGTCAACCACGTGTGACTAGAGCTCAACCCTAGAGTGGTCAGAAGAAACATCTGTAAGTTCAGAGTCTTTGTTTCCCTTAGGATAACAAATTTGATAAACCAAAATACTTTCTGGCCATAGCGTGGTTTGACAGATACTCAGTTGCTCTCTAATACATGGTACATTTTAAATAAAATTTTACTTTCTAAACTCTGAACATTAGTATGGATTTTATTTCAAAGAGAGGCAAAGATTATTGAATATAGGGAAAATTGTCAATACATCAAATAATTCATGCTTTATCTCTGTCACTTCAAAAGTGAGGCTGAGAATGTAAAAATTGTGTGTTACAAAGACGTGTGATAAAGGAGACATAGAAAATTGTTAATTGTAGACTCTAGTGTTAGGTGTATAGATGTTTACTGTAAAATTACTTCAACTTTTTTATATATCTGAAAATATGCATGAAACAGCATGGGGGAATATGTTAACAAAATGTGATGCTTGCTTTCAGTGTATCAGGTTGGCCAAAAAGTTCATTTGGTTTTAAGTAAAATAAAGGACACGTATTTCATTTTCACGAAGAGCTTTATTGAACAGCATATTTCTTAAATGAACAAACTTTTTGGCCAATCCAGTGTTTAAAGTCTGTTTTTCTGCCTTACTTTCCCAAGCTTGATCCTTCTCTCCAGTGTAACTTGGGGATCCAGGGAGCTTAGTGGATTTT
Organism: Oryx dammah; assembly: GCF_014754425.2. Lineage (NCBI taxonomy): Eukaryota > Metazoa > Chordata > Mammalia > Artiodactyla > Bovidae > Oryx > Oryx dammah. Next base: position 109,858,523 of record NW_024070213.1, on the reverse strand, counting down.
GGAGGAGTTAAAGGAGACTGCTATTACCAGTTTTATTAAGCTGACCTAGGCAGTTTTTTTCAATTCTCCTTGGATCCTCTATAAGTGTTTTTTACATGATATATATGGGAAATACACTCACAATTTTTAATGACATTCTAAAAAATCTGTTTTAGGACACCATCACATATGTTGATTTTGCCTTGACTTAAAAATAAGTTTTGTATATTTCATCATTTGTATGTTTCATAAAAGAGCACAATTCTTGTGCTCCAGTTTGAATCTGAGTTGTCAGTTCTAAGCATTAATGCAATAAAAGAAAAAAAAAATCCCTATTAATCATTTTTGGAATCGTGTTCTTTGATCAGTTTGTCATATTTGGTAGAATTTGCTCTTTTATAAATGCTCCTTAACACGTATTTTACTGGACAGTGTAGTGGTTAAAGTACATTAAAATGTGCAATATTAGATTGCCTTTTTAGAAGCTATTTCTTATGAATATTTTTGCATAATGGTAAAATAGTTCATTAGCGCCCAGTGGATGCAGTTCTTGCCTAAGAATTTTCCACAGTATATTCAGAGGGCTCTGCTTATTACTTGCTACCTTCCAATTACCTAATTAGATTTTGAAAAGTGATTGTTTCAGAAATAAAATTAGTTGATTCAGGCCAGTAGTGCTGCTGTTAGTTGTATTATATATATATGTGTGTGTGTATATATATTAGCATAATATTTTGTTTGAAGGTGGAAATTATCAATTTGTGGATTTACACAGATTTAAATGGCACAGTATTTTGCCTGAATTCAATGTGTTTTCGTGTATATTTATAGAGTGCCTTCTAGTGCTCTGTGGTAGGTAACAGTAGTACACTTTATGGTATTAACTGCATACTAATGAGTTCATCCATTTATATCACTCCACTTCCTTTTGAATAACAGACGGGGTTAGGCTTCTAAGCAATATTTGAATAGCAGCCTGTAGTTTACAAAGCACTTTTCCTCACACTTGTGTCTACCTTTGCATCTCAGTGGAGCTGAAGGTCAGATATTCTTTGTCTCTTCTTACGAAGGACTTGCCCAAGGTCAGAGAACTCATGAGGCTGCATCTGTCTTTTTTGCTTAGTGGTCTATGATTTTATTCAAAATTCTTATCTACCTATGTTTAGCATGTTTCCTGGGTGCGTGAAAATTATGTATCCAATAATTTGTCTTTTTTCTTAAAACCATTTAATTTATTCATGCTTTATTAAAATCTCTTTGAAGGATATACATCTATAGAAGCCTTTCTAGTTTTCTATTCAACTTTTCCGTCGTATGAGTCTGAGAGTGATATACGTTCTTTGAGCAAGTATTTTTCAAAAGCTACTCCCTAAATGAGTTTGAAAATGTGTGAAAAATGAGAATTCAGATTTGGGAAAGTGCAGTTCTTTGTTGACGTTCAACCTGGTTTGGTCACATTAGACTTGTCACATTTGGGGACCCAGATTCAAAGTTCTCTAGCTTATTAAAGGTGACAGATTTCATTACATCACATCAGGAAGCTTCATTTAGTTGTTGGAAAATACATGGTAAGGAACACAGGTCACGTTTAAATCTGATGGGCTGCATGGAGAAAAATCATCAGTCCGCACAGGTAGGGCCATGCTCCATCTCAGCTTCTCAGCTTTGCCAGGCTCGTCAGCCACCAGATAACCCACACACTTGGCTATCAGGTCCGCTGGCTGTGCCAGTGACACACGTGAGCACATGTAGGTATGAGAGCCGCCCTGGCCTCCTGTCACGAGGCAGCATGTTCTGTTGGACCACGTTCACATTCAGAATGAATGCTCACCCTGGTGGAAATGAGTGGGAAGCAGGGCCTGTCCCAGAGGTAATACTGCTGACCATTTCCAGGCATGGCCACGTCATTTTTGAGGGAATATTACAAAATAAAATGGATTTGTGCCTATCTTTGGACCTAATTTGCCATATGTTTGATTTGTCTGATGCAAAATGAAGATGAGCGTAGTGTTCCAGATAAATGGCCCTTTTGATTTTCCACTCCGATAATATTTTTCTTGTTTTCTGGGTTTTTTCTTTTAATTGTTTTTTTTTTTTTTAAATAATATTTTACAGTGGTGCTCTGGGTATAAGCATCACATTTTCCTAATGTCTGTGTTTTCATAAACACTAATAGCTTTAGGGTACTAATCTAAGTGTTCCCATTCAAGGCTACCTCTTCTTGCGAAGGTGATAGAAACCACGTGAATTTTCCTGCTTGCATTTTGCTGCTGATAGTTAATTTTGTACTTTATATTTTTCATTAAAATTAGATGTTCTCCTTCAGAACCCTTAAAAACTCCCTGAGGAAACATCCATGTTAAGTGCAAGGTAGAAGTCTCAGCTCATGCTATCTTGGAAAGAAAGGCCTCTGGCTTTTAGCAGTTGCTGGTATTGGCAAATAGTAATGTTTGCAAATAACAGATAAACAACACATTTTATATATATGTAATCTCTAACAGTGGGAAAGGGTTTAGGGTTAAACTTTAGAAACAATGTGAATTTTGTAATTAATGTCTTAGTCTTCTTCGTGATGTAAAATCTTTTTATATAATTATGAACTGATGCAGTGATTTCTACATTGCTCTGAGAGAAATGTACAAAATAATGTTAAAAACTATGCCTTAATATTTCTATAGCACTTGCCGCTTATCAAATGTCTTTCCTAGCCGTTATCAAGTACTATATCAGTGGGTTCAGCCTAAGAGATGACACGAAGAGTATCCATGGGTATTAACAGTGGGTTTTTTTCCCAATACATTGTGCCTCCAGATTTATTCCTTGCCATTGTAAAGCCTTTTAGTGGCTTTTCAGTGCATTCAGAGTACAATCTGAACTCCTTCACACGGCCCGTGGGGCCTTGCGTGATATGACTTCCATTCTCTCTTCCAGTCTGGTCTCCAAGCTGCAGTGTTCAGTGTTCCTCACTTTGGGGTCTGTACAAATATTCACTTCCCAGGTATCAGCTGACATTAGGGACAATGGATCACGTCTGCTTCCAGGGTCTCTCCACTGCGGGCATTTACACTTAGATATCAGCCACCGTTTTTTCCCATTATACTCTCTTTTTTCAGGTAGTGGGCTTCTAGTAAAACTCCCTTGAACCTTAGACAAAATCAATTTCAATGACTTTAAGATAATTTCCAGCAACTCTTGCTGGGGAAGAGACAACAGAAAAATGAAAAAAATAATCATTCCTCTGAGGAGTCATACCACTTTATGAAATATATGATGTCACATTAGGCTTGTTGGTTTCTTTACCTCTGAAATATTATGCATGTCCATCTCAGAAGCTTACTGTAATGTTATTTTGTCATTTACATTGACCGCCAGTTCCTTTTACATCAATTCTCTTCTGTAGAGTCTTATGATATCGATTGGCCAAAAGTATTAATATTCTTTCCTGGAAGAAAGACTTTATTGTTGGTGCTTAGGAGAGCACTTTCCTAGGTAAGAAAATGTAGTCAACTCTCTATGTGCTAGTTTGATATGACGAGATTCTTTTCCAATATTTAGAAAGACTAGGGGTCCTTTAGCAGACGCTGCTGTTTAAGTTTTTTCTCAGAGATAATGGACTTCTCATACTCTTGTTTACAAACATAATTAAAAATAGGCTTTTTGTAGAGAGGAACTTGATTCTAATAGAATATTGATTAACTGAAGTGTTATTTAGTTTTTTTAAAAAGTCCTAGAGAACACCTGACAAAATTTCGGATTATTTTCAAGAGAAAGTAAGACTAGAACAACTATTACAAAATAGAAATGAGAGCTTAGAAAAAATCTGAATACTTTATCTGTGCTTCTTGATACTGTATTCCCTAGCCAATTTAAAGTGATTAAGTTAATTAAAATTAAATCTGTTCTTCAGATGCTCTAGCTATATTTTAAATACATAGTCATCACAGGTGGCTGCTGGCTGCCATATTGGACAGTACACATTTACAACATTTTTATCACTGCAGAAAGCTCTGTTGGCCATCGTTGCTGAAATGTTGTCCAGGTTAAAATGCAGTGGATAATGGGATGTTGGGGAGCCAGAGTCAGAGTTCGACCAGTGAAAGGAAGGAAAAAGAGCATTCATGAAAGGTATTTTGTAATTTTTTAAGTGCACAAAATTGGAATCGGAGGCCATCATTGTTTCATGATAAAGAGGACAGTTACCTCTTTTTCTGCTATAAATTAGTGAATAAAGTGCTTCAAAGAATCTTAAAGATCAGTTAGACCAATTACCAAATTAATATTTGAGCTATTTATATTTCTTATTTTCTGCGTACATGGAAAAACCCAAGCTCCTTATCTTAAGAAGCAACATACAATGAGTAAGATGATCAACTTTGTGTTATATATAAGGAAAATGTTGAATTATGATAAATGATTATCCACAATAAATTATTTGATCATAAATTTTCACTAGTGCACTAAAGTGAAGGCTTTGCAAAGCAGAATTGCTTTCCATGATCTCACAGGGAACTAAATGCTATTTCGAATCTTACATCATAATACAGTCAGCCAACAAATTAGTACTGGGGCAAAAATATTGAGGTCAAAAAGAATAGTAAAATTCTTACAAAAATACTTGCATAATATTTTCCATCATTTTAGCAAGTGATTTAAAATCATAATTATACCCATTTATATTGTAGTTCAACTCATCTGTTTTATATTTATTGTCTTCTTGCCAAATAATAAGATCAACAAAGCCGTATGTTTTCTAAGCTCTTGTTAGAAGTTTTACTAAAGCTACAACAAGTAAAATGTTAGCTAGTTAGCAAAGGCATTATGAGTTAAATTTGTTTTCTAGGCAGCATTGATCCAAAATAGGTATTGTGAAAGCCCATTTTCAGTGAGGTAATGTCAGACCACTTTAGGTACAAATATAAAACTGAACAGACCTCAGAAAAGCATGGTGAAGCCATTATGTCCATTAAAAATGAAAGATTTGCATGGAATTTATATAGTAATACAAATAAGATACATGAATACTTAATTTACCAGGAATGTTAAGTCTTAGTAGACTGAAGTATGTGTTTCATGTAATAGTTACAGAATTTTAAAACCAAAAAGAAGAAAAGCCTTAGTGATTACGTAGTTCGCTTGGAGTGTGAGAAATCTGAGATTGAGGGGCTGTGTAACTCTGTAACCAAGGTCATAGAGTCAGATGTGTGATCGAAGATGCATACGCACTGACAGCTACAGTTCCATCAAGGAGGCTTTTTAAAAATTAGACCTTCCATTACAATGGTTTAACAACTTATAGTCATCACACGTTTGTTAGACATACGTGTATATACACCAATCATTCCTAAATTTAATATAGAGAAGCTCATCTTAAGGTGATAAGCCAATACAGGTTTACTGTTACATGTGACCAGTGATAGGATAGGAACAACCCACTAGAGGACTTAAATTGAGCATCTTTCACTGTCTTCTTGGCAATTTCAGGGTGCGGTGTCCACATCCCAACTTGTGCTATAGTTCTTAATGAATACTAATCAGGAGGAGATGAAGGCAGTCAGTTTTAAGTAAGGACTATGGTGCTTAGTCGCTCAGTCATGTCCAACTCTTTGTGACCCCGTGGACTGTAGCCTGCCAGGCTTCTGTGTCCATGGGGATTCTCCAGGCAAGAATACTGGAGTGAGTTGTCATACCCTCCTCCAGGGATCTTCCCAAACCAGGGATTGAACCCAGGTCTCTTGCAATGCAGGTGGATTCTTTACTGTTTGAGCCACAAGGGAGGTCCAAGATAGGACTAGGCACAGGGAACTAAAACCTAGGAGGAGCTGAAGAGGTTATTCAGATGGGTGTTATCCTAGAGCTTTAAGTACAGAGTAACAATTCCGGGAAGAGGTGGTGTACCTGTATCTATCTGCATTGGGCACTTTAGGTCGGCGATGGGTGAACGTGGGCAACTAGGGGATGGGGTTGTGAATGTCTCATCAGTGATGGGTTAAGCTCCTGGCCTATCTTTTGCTTAAGCCTTCCCTCCCCAATTAAGATGAGAAGACTCAATAGCATATTCCTCAGCAGGAGGAATGAAGTTAAGATCCCATCTAGTAATTTTAGTTATTCACATCAATGTACTCATTCGTGGAGATGGGTCATCAAAAGTATATACATAGATGCTTTTGTGGAATTTATGAATAGACATAGAATTTTATAATGATTAACAGAGAAGGTCGTAGAGTCCTACAGATCTGGGTATGAGTGCCAAGATTACTCTTTGTCTTTATGTGATCATAGCTCTTTTAGCTTCAGTTTATTTATCTGAATTATGGGAGTCATAATAATATCCACCTTATTAGGTGGTTGTCATAATAAGGGTGATAAGCCTTGGAAGTTCCATTGTAAGTGCTCTTTGTGTAAGAATGGCTCAAGGGAAAGAGGAAGAGGAGGAAATGATATCAGATAAGCAGTGGTGACTTACCGAATTGGTTTCCCTGAATATTGCTCATAGTCATTCCACTGGAAAATTGAGGGGCCTGGGGGCAGAAAGTATATGAGATATGTACATTCTTCTCATCTATGTTAGTTATTTTTCTAAATTCACTGCTCACCAAAGCCAATCATTTTGAAACCTTATTTATTAAAAAGAAAGTTGTAATTAATTTGAAAATTATGTTACTTAAATTCATTTCAAATACATTAAAATGTTTGTCTGTTTCGTTTACTTTTATGGCTAATTGGATAGATCTTATTGACCAGATTTCTTTTGTAGGTTTTTAGGATTATTTGCTGTAAGAAATTTTATAGTATGGGGGACATGCTGGTGATATTACTTATTTAATTATTTTGTACAAACTTTGAAGTTGGAGATATTTCTGGAAAATTTAGAAAAGACACAGACATTAATGTCAGCTCTATACAGATGGAAGAAGCTGAGGAAGCCCGTGCTACTAGTTTCTTGAATCAGCCAATAGAGATAAGTTGAACGGTCAGGAAACTTTATACATAATACATTGATCAGCCTTATTTAGATGTATCATTTGATTTAAAAACCACTTAAATGTTAAGCAAATATTCTAGATAAACCTATCTAAAAATGAGTGCACCAGGAGGCAATCATTTAAATATAAAATTAATATGCACATATTTATTTATATAAGCTTGGATTTATATATCTATGTGTGTTAAATGTGTTTATATATGTGTTTGTATATAAATATAAATATATTTATTAGACTTCCCTGGTGGCTCAGACGGTAAAGCGTCTGTCTACATTGCGGGAGACCTGAGTTCGATCCCTGGGTCGGGAAGATCCACTGGAGAAGGAAACGGCAATCCACTCCAGTACTATTGCCTGGAAAATCCCATGGACAGATGAGCCTGATAAGTTATAGTCCATGGGGTCACAAAGAGTCAGACACGACTGAGCGACTTCACTTTCACTTTCAGCCTGTTTGTCCTGAGTTCCCTCAGGACTTACAGTCTGTATGTGATGGATTGATATTTGCAGCATCCTTTAATATACTTTGCATAAATATATCCAAATCTGTACATGTGTGGCTAAGTACTATATCATATTTACTTTATTATTGATTAGAATGTCTGCGATTTTTAGTAAAATGTAAAGATGAGTTTCCATGATGATTTATGAATTGTAAAATACACTTTTCTGTTGAAGCAAGGCTTCTGAAGTAGGTTTCAATGGTAGGTTGGTACACTGTTGTTAGAAACTAGAAATTTGGGCTTCTTAATGACTAGATGCTTTGCACAGTGTCTGGCTCCAAAACCAGCTTGGGATCCTGCCTGGCTCACTGGGCTTTCCTCTCAGGTTTCCTGATCAGGAAATTGAGGGTCAGCTGCTGCCTGTCATCAGGAAGCGTATTGAAAGTCACCATGGGGTTGGGCACTGGCTGAGGGCTATTGGGGTACTGTCCACAGTCAACTAAAGGGTCACTTAGAGCCTGTGCTAATGCCGCTTGGGGCCCGTTGTGTGATGCTCTTGCTCTACAAGCAGCCGCAGAGAGGTAAAAAATCAGTTCCAGAGTGTTCTATCGTAGAAGTATGTTGCCTGTCTTTTGTCATTCTTTGAGCTCATGCTTCCCTGATGGCTCAGTGGTAAGGAATCTGCCTGCAGATGCAGGAGACGTGGGTTTGATCCCCGTGTCAGGAAGATGGCCTGCAGAAAGGCATGGCAACCCACTCCAGTACTGTTGTGAGGAGAATTCTGTGGACAGAGGAGCTTGGAGGGTTACAGTCCATGGGGTCACAAAGCATGGGACATGACTGAGCGACTAAACAACAGTTATAATCCTCTAATAAAGATTCCTTTAGTGTTATTCTGAAACTTAAATTTAGCTGCTTGTCCTTTCCCTTTCTGACAGGAGTCTTACCATGCCCACCCAATTTTTTCAGTAAAGCCTCAGAGGGTGAGTTATCTTCTGAGCCTCCTTAGTGAAGATATCAGATTATGTCCTGTAGCTTAGTTCCTACACTTTGGTCTGATATATTGGTTGGTGCTGCTATATATGCTGTACTTGTTCATATATGCTAAGCTGTAAAACTCTTCTAAATTCCTCTAAATATTTTGGTTGAATGATCTCCTCTGCCAATTGATTATCCAGATTGCCCATATACTAGGTATTCTGAATTCGTCCTACTTGTAGCAAACCATTTCACACAGAGTCATATTTTTGTTTAGCAAAGTCTACTGAATGAAAAGAAAATGCTGACATTTGAATGGAAAGGCCAGTAGCCTGAGGAAATGCCAGAGGAATTCTACAAATACCCTTTCTCAGTGGCCTAGACAACTGGGATCTAATTCTTAGGCAGCAGATGGAGGTGGTAAAAACTGAGCTTCTAAATGGTATGAGTCTCCGAGTTAAAGGGCTTGGTGCTGTGCCATGCAAACAACCCTGCTTTTTGTAGCCTGGAGCAAGGATAGAAGCCAGCTTGCAGAAAAGACTGGGCCTGCCAGAGAAAAGAGAAACCCCATTCACCCTTGGGTGCCTAGAAATGATCATAGTGGAAAAATAATTAACCTGTTGAAAAGGAATATAACTGTTCCTCCAACACTAGTAACACTCATTAACTCTCTGGAGTATGTGTGTACCTGTGTATATTTTTACCCTTTATATTTTAAATAATATAAAGCTAATTATGTATTATTCTAACATATTTAACTTCTCTCTCCCTCTCAATTTCTCCCCCCTCAGTTTCTCCCCACCTCCCTGCTTTGCCCTCAACCCTCTTGTCTTCCCCTTTCCCTCTCCCTGGCTGTCTCCTAAAGAGCCAAAGTGTCACATTTTTTGATGATTTTTTTTTGGGGGGGGAAGATGAGTATTTTGGGTAGATGAAACTGAAAGCTGATGTTTATAGCTTGTTTCATTGTCAGATATCTTCATGCTCTTTTCTCAGTACTTCCCCTCTTTAACATTCCATGGTTCTGCTGCCTTTTTGCAGACTTGAGTATATGAAACTGCATGTATACTTGCACAACTTCTGTCACATAATATTCACTTACTAATTTTTCAACACATTTCACATAATTTTTATCTCTTCTTTTTTTTTAGCCAGCAGATCTACTTAATGCCAGTGACTAACAATACCCTAAAAGGAAAATCTTACTAACGCCCTTTGCTGTCGGAACCGCAAAAAAGATTGCTAATACATTTTATGTCTTTTAGCAGAGGAATTGTGGGGACTGTCTCACACATTTACAATTACATTGTATGTAATCATTCCTACTGCCCATAGGAGGAAGTAGCTAGTCTGCTGTTCTGAAAATACTGTCATGGAGAAGAAAACAGTCACTCAGGATTCCAACATCTTTTGTAATCATACATCTGTGCTAAGAAAAAAAGAAAAAACAAAGGCTTAGCCCTTCTTCCAGTGTTTAAATAAAAGTACCCAATTATTTTAACTAGTTTCCACTGACTTGTCAAAGATCCTTGTGTATAATAATGGTCTGCCGGTGGCAAGACTGGACAGAATATTGTGCAGAAATTTATCTTGTTAGTTGAACATCTGGCAGAAGAGCCTGAATATCTACTTGCAAGGAATGTTCCCCAAGCAGAGTAAGTTTGCTGTTGGGGTTTTAGGGCACTAAGGTGCCAGATCAGGCTTCCCTGGGCATAAAACACATAGTTGACAATAGGCAAGTGAATCATAAAAGGAGGAAGAGGCAAGACACTTAGACATGTATTGAAGGTTAGGAACCTTTTCCCAGGCCCTCTTTCCTGGGGTGCAGAATGGAAACCAGGCAATATGCAATAGGATTATTGTTCTTACTTCATATGGTTTTAATCACCTATTATTTTCCTTAAATGTAGTTTTGCTTTAATAAATGCCAGGTGAGGAAAACCCAATTATGAAGAAAAAAAGAATTCATTATCAGTGTAATGCTTGCAGAAGTTTATCTATGGTGTAAGATCATACAGATTGGAATGCAATATGGGTTATGATAAATACAATCATTGGGCTTATTTCATATCTAACATGCGTAGCATGTGTATCTCTGTGTTGAATGGCTTAATTGCTTTTCTCATAAATGCGTGATTTTGACCACAATGAAAAGTACACATTGGGTTCTCTCTCATCCTTATTTCTCTAGGTGGGCTATAAGCTACAAAGTGTGCCTGAGGATGTAAAATGTTGTGGATATTTTTGCTGTTTATTTAATTCTGAAGATCTTGTGGTAGCTTATTTTCTTCTGGGACACTAACAAAAAAAAGTTTTCCAAGGAAATGGTCAATTGTACTAAGCATGAATGGTAGGATATGTTGGCATGACCTCCTTATTTGTATTCCTCAAATCACAACAGTTAACTCATTATACCTATAGAGGTAGACTTGCCAAGTGGCTGAGGTTGCTGTGTGGGTAAGACTATATCAGACCAGTTTGTATATTCAGTTACCAACTTTTAGTCGATTATTAAGTAAATATTTATTGAAAAAAATCCCTCTATCATTTATATTTATTTTCAGCACATCTTTTATCATGTCAAAAAAGTTTATGGAACATATAAACCATCCTATACAAATGTGAAGTGTTACTTTGCTATGTATATGTTTAACTTGAGTACTTGTCACATTTACATGCTTCTAATTAGCTTCATGACAGATACATTTGTCTGGCAGATGCATAATAAACAAGAAAGTGATGCACTGAACTGTGAAACTGTTGATCTCAAGTAGGAAGAAACTTACCTTAAGAACATCGGAGATTTCCTGGATTCATAGGTTTTATTCAACTGTCGGGCCCATTCGGGCCATCTCTGAGCAGCATGCCATTATTTAGTCATGTAAGTAGTGACTCAAAGGTTGGGGGGAAGGCAGATCTGAGTGACAACCCCAGGTCCATCACTTTCCAGGATGTTTGACCCTGGACAAATGAGTTGATCTCTCTGAATTTCTTGTACTCAAGGGAAATGTTAATAGTATTCTGGGACGGTTGCAGTGTATTCTAAAACCTTTACAAGTGCAAGATACGTGGCGAGAACTCAGAAAATGGTAGTTTTTGATTATTTGAGCATATCAACTTAACAGGTTTTATTTGTTTGATTCGGATTTGATCACTGTTTAGCCTTTTTGGGGGCTTCCCCAATGGCCCAGCAGGTTAAGAATTCACCTGCAGTGCAGGAGACACAGGAGATGCAGGTTTGATCCCTGGGTCAAGAAGATCCTCTGGAGGAGGGGCAACTTGCTCCAGTATTCTTGCCTGGGAAATCCCATGGACAGTGGATCCTGGCGGGCTACAGTCCATGGGGTCGCAAAACACGTGGCACGTGTGTGTGTGTGTGTGTGTCCCGTTTTATTGAAGTACAGTTGATTTACAGTGTTTCAGGTGTACAGTGAAGTGATTCCGTTTTAGATATATATATATGTTCTTTTTCAGATTCTTTTACTTTATAGGTTATTACAGTAAAAGAATCTGAAAAAATTTAGACTTTTATCATCTATTTTAATATTTATTCATACATACATTGCAACATAAATATTTTACCCTTTTAATACCAGTATAATAAAAATGTATATGGAATACTACCAGTATAATGCTGTGGGTGCTTAGTCACTCAGTAGTGTCCGCCTCTTTGAGACCCCATGGACTGTAACCCACCAGGCTCCTCTGTCCATGGGCTCCTCCAGGCAAGAATACTGAAATGGGTTGCCATGCCCTCTTCCAGGCTGTATAGTTGTACTAGTATTTAAACGTAACACTAAAATTTAAATGTGGTACTAATTAAATGTATGTAATTGGCAGTTCCGTTTTTTTAGCTATCAAGTAAAATTGAAACAAGTCTGAGAAAAAAATTTATGCAGCTAATCACATATTCAGCCAGTTTCCTAGATTTTAGTTAGAGTAAGTCAGAATATTTTAGCATATCTTTATACTTTCAAATTAAAGATTTGTTCAACTGTCTAGTCTTAAAGCAGTCACTTTCAGATGCGCCCTCGGTGCTGAGAATAGACAATATGAATGACAGCGTCTTAGAGACAAAGAATGAAAGAGAGCTTAATAGGTTAATCAATGAAACGAGAAGCTTGAATAATGTAGAGAGTTAACACAGAGGAAGTAGTGATTAGCTATTAAAGAACTATTAAAATATTTAACTTTTTTAGTGATGAATATTTATTCAAGAATTTTCGAACATTTGTTTTTTATCATCAAGTGTCATAGTCCACTTTGACAGTTAACAAACTCCAAGTATTTTCCTCAGGCTTTCTTATTTCCTTCAACATAATAGTGTTATTAAAAGAAGATTCACGTCAAGTTTCCTTCTCTAATAAAATACTGTGGTTTACATTTGAGGGGCTGTTAATTTTTAATCTGGTTAGTTTTTAGTTCATAAGAATCTAAACACAAACTCTAGAAATATAGAGCAGGAAGGCACATTAACGATTATTTAGCTTTTAGTACAGTCCTCTCACACTATGAATGGAAAGTCAATTTGCAGAAATATTTTGCCATTAGGCCAGTACAGCAGCTTTTTAATTATTAAAGAAGACTGTCAGCTCTTTGAAAAGCTACACAACATCATAGATTTTCTTCTCCTTTGTAGCTGTACTTGCTGTCAGAATATATTTAGAAACATTGATGCTTAAGCAAATGTGTAATACGTGTGGTCAAAGTAATGCAGCATTGAGTGTAAGCTTACTCCAGCGAATGCAAAACGAGAGTTTCGATGTTTGCGCTTAAATATTTAGTACCTAGGCAGAATTGGGAAGGCATTAGTAATACCTTTGGCATTCACGTATTCTTTCATCCTTTTTTCTGTGTTCTGTATACTGCGTCTTTGTCTGTGATTTGTCACTGACCAGTACATCTTTGCTCTCTTTTTTATTGACGTTTACGGGTTCCTATGCCCTCCTGATGGTCTATTTTCTCTAACCCGTCTTTCCACCATGAAGTCTTGTCCAGGCTTCATACTCAGTCTCTGAGGCTTCAGTAGGGATCACCCCAGGTCAAGTGGTGATGGATGGCCATTAGACAGGAATAAAGGTCCAGTGTAGGGCCGGTCCAGGAGACAGTGGACTCTGGCTTCCAGTGTCTTTGCAGATTTGTCTGCAGGTGTCTTTCCATGTGCTGGGCCTTAAAGTGCAGTCTTCTTCCAGGCATCCTGTAACCTTTGAACTTTAATTATTTATACAATAATTAGCCAGTTTCAGAAATGTATCCCTACTTGATAATAATGAGAAAAGATAACAAGGAGTCACCCCTACTGTTCACTCACATCTCCCAATACTCTCCTTAGCCTTCCTTGTAACACTTTATTTTGAAATTATAAGAACAGCTGACCTTTCTATACTGCTTAGTGTGTGGCAGTCGCTGTTTTAAGTGTTGTGTATGGAAACATTACATATCCAATTCATTCACACTTTTTATATTTTTACAACTCATTACATAATCAAACTTATAACGTCCTCAGTTCAGTTCAGTCACTCAGTCGTGTCTGACTCTTTGCAACCCCATGGACTGAAGCACGCCAGGCTTCTCTGTCCATCACCAACTCCCGAAATTTACTCAAATTCATGTCCGTTGAGTCAGTGATGCCATCAACCATCTCATCCTCGGTTGTCCCCTTCTCCTGCCTTCAATCTTTCCCAGAATCAGGCTCTTTTCAGATGAGTCAGTTCTTTGCATCAGGTGGCCAAAGTATCAGAGTTTCAGCTTCAGCATCAGTCCTTCCAATGAATATTCAGGAATGATTTCCTTTAGGATTGACTGGTTGGATCTCCTTGCAGTCCAAGGGACTCTCAAGCATTTTTTCCAACACCACAGTTCAAAGCATCAATTCTTTGGTGCTCAGCTTTCTTTATAGTCCAACTCTCACATCCACACATGACTACTGGAAAAATCATAGCTTTGATTAAACAGACTTTTGTTGGCAAAGTAATGTCTCTGCTTTTTAATATGCTGCCTTTTCTTTTCTTCCAAGGGGCAAGCATCATTTAATTTCATGGCTGTAGTCACCATCTGCATTGATTTTGCTGCTATTGTTGCTAAGTCGCTTCAGTCGTGTCCGACTCTGTGCGACCCCATAGATGGCAGCCCACCAGGCTCCTCCGTCCCTGGGATTCTCCAAGCAAGAACACTGGAGTGGGTTGCCATTTCCTTCTCCAGTGATTCTGGAACCTCCCAAAAATAAAGTCTCCCACTGTTTCCACTGTCTCCTCATCTATTTGCCATGAAGTGATGGGACTGGATGCCATGATCTTCGTTTTCTGAATGTTGAGTTTTAAGCCAATTTTTTCACTCTCCTCTTTCACTTTCATCAAGAGGCTCTTTAGTTCTTCTTCACTTTCTGCCATAAGGGTGGTGTCATCTGCATATCTGAGGTTATTGATATTTCTCCTGGCAGTTTTGATTCCAACTTGTGCTTCATCCAGCCCAGCGTTTCTCATGATGTACTCTGCATATAAGTTGTAATATCCTCACAAACACTGAATTAGGTTAAAATAATTTCTCATTTCAGATGAGAAAACTGAAGTCCAGAGGGTAAGTAGCATGCCCAGGGTTGTACAACTGGTAGGTGGCAGAGTTAGGATTTGAAACCAGCCACTGTGACTTCAAGTCTCATGGACTTTACAATTCCTAAGCTACTGTGTCAACGAATACTTTTCTTTTTGTAACCAAAAAGAGAGACTTGAAGGGGGGAGACTAGGCGGAATATGAGGGAGAACGGTCACCACTGAATGTCTTAATGCAGGTAGGATGCTTCCTTACATTCCTTAAATCAATCTTTGTAGATATGCTTAAACTTTTGGAGCATTTGTGTCGTCATTCAAAAAATATTAACTACCGTTTACATACCAGGGTGATAGAGATACAAAGATAAATAATAAAATGATTTCTATCCTTCAGAAATCTTAGAGTGAGTCAGATGTGCAAATAGATACATTAAAGTACAATTTATAACTAATTACAAAAATATGAGCAAAATCATATAAATAGGACACAGATAACAGAACAATGATTTCTAAGGGAGGATTTCTAAGCATCTTTATTGATGATATCACATTTATAGTTGGACTTAAGGGTTTTTTCATGTAGGTGTTTTCATGACCAAAGGAGAGGAAAGGGGATATTTTAATCAAAGAGACTTCATAAACAAAGGCCTAGTGTCTTAAGAAGGCTGAGGTCATTTCAGAAATAAAGTCAACTTCTGTGTGACAGGGGCAGGTGTTGCCTAGTGAGGGTATTAGGAAGTGAGAAAGATTTCGAAGATCTGTGTATACAAAACTAAGAGATTGGGACTATATTTGGTAGATACTGGGAACCTTCAGAAGATTTGATGCTGAAGACTGATAGCAGAGGATTTAGTTGATAGGAAGATTGTGCTGTAGGCTGTTGAAGAATAGAAAGAAGCATCAAATATGAGACAGAAAATTCTAAGCCAAAGGCTTTGGCAGCTAGAGCTCAAACGGTGTCCCTGCACTTAGGGAAGAGAAATTGGAGATTTTAAAAAACTTTTGTATTTTTAAAATTTAAGTATATTTGATGTATAAAATTATATGTTACAGGTGTGCAGTGTCGTGCACAATTGTTAAAGTTTATACTCCATTTTAATTATTATAAAATATTGGCTGTATTCCCCACATTGTACCATAAATCCTTGTAGCTTATTTTGCCTCTTATTCTCCTATCCCTATATTGTCTCCTCCTCCTTCTTTCTCCCAGCTGGTTACTACCAGTTTACTTTCTGCATCTGTAAGTCTGTTTCTTTTTTGTTATATTCACCGGTTGTATTTTTAGATTCCACCTATAAGTGATATTATGTAGTATTTGTCTTTTTTGTCTTACTTATTTCATAACACCCTCCAAGTCCATCCATGTTACTGAAAATGGAAACATTCCATTCTTTTTATGGCATAGTATTATTCCATTGACTATATACTATGTCTTCTTTATTCACACTTCTGTTGATTGTCAATTAGGTTGGTTCCATATCTTGGCATTTGTAAATAATGCTGCTATGATCCTTGGGGTACATGTATTTTTTTTCAATTAATGTTTTTGGTTCTTTTGGATCCATCCCTCCAGATGGAATCCCTGAGCCCATCTGGTGGTTCTATTTTTACTTTTCTGAGAAACCTCCATATTGTTTTCCACAATGGCTACACCAATTTACATCCCCACCAGCCACGTACCACGGTTCCTTTTTCTCCACTTCCTCACCAGCGCAGCACTTTTTACTTGTGTTCATTTTGCTGATAGCCATTTCTCCAAGGTGTAGGTGATATTTCATTGTGGCTTTGACTTGCATTTCCCTGATGATAATGGTTTTGAGCATCTTCTCATGTGCCTGTGGGTCATCTGCCTTTGCTCATTGAAGTGAAAGTTGCTCAGTCATGTCCGACTCTTTGTCACTCCATGGACTCTATAAAGTCCATGGAATTCTCCAGGCCAGGATACTGGAGTGGGTAGCCTTTCCCTTCTCCAGGGGATCCTCCCAACCCAGGGATCAAACCTAGGCATCCCACATTGCAGGCAGATTCTTTACCAGCTGAGACACCAGGGAAGCCCAACAAAACTGGATTTGGTAACCTATCCCTTCTCCAGGGGATCTTCCCAACCCAGGCATTGAACCAGGGTCTCCTGCATTGCAGGCAGATTCTTTACCAACTGAGCTATCAGGGAAGCCCATTTGCTCATTGGAAAAATGTCTATTCAGTCCTTCTGCCCATATTTAAAATTGTGTTTTTTTGATATTGAGTTTTATCCACTGTTTGTATATGGTGTAGATTAAGCCCGTATTGGTCAGTACATTTATATTTTCTCCCATTCAGTACGTTGTCTTTTGGTTTTTGTCAGTGGCTTCCTTTGCTCTGCAATTGCTTTTCACTTTATTAGGTCCCATTTGTTTATTTTTGCTATTATTTCCTTTGCTTTAGAAGATAGATACAGGAAGTGTTGCTTCAATTTAAGTCAAAGAATGTTCTTTTTTCCTCTAGGAGTTTTATGGTTTCTGGTCTTAAATTTAGGTCTTTTATCCATTTTGAGTTTATTTTTGTATATGCTGTTAGAGAATGTTCTCATCTCATTGTTGTATAAGTAGCTATCCAGTTTTCTCAGCACCACTTATTGAAGATAGTCTTTGCTCCATCGTATGTTCCTGCCTCCTCTGTCATAAATTGACCACAAGTGTGTGGGTTTATTTCTGTTCCAATGATCTATGTGTTTTTGTGCCAGTGCCATACTATTTTGAACTTGAGATTTTTTTTATCAGAATAAATAAGATTTGTTAAATGAGTGAAGGTAGGGGATGAGATATATTGATGAGACATGCCTATGAAGTTTATAGCCTGAGATGTGGTGTGTAGTATTTAGAATCCTGGTTATCCTCCGTACCAAATCCAATTTAACAACACTTGTTTAAATAAAGCAGAAGTTGATAGGTGAATGGATCAAGAAAACGTGATATTTACATATTTATTCACATGGGGTATTAGTAAACTTTAAGAAAGAAAGAAATCCTGCCATTTGTGACAACATGGTTTGAACCTAGGAGACATAATGCTAAATGAAATAAGCCAGATGCAGAAAAACAAATACTGTATTATCTCGACTATATCCAGAGTCTAGAATAGTCAAACAAATGCAGTGAGCAGGTAGAACGGGGGATGTTGGTCAAGGAGTACAAAGTTTCAGTTGTGCAGGATGAATTTATGACAGCAGTGCAGCTATAGTTAACAAGATTTTATGCTTGAAATTTGTTGAAAGTATAGATCTTAAGTGTTACTATGTTAAAAAAAGAAGAAAAAGGTATTTGTGAGGTGATGGCTCTAATAATTAGCTTGACTATGGTGATTATTTCACAATACATACATATATCCAATCATCAAGTCATATACCTAACATGTATAATTTTAAATTGTCAGTTATTAAAAAATAGCAGAAATTAATTTCTCTTTTAATGAAATCATCCAGGTGTAACAGTCTAGTGATGATATGGGGATCTTTGGTATTACCAATTTAGGTATATATTTTTTTCTTATTGCTCTGCCTTCCCTTAGGCTGATACCCTCATTCATATATTTGAAGATATCTCTTTACCAGTCTAGTAAGAAGTCTGGAAGTCTGCTCACATTTTACTGCCTACCACTTAGTCACATAGCCATTTCTAATAGTAATGAAGGCTGGGGATTATAGTCTTTATTCTGGATGCCCATGTATCCAGCCAAAACTTGGAGGTTCTATTGTTAAAGGAAAGGAGAGAAAGTGAATTTTGAGGTATAATTAGTAGTTCAGCTCTAGAATGTTTTATGACCACATTAATAAAGATCTGAGATGAAGGAAGTGGGAAAAATTTAGGAAGACATGGGGAGATAATGAGTTCTGTTTTGGATATTTAAAATTTTTAAGTGTCTGTGAGACTGTCTGATAGTTTTGTCCAGTAGGTAGTTTGGAATAAGGATTTTGGTCATGACAGAGATAAATTTGAGTCATCAGAAATTTGCTGCTGTTTCAGATGGACTGAGGAGGGCATTAGTAGTGAGGGTTAATAGCAGAATCTAAAGGACAGCAACCTTGGAGGGAATGGATTAGAGAGAAGAACAGAAAGCAGGCAGAAATGTTAGCAGAGTGGAGCAGGAGATGGGGAAGATTGACATTAGGGTTCTCTTTTGAATTGTGCACCCCAATCCACTGCTCCTGTAGCAGCAGTCTGTAACATCCTTGAGTATATCACCATGCACTGAAAAGTGATTCCACTCTGCAGCCTCCTATCAGAAAACAGTGTCCAAATTCCTTGAGTGCAGTCACAAGGACCTTCAACCAAGGCCTCAGTCTTGTCTGAAGACTGCTGTTCTTCAGACTCAGTGTACTGTTCCTCTAACCACGCAAAGCAAAGACCAGTGCAAGAGGGAGCTCTAAGAAATTTTGAAACGTTTAGCCCTCACTTCAGACAATTGAATAATATTATATCTCTCAATTCCTTACAACAATTTTGCATTTATCTCCTACCTTTTTGTCCTTAAGGAAAGAGTAGAAACAAAGCTATGGGCATCCTGGACCTTCTGATGCTGAACCATGTTGGATATTAAGGCAACAGACTTTAGAACTGACTCATAAGCTTGTGGCCCTTAGGATCACCTGTAAGCATATCAATCCATGCTCATTGGTATGTGGAAACCACGACAGAGTGCATATTTAGAAACAGCAAGTGCTGAAGAGAGATCAAGTGAGCTGAGAATGAACATGAATGATATTAACTGACATTAATGAACTCTTAGGTGATTTCAGCAAAAGAATTCCAGGCCAGAATACTGGAGTGTGTAGCCTTTCCCTTCTCCAGGGGATCTTCCAACCCAGGGATCAAACCCAGGTTTCCTGCATTGCAGGTGAGTTCTTCACCAACTGAGCCACAAGGGAAGTCCAAAAGACATTTTAGTAATTGGTATTAGTAGAAGCTGAAGGATCATAGCTTGGTAAGTAATGCCCATTAGACTGTGCACTAACAAAAATTCAGCAAGTAAAGACAGAAAATGCAGACTGCGATGCTTTCAAAAACTTCTTACTGATGAGCAGAAACTGGATACATGATTATGATGAAGGGAAAGTAAATGTGTTTATAATCTCAGAAGAAGCCAATATGAAGGAATTTGCTTGAAGCATAGGAGCAAGAAGTCTAGTGTATGGAGGAAGTCCTTCATAAGAAAGATAGGAGCAAAGGGCATAAGAAAATATTCTGTATTGGATAACTTTAGAGATTACATTTGAGGAGACACGTTGGTAGAGTCCCTGTTTGATATTTTCTCTCTGAATTAGAAAGCTGGTTTTTCAGGACTTCCCTGGCAGTCTAGTGATGAAGACTCTGCTCCCAAGGCAGGGGGCGTGTTTTGATCCCTGGTTAGGAACTAGATCTCACATGCTGCAACTAAATAAATAAGTAAATATTTAAAAAAAAAAGGAAAGCTGGTTTATCAACTATGTATGATGGCAACCCAATCCAGTACTCTTGCCTGGAGAATCCCCATGGACGGAGGAGCCTGGTAGGCTACAGTCCATGGGGTCGCAAAGAGTCGGACACGACTGAGCGACGTCACTTTGACTTTCATGATATCTGCAGTTGCAGACATTGCAAGGAGCTCACTGAGAGCAAACGTGATGAGTGTAGAACAGCACCAGTTGCCCAGACGGAGTCGGAAACCCCTCATCATGCATAGTGGATAGGTTTTTATCTAGTACAAAAGGATGGGTGCAAGAGAAGAATAAGAGAGAAAATGAATCAAGAATGAGAAGAGGATTAGCATTCTCAGAAAGATGAACCCTTAAGCCAGACATACTGATACCTTAATAAAACTGTGAACAGAGTCATTGGTAAAGAATCTGCAACAATGCCTGGTACAGAGTAGCCCCAGATAAATATTCTCTAAGAACCATACATTTATTCTTAAGTGGCTTTTGAAGGTGGGGACACATTTTGGGAAAAATAGCTGGTTAGAATGTAGCTAAGATGCAAAGTCAGGATTGGATTGTGTTGCTTTTTCTTTGATGAGATTTTCTTCCTTTTGAGTGTCTACTAGGCTGTATAGTTTGTGCTGATATAGTCATTGGTTCATTTCTGTTTCTTTTGCCCTTATTTAGTTGGGTTTAAGCTTTGTATATAAGGTATAAACTTCGTTTATAGTTGGTAAAATTCCAAATATCTTGGGGATGTTTAGATAGCCTATTAAGAGGATTTATTCACTATTTCTCACAAAACTGGACTCTTGTATTAACACTTCACTATGTATAGAAATAAACCTTGTTCCTTCAAACTCTAAATAAAGACTTAACTATTTTAGGTGGTGCACTTAAAAAAAAAAAAAACTAAGGAAATGGGATACTGTAGAACGGTTGTTTGCTGTACGAGTTGATCTTATGTTGCCCTTCTTTATTCAGTTTTTGTTAAGAGCCTGATTTTTTAATAAAGCCGAAGAATTGGTGTTTTTGAACTGTGATGTTGGAGAAGACTCTTGAGAGTCCCTTGGACTGCAAGGAGATCCAACCAGTCCATCCTAAAGGGGACCAGTCCTGGGTGTTCATTGGAAAGACTGATGCTGAAGCTGAAACTCCAATACTTTGGCCACCTCATGCGAAGACTTGAGTCACTGGAAAAGACCCTGATGCTGGGAGGGATTGGGGCAGGAAGAGAAGGGGACGACAAAAGATGATATGGCTGGATGGCATCACTGACTTGATGGATGTGGGTTTGGGTGAACTCTGGGAGTTGGTGATGGACAGGGAGGCCTGGCGTGCTGTGATTCATGCGGTCACAAAGAGTTGGACACGACTGAGCGACTGAACTGACGGACTGACTGATAGCTTATATTGTGAAAGATGAACTGAGAGAAAAGGGGCTGCATTAATGATGGATCATTTCAAAAGCAGTTCAGTTTCCTATGCTATAGAAATGCCTGTTAGCTACAGCAACTCTAAAGAAGGTGATTATGAGATAAATTGGAATCAAGTTTAACAAAATACCTTACAAGCATTTGTTCAGTCATTTAAGCTTTGAGAGTCTCAATTTCCTCTTCTGTAAAATGGGAGTAATCATGCAAACAAAGTAGTTATGAAATAAAAGTGATAGCATTTATCCTCATTGGAAAAGACTCTGATGCTGGGAGGGATTGGGGGCAGGAGGAGAAGGGGACAACAGAGGATGAGGTGGCTGGATGGCATCACAGACTCGATGGACGTGAGTCTGAGTGAACTCCGGGAGTTGGTGATGGACAGGGAGGCCTGGCGTGCTGCAATTCATGGGGTCACAAAGAGTCGGACAAGACTGAGCGACTGAACTGAACTGAACTGATCCTCAAAGGGAATGGTTGGAAAAGGGCATGGCAGCCCACTCCAGTGTTCTTGCCTGGAGAATCCCGTGGACAGAGGAGCCTGGTGGGTTATAGTCTGTAGGGTTGCACGGAGTTGGCCACAACTGAAGCAACTTGGCACATACAGCACACACACCCACTCCAGTGTTCTTGCCTGGAGGATTCCACAGACAGGAGAGCCTTGCAGGTTGCAATCCAAGGGGTTGCAAAGAGTCAGACATGACTGAGTGACTAACACTTTCACTACTTCATTAGTTTTCTTGCCCACTTTCCTATTACATTAGAAGATTCAGTTAATCAGTTGACTCTTACTATATTCCTTCCTCAATGACGAAAAGTAAAGGAAACAAAACTCCTCTGGTTTTATTTGTACAGAACCCAGTAAGAAGAGTGAAGATATCAGTTCTTTATTTCGGCAGAGTGATTTGTATTGGGCCTTCTTTAACATGTTTAGGTTTTCCTCTGAGATTAAAGATATCAGAGGTAACTGCATGGAATAATCATACCTCCTGCATCTCTGATTATAGTAACAATGTTCACTCTCAAGAGTGTCAATAACCAGCATTTGCCTTCAGTTCTTTTTACTCTGTAACTTGCTTTCATATCTTTGATTGCGTATGATTCCACAGGAAACATTTTACTGGTAGAGGAATATATTTTAACATCTAGCTACTGTTTTACCACTGTGTTTTTTTGAAACTGCCTCACTGAATTTGTTGAATTCAGGTCTTCAGAGATTCCTTCTGAAAAATCCCTCAGGTAAAATAAGTTACATCATAGTGGCCTAGGAGTTAATACTTTGCATTTTGTTCACTGGAATGTCTTTGTCATGCCAGACAGTAAATGACAATTTATTTCAGGAATGAGTTGGTGATTTCAGGGGGCTCAGTCTTGGGTGAGAGTATTAGTATTTGGCATTTCAACCGCGGGCATTTCATATTGAATACATCGGGAGTAGCCATGCTGTTAACTGGTTGATACTGTTATACTGTATATAAGATAATGATGTAGTTCAGTCTTTATGTTAATTTTTAAAGTCATTTTTTTAAACAGTGCTGGATTAGGTCCCCCTTTTCATAACTTTCTCTTGTTCTGTTTACCTTCCTAATTTATTATCAAACTGTATTGTTCTGTTTACCTTCTTAATTCATTATCACACTATATTAGTTTAGTTGTGTTGTTGTTGCTTTATTTTTTTTCCATTTTTCTGCTAGAATGTTCGTGACTTCAGGAAAGAATTTATGTCTCTTTGCTGCACTCCTAGAACTTAGCGCATGGGATGTGCTCAATATATATTTGCTCAATTCATGAGTTATTATATGTTTGGTTGCAGGTTAAGGGAAAACCTGCTAAAAATGCCTTGAACAATGAAGGAATCTGACTTAATAATTTAGGTCTAATTCAGTCAAGACTTGCATCACATCTCTCTGCAGTTTGTTTGGCCCTTTCCATCTCCGGGTCAAAGCATCACCGTTACGCCTGCTTCCCTCAGGCTGCAACGTGTATCTTCATGGATTTAGGGCAGGGGATAGCATTTGTGTCCCACACTGCTGGAAGGAGTCCTGAGCTCACTCCAAGAAATTGGATTCTTGTAGGTCACATGCCATTCTTAAACCTGTGACTGTGGTCAGGCACAGAATCTATAGACTGACTTTGCTGGGGTTATAGTCTGCCAAGAGAGGATTGGAGTCAGGAGACAAATGAGTGCAAGGATGCTATAAAAAATATTTACTGCAGCTAATGAATGGAATTCCAAAACTTTTGTGGCATTTTATTTAATAAAGTGTAGTGAACTGAGGACATTTAAAAAGTTTTTTTAAAGTCTGAATTATCTCAGTCTATCATAGTTCAAAAACACTGGCACACACGTTTGTAAACATGTGTTTTGAATCTGTTAGTAATGATTCTGGCAGCACACAATTAACTAAAACCTCAGACTCAGCTTAGCACAAGTTATCGTGTATACTCACATTCATGATGCACTTTAGGAAGAATCTTCTACCGCCCCCATTTCCACCAACCTACCGTCCTAACTGTGAGGAGTTTTAGCCTTCAACAAGAGATGTATTTTCCTTTCGACACTAGGAAAATGACTCGGTGACTGGGTAAGGAAAACACACATAGGGAAGGGAAAAGGGAGGGAAACAAACTTGGCAGATGTGTAGTTTTGCCTAGAGCCATCTCAGTGATCTCAGACTTCTTAAAAACTTGATTTTGTGTGAGCATTTCCATTTTGAAAGAATCTACATCACGAGTGCATAAGGTGTCTAAGGGATGGGAGAGGAATAGCCAGGAGGGAGCCAGGAAGCCAAAACCAATACTGTGGGGTTGGTGCCACATATAAACCTTAAGTCATCAACTTGTCGTTTATCAAGTATTCACTGCCATGGCAGTTCTCCTTTCTTCTCTTTCAGCCCCATACAAATCCTATTATCTAGTCTGTCCTGCTCTTAACTCCCCTTACTGCTCTGAAATATCATTTAACTGTTTTCATCCACATATATTGTCTCTCTAAATAGAGTGTAAACATCCTGAGAGCAAGAATTTTGTCCTGTCCTTTTCTGGAATTAACCTCAGCATTTTGAGAGCTGTATAGTAAATCACTGGTGCTGAGTAAATGCTCGTGAGAGTTGGCTCAAATGTTCTATTTCATAGTAATTTGGACACAGGTAATTGGATTATAGCGATGTGAAAGTGTCTGCCTCGCTTTTTTTTCCTTGAGAAACTCAGATTAAAATTTAAATACTGCCATGCAAAGAAAAAGATCCAGTAAGAAAGAAGACTGTTAAAAGACTTTCAAAGGGAATAGAACCACTTGAAATTATTTTTCCTGCTTTTCTGATGCCAGGTTTCTAATGACTTTCAAACAACTAGATAATAAGGGAAGAAGTTTTATGGGTGTGTCACTGTATTTATCTTACTTCCATAAAATTCATAAAAATGTCAAGATATGGACATGCTATAGTGTTATTCAAACATCCTTCTTAAACAGATGCAGGAAAATGAGAGATGGTACAGTATCATTATTGTTTCCATATTTGTTGTCATAAGCAGTGAAATCCTTGTCTTCGTGAACTGTCAGCTTCAAACGTTCTGCCAAAAACTTTCTAAAGCAAGTTCTTATTAGAATTAATCACAAGTGTCAGTTGAGACAGTATTATCCTTTCCATGTAATTTAAGCAGACTGTTACAGCCTGTATGCAAAACATTTGCTTTATTTTAGATGTGGAGTTGGGCCATAACAAGATACTAATAAGATTAGGAGAATCTTTTGGCCTGGCTGAGGCTCAGCATGCTATGCAGCCGGGGTCTTAGCCTCTTGTCTCTAGTAAAGCTATTTTCTATGTCTCTGTCTTGATTTATCCAGGCTGGTAGTAGCATTTTCCCAGTCACATTCCAGAGTGAACTGGGAATTCTCCATTTCGTTCTCCTTATCTAAGCATTTGTCATGTCTTATCAGTCTTCTCCTTGAAAATTCTGGCTATATTTTCTGTAGCATGCAGTGTGGCGTGAGAGAAATCCCTGTGGACTGGAGACAGTCAAGGACATTGAAAGAGTTGTGCTGGTCGTGGACGGAACTGGTGATGCCTCAGTAGCTTCTGTAGTTGAGATCTCATCCTAAAAGTCTTTCTGGAATCAGTCGGACTTCATTTACTGAGAATCAGAAGAAAATTTCAAAGAATGTCTCATTTGTGCTTGGAACTGTAGGGCTTCCTACCTGCAGACAGTACTGCAAGAGTCGAGTTCTGCTGAAGGGCCTGAGGATGGGAACGCGGTCTCTATGGACTCAGACGTCAAGTGCCTCTTTCCTGCCTTCTTATTTGGAAAGTGGGCTATTTTAGGAGCCGAAGCGTATCTGACCCAAGATGTGTGTGATCTGTACACTTTTAGAAGTAAAACAGACAGGAAACTAGAATGAGAGGGAAGTGAAGACTAAACGCTTGAGAATGGAGGGTGCCCAGTTTTCAAGTAATTCTGAAAAGTCTTATTTAAAAAATATTCCCTAGCTCTGCTTAATAGGAATATTCATGTTTGCTAATTCTGACTACTGTAATAATAGTTTTTCATTTTAAATGTTAGTGTGAGAAGAGTTTAATCTTGTACCTAATAACCCACATCAGAGGGTGAATAGAAAAAGGACTTTAACCAGGGCCCCCTACAGGGCAATGCTTCCCAGTGAAATCTCTCTTCCGACAGGGCAATTTTGTTTTCTAATTTTCCATTTCTTTTAATGTTCCATTTTTGTTTATCTTTTCCTCCTGTCAGAAAGCTTTTTCTTTGAGTTGGAGGATATTAGTGGCAATCCCTAGATTTGTATGCCTCTCTTTTTCTGGGGAAAAAAGAATTATAATTTTGGTTGAGTTTGATGAGACTGGGCAAAAGGATGAGCTGCTAAATATATATACTAGCTGTTTATTCTCCTATTAAATATTACACTCTTTGAAAAAGTTGAAACTCAATTTTAAGAGAACTATGTGCACATAGAAAATTGCATAAACTATGTTAAAAGGAAAACTCTTCTTTAAAACTCACTCTATTTATTTCTTTGTGGCTGTGCTGGGTCTTTGTCGCCGTGAGGGCTTTCCTCTTGCTGTGTGCGAGGGGCTGCTTTTCTGGCTGGGCAAGCGGCCGTCTCGTGGCAGTGGTTTCTTGTTGCAGAGCATTGTCTCCATGGTAGGACTCAGTAGTCGTGGCCTTGGGGCTTAGTTGCTCCACGATATGTGGGGTCTTGAAGGATCAGGAATTGAACCCATGCCTCCTGCATTGACAGGCGGATTCTTTACCACTGAGCCAGCGGGAAAGCTCCCAGTGAAAATTCTTTAAGACATTTTCTGTGAATCATCAATTCTGCTTCCAGAGGCAGTCACCATTAACAGGTTTTTGTGTATCCGTTCTGTTTGTACAACACACACGCACACCAGAAATTGAATCATGCTCTCTATAGATTACAAAGCCTTGATTTTTGTTTCAAAAGTGCACACTTCATGAGAAGCAAAACTGCTATAATAAAAATAGAAGAAATAAATGATCGAGGACAGCTTAGCAAGTGTACCTTTTTTAGAAAAATCACCTGAAGCAGATTAACAGTACTCTATCCAAAAGCACACAAGCATCTCTTCATTATTAAATTGTTGATACAGGAAGCTGGTTTTCATTTATGTTTGCCTCTACTCATTGCCTTTTTTAATTCTGTAAGTACTGTTAATGAGCTAAGGAGATAATGACCCCAGAAGCATCCTCTCAGACGTTTCGGATGGTATTAATGTTATGATTTTATTGTACATTTCTAGTTTAAATTCTTAATAAACTATTAGCAAAACTAAATTTTAGATTATTTGCCAGAAAAGACTAGACCTATGAGTTCATAATCCCATAGTAAATAGTGTGAACAGATTTGTAGGACTTGTAATTGCGGCAAAAATATTTTGTAATACAATATGATTTGAAACATGTGAATTTGGTAAGAATACAGCCTTTATTTGACCTTGGTTGAGGAAGAATCATTCTTCAGTCATTCATGTAGAAACCTTCAAGTGGTGATCTACACTTGAAGAAAATACATAATTTTGAGTTTTTATAGAGTAAAACTTAAATATCTGCTTCACTGTTGGATAACTCTGTGATTCCTATAATTTCCCCGTGCCACAGGTGGGAAGCAGCAGGATAGAAAAGAAGCTCCGTGGTGGTAGCGAGCGTGCGTGCTAAGTTGCTTCAGTCGTGTCCGACTCTTTGCAACCCCACGGACTGTAGCCCACCAGGCTCCTCCGTCCACGGGATTCTCCAGGCAAGAGTACTGGAGTGGGTTACCACGCCCTCCTTCAGGGGATCTTCCCGACCCAGGGGTTGAACCCCTGTCTCTTAGGTCTCCTGAACTGGCAGGCAGGTTCTTTACCACTAGTACCACCTGGGAAGCCGTGCATTTATCTGAACCTATCAATGCTTCTTGTGGGTTTGGAAGCCACCTTCACAGATTTTGGAGCAAGGAGATATTTTTCTTTAATGTTGCTTTATTATTTTATATAATTAAAGTTTTCAGAAAGGTTTTTGGTGACCTAAATTCTTTCTTCTCACTTTTAAAATGCCACCCCTTCAACTGGAAAGGAGTCTCCTTTAGCAGCAGTTGCAATCTCCTTGAGTCCTACATTCATATCGCCCTGGAAGCAGAATAGTTTTTATTTGTTTATTGGCCAGCTACCCGCCTACTTTTTTTTTCAGAATTCTAAATAGGGCAGTGAGTGGACTTCATGCATGCATGAGTCCTATACTATTTTAATTTGTTTCTTGTTTACCGAGGAACCCGACAACATTCATTTCTGCTTACCAGTGTTTTCTCTGTCTAAGAACACTGATTATACTGGAGCATTTGGGGACACAGTCGTAAGGAGAAGTCTGGGAGCTGATGTTAGCAACCTTTAGCCTCCAGGACTGGTACCCAACCTTGCTCCAGGGACTCAGGCGTCCTCTGTCCATGAAGTGTGCAGCCTCGCTTCCCACTGTGTGTGCTTTCACCCTTAATTGGTACTACCTTTGTAGAGAGGAGCAGAGGGAAATTCTTGGTATTCAAGGCAGCCCATGTTCTTCCTACACTTGTGGCCATGACTTAGAAGAGGACTTTGTTCTCAGTGGTTGTGGGTGAGGCTGGAAGGAGCATGTGGAGAATAAATGGCTTTTTCACAGCGCAAGCCCACGTATGACGCTGGCGTTTGTTTCTCTGTTTTGTATGACAGCTTACTGAGTTTTTGCCACTTCACTGGGGAGAAGTCTTTTTGTCTATTAGAGATTTCAGGGTTCTTCTCCAAGAAGCCATTTATATAACTACAAGCCAAGCTGGCCTGGCAGCTGTTTGTTGGTTTGGTGCCAGGGGGCCTGCCTGGCCTTCTGGTTGGGCACCCCCATCTGATGTTAAGTTTATGATAATGGAAAAGGAGAGCATGGGCCTTTAGACCAGGTACCTATGTATCAGGGCCTTGCTGCTGCATTGAACCTATGACCCCAGCAAAGCTACTTTGTCTTTTTAGAACACAATCCCTTCTTGAATGAAATGTCTAGGATGTTGGAATGTTTCTAGATGCCTTGCCCTTGGCCTGAACCAAGTAGGTGTATTTAGTAAATAATTCTCCTTCCCACCAACCTTTACTTTTACTTTCCTGTTATTTATATATATATTCCTTTAAAAAAATTGTTCTTATGTTAAATTTCTTATTTAGTATAACTTTTATTGACATGTAGTTAATTTAAAATGTGTTAATTTCAAGTGTACAGCAAAGTAATTCAGTTACACACACACACACACACAAAAAACCAAACAAACAAGATATTGAGTATAGTGCCCTGTATTATACAGTAGGTTCTTGTTTGTCTGTTTTATGTATTAGTACAGAGTATATGTTAACCCCAACTTTCTAGTTTATCCCTTCCCCATTTTTACTCTTTCCTTACCAGAAGTTTGTTTTCTCTGTCTGTGGGTCTGTTTGTTTTGCAAGTAAGTTTATTTGTATCTTTTTTTTTTAGATTGCACATATAAGTGATTTCTCTTTCTGACTGACTTCACTTATTATGATTATCTCTGGATACATCCATGTTGCTGCCAATGACATTATTTCATTCTTTTTTATGGCTAATATTCCATTGTATGTATATATACAATGTCTTTCCTTTTTTTACAATAAGGCAGCAGGATATTTTATTTTTTAAAAACAATTCATCATTCAGTAAATGTTGTTGCACTGTGAAATATTACATTTTAATCTAATTTTCATTAGAAAGGTTTTCTAAGGAGATGACTTGGAGCCTTCCACATTTATCAGATGGCTTTTCATTATTCTTTTCTATTTTTGCAATTCTGGATCCAAATTGCCTGGCCTTCTTTGGTAGAAGACCAGAGATTTGTAAGACCAAGTTCCAGTGCCGCAAGGCGCAAAATTCGTTTTTCACCAATTCCACGAGATAAAGTCAAGTTTGCCTTTTCCCAGACTGGAAGGAAATTTAGAAAGGAGACAATATTTTCATTCAGGAAGGGAAATCTTGCTGCTTTTCCATGATCACCAATAACTTGATCATCACGACCAAGATTTCCAGAAGAAATTTGACCCAGTTCCATTTCAATTTCCTTATTCAGTCTTTCCAACCTGTGTGTCTGGAAGTGGACATGATGATGAGAATAGCTTGCAAGCTGCTCCTCTGCCCCAACTCCAGTGAGAACTGCCTTCACTCGGCTCTGATATGGGTTTGCTTCATCTTGGATCACTAACCAGTCAACTCCTCTGGAAGCAAATCAGGCTGCGCAGCCAGTGCTAGCAGCCAGTACTGAATCCAAGGGCTGAACTAGGTGGGATATGCAAGTTCGTCTTAATCTTTGCAATTCTAGAGAAACGTTAATTTCAACAAAGTTCCAAATGCAGGAAGGGTTGGCAGCTTGCAGCTGCTTCAGCCCTGCTCTTCCTGTGAGGCGATCTGGTACATTGAATTGTTCACCAGGGTTAGCAGTAGCAGTTCGTAGCAATAACATTTTTGGAGGAGTCCTCAGAGGGTAGTTCATAATGATTTTTCTGTTTTCTCCCCTTTTTGTTAAAACCAGCTGGTATGATCTATTCTTTAGTCATGAAAGCCACATTAAGATCAACTGATTCCTTGCATGGCAAATACCACACACATTACTATGTAAAATCAAGTTGGCTATTTCTTGATTTTACTCTTCTCTGTGTTTTTTTATTCCTTGTTATTCTTTCCTCAGCTCACCCAATATATCCTCCTCTTCTTCGGGTTAGAAGGGTTATCCACAACAAATTTTTGTTCTTTCAACTTGCTGCTGAGCGCTTCCTTTTGCAGGGTCTGATTGTCGGCAGGGACCAGCCCAGCATTGTCCTTTGGTCGCGCACCCCAGCTGGGCACCCCCATGGAGTATCACATACATGCAGCCTGCCTGGCACTCCACAGCCCGCAGCCCTGACCATACCTTTTTTATCCATTCATTTGTGATGAGCATTTGAGTGGCTTCCAGGTACTGACTGGTGTAAATGGTGCTGCTATGAACATTGAGGTGCTTATATTTTTTCAAATTAGATTTTTCTCTGGATATATGCCTGTGAGTGGGACCACTCTGTTTTTAGTTTTTTAAGGAACCAACATACTGTCTTCCACAGTGGCTTTACTGATTTACATTTCCACCAGCCGTGGAGCAGGGCTCCTTTTCCTCCACACCCTCTCCAGCATTTATTATTAGAAGACTTTTATTTTTCTCATGCTGTGAGACATGCAGAATCTCAGTTCTCTGACCAGGGATCAATCTGTGCCCCCTGCAGTGGAAGCTCACTGCCTTAACCACTGTGTCAACCTTTGCTTTTGATGTTCTACGATTCTTGGAGGTCAGTGTTCATCTTCCCAGAAGTCATTATTTTCCAAAGCATTGGCCTCTCTCTTTTGTCCTTTGAAACTGTGGGTTTGTTTTTATTATTTTTTGTTACTGCTACTTAGGATATAAAGCATTATGGAATTTGGAGGTTAGTGGAGATTCCTTAAATATTAATCAGCATATTAGAGTTTGGAAGGGAATGTACATTCAAGCGGAGAAGGCAATGGCCCCCCACTCCAGTACTCTTGCCTGGAAAATCCCATGGACAGAAGAGCCTGGTAGGCTGCAGTCCATGGGGTTGCTAAGAGTCAGACACGACTGAGCGACTTCACTTTCACTTTTCACTTTCATGCATCGGAGAAGGAAATGACAACCCACTCCAGTATTCTTGCCTGGAGAATCCCAGGGACGGAGGAGCCTGGTGGGCTGCCGTCTATGGGGTCGCACAGAGTCGGACACGACTGAAGTGACTTAGCAGCCATAGCAGTACATTCAAGAGTAGTTCTATAGCACTGCTGACGTTTTAAGCCAGGCCGGGCTTTGCTGTGGGGCGTGGTTTTCCACTGGGTAGGTTGTTTTGCAGCATCGCTGGCTTCTAACCACTAGATGGCAGTAGCAGTACCCGCTCAGTCGTGACAACCGAAACTGTCTTAGGCCAGTGGTCCCTCCGCCCCCCAACCCCGCCCCCGCCGAGGGCAAAATCCCCCCTGACTGAGAACTGCTGATCTGCAGGGAAAGGGCGTCTGCACGGGGATGCCTCTTAAACATATAGCCTTTATAAGCCAAGTGTCACCCTTTATTGTGGCACTGTGTTTGTATGTTCAGTTGCACAGTCCTTTCCAATTCTTTGTGACCCCATGCACTGCAGACCGCCAGACTCCGCTGTCCTTATAATTTTTCAGGCAAGAATACTGCAGTGGGTTACCATTTCCGGCTCCGGGGGATCTTCCTGACCCAGGGATCGGACCCACACGTCTGGTATGCCCTGCATCGACCGGATGATCCTTTCCCACTCAGCCACGTGGGAAGAATCCTGCATTTTCCAGTAACCTTTTGTCCTCGGTCTGACCGTAATAGTGAGAAGAAACTTTTAATTAATATTTAAAATATTTATCACTATTATATTTTTAAATCACTTATTTATATTTTGAAAAATGAAATTGAGCAACCTACGTGGACCAGGCACTGTCCTACATAATGAGTATTTTAAAATAAATCCGGTGAGGCGGTATACACTCAGCAGTTAAGAGGCTGTGTCCTAGGGTCAGACTGCCTGAGTTCAAAGACTGGTTCCAGCATTTCTGGCTGTGCGATCTTACCAGGGAGCACCTCAGTCTCATCATATGTAAAATGATAGTTATATTGTCAAGTCCGACTCTTTGCGACCCCAGGGACTGCAGGACGCCAGGCTCCATCCTCCAGTATCTCCCAGAGTTTGCTCAAATTCATGTTCATTGAGTCGGTGATGCTATCTAACCATTTCATTCTTTGTCCCTTTCTCCTTTTGCCTTCAGTCTTTCCCAGCATCAGGGTCTGTTCCAGTGAATCAGCTCTTCACATTGGGTGGCCAAGAACTGGAGTTTCATCTTCAGCATCAGTCCTTCCAATGAATATTCAGGGTTGATTGATTTCCTTTAGGAGTGAATCCAGATCAAAATAATAGTTACAGTACTGCCTGTTTTTGCCCACTTGTTCATAAGGTTAAACAAAACCATGTGTAAAGCACTTAACGCAGTGATTGGTGCGTGAAAGTGAACGTGAAGTTGCTCAGTCGTGTCCGACTCTTTGCAACTCCACGGACTGTAGCCTGCTAGGCTACTTCGTCCATGGGATTCTCCAGGCAAGAATACTGGAGTGGGTTGCCGTTTACAATACTGCCTGTTTTTACACACTTGTTCATAAGGTTAAACAAAACCATGTGTAAAGCACTTAACGCAGTGATTGGTGCATAGTTAGGTGCTTAAAGAATGTTAGTTAAGGTGGATGTTACCACTATCTGCATCAACATTATGACGGAGGATGCTGTTCTCATCAGGAGAGCAATACTTCATCTTGAATGGAGGGGTGGTAGTAACCTCAAAAGTCTTTCTTATATAGCTGAGCCCTGTAGGACTAGGTCACCCAAAAGGACGTGTGATAAAGAAGAGGGTAGGGCATTCCAGCAGAAGTTTTACCTTTTAAAAAATGTATGATCTGTGATACAGAAACAAATGCATTATTTAAATATTTTAATATGTAACATTTACTTTCAACCAGGATTTCTTAGGTCACAACTCTCTATACTTTATAAAAGTTTATTTTGCTATTAGAATTTTCGTGGAGTATTTTTATCCATTTTAATGAATTGACTCTCAGTGAAAACCTAATTTTTTCCTTGAAAACGATATCATTACTATATGATAATCTTACCTAATTTTAGAATTCCTTCTTATCACAGACTCAGGAAAGCCTGGCTATTTCCTATTTCTTTTTGCTTCTTTACAAATAATGTTAAAGTGCAAGTATTATTTACCCTTTTTTTTCCTCTCCTTCATTTCCATGTTAGCTATCTTATTTGTGTGAGAATAGGCATCTAATCATCCTTGGGCAATTCTTGATGAACGCTCAGCTGCTCTGGTGATACAAATATAATATTCAAAAACAAATCATACCCCTTCCTAACATATGTAAGACCTGGTAGTATTTCTGACACATGTACAGGCCTCTGGTACCCACATAATAACCAGTGGGGTAGGCAGGACAATTTTAGAGATTGGGAAACTGCTGTCAGAAGTATTGTTGCTTGCCTAAATTGACCCAGTAAATATCAGAGCTGGGCAGGGAAACGAGGTTCTCCTGACTTCAAAGCCTGTTATTTCTAATATAAACACAAACATATATTAAAGTAGACTCTATGCTGTCATACACCTCCTTTTCAGAGACCTCTTATTACCTGTGAAGGTAGGATGATGTTCTGCAGAAAAGCTCAGTATGTCTTCTTTATTTTTATTTTTTTACATTTTATGATTCTAAGCTTCTGCCAATGGACTTAAATTACTAATTATTTCAACTCCTCACTGGTTTAGTGATTTTTTTTTTATAATTCAAGAAGAATGTATTAGAATCCATTTTAGTATTTGCATGATTCTGAATAATCATTTATCTTGCCCATTCTTGTGAGTTTCCTGAGGACATCTATGACTTTATCTTGGACGCATTTCACAGTTTTTCTCATTGAGCATCGCACCTACTGGAAATGTTTTGGACGAATGACTGTTGACTTTTCTAGAGTAGATCACACGGTTCTTTATTTTTGATGATTTTACAAGATAGGTGGTTGTAGTAGCCAACTTCCAAACGTTCCCCAGTGATCCTTACTCGCTTGTATTCATGTCCTTGGGTTCCATCCCACTCTGAGTAGGGCTGACTTGTGTAAAAGGGTGCTGCTGTCAGAGACTGAGATCTGAGACTAGATCATAAAGCCCGTTGCAACTCCCATCTTGCTCTTTTGGATCCCTTGTTCTGGGCAAGCTAGCGGCCGTCTCCTGAAGACATAGCCGTCTGGGCTCAGCTTTGTGGAGACATGCATGATGAACAAAGGAGACCCATCAAGTCTGCGTGAGTAGGCCGGCTAGGCAGTGAGTCCCCCAGCCACAGTCAAGCGTTCAGATGCCTGCAAGCTCTGGCCACTGTGTTGACCCAACATCGTGCAAGAGGGACTGGAGCCACACAACCAAACTGCCGCCAAAGTCATGACCTGCGTAACCCAAAAAAGAATGTTTATTGTTTTCAGCCACTAGGTTTGGGGATAATTTGTTACACTGAGCAATAATTAACAAACATAGTCTTTATCTGAAATGATTTTAAACCTCTTGATAGTTGGGCACTTTTAAAATGGAAGTGCTCAACATTTTTTTGTGTGTACTTAAAATGGAAAGTGAAAGCATTAGTTGTTCAGTCATGTCTGACTCTGCAACCCCATGGACTGTAGCCTGCTTCTGTCCATGAAATTCTCCAGGCAAAAGTATTAGAGTGGGTAGCCGTTCCCTCCTCCAGGGAGTCTTCCCCACCGAGAGACTGAACCTGGGTCTCCTACATTGCAGGCAGGTTCTTTACTCTCTCAGCCACCAAGGAAGCCTACAAAATGGAATACACCTTTTATTTGTTCATCTACATTCAATATTATAATTAAAAAATGATTCTTTTAATTCATTTTACCAATAGTCATTTCGTATTTTTAAGATGGAGGAAATAAATGGAAAACATGCATAAAACTGAAGTGTTAGGCAGTGATAAACTATTGAATTGACTTCATAACTGTTATAATGTGTTTTAACCTATTTATATCTCATAATATTAATAAAAGATCTTGAAGAGACTCCCCCTTAATAAAAAAATAGTTGTAATCCTTGAGTATTACTTTTATCTTAGTATTTGTAAGATTTATTCATTGATCTAATAATGCCTTAATGAAGTTGGAGTAAGGATGAGAGGAAGAATGATAAGGCAATAAATATTTTTTTCCCTCATCTACAAATCAAGATTTGAAAGCATGCAAAGTCTAAATTGATTGCCAGTAGCCTGGTAGAGTTTGCTCCTGGTATCCAAGGAGCTTATGTTTCTTTCAGTTTCATTGTCAGGATAAGCTTTGTGTTGTGTAACCAAAAAGTGTAGCTTGGAAATCTAAGACTGTAAAGGATGGCTCAGGAGATTTGCTCAAAAAATGGGTATCTTGTAATAATCATTGAAAATATATTTTCATAAGTCAGGTTAGTAGTGTATCAAATGCTTTTAGTATTCAATCTAGTGTTTAGTGTATCCTATCTTCCTTTTAGCACAATACATTTCCTTCATGAAGAATTTTCCTTCTCCATGTTTTGAAGAAGTGGCTTATTCTGTTGGCATAACATAATAATCACTGCCAGCCACGCTTCTCCATGCTTCCACAGAATATAAAGCTGTTTCTTTACCCCTACTTAAGTTTATGAATATTGTCAAAAGCCACAAAGCTCCCTGAAATGTTTAAAAGGAATGTGTGTCCAGAATAATATTTTTTGGATTTCATAAGCTCCTGGTGATTAAGACCATAAACCACATCAGACAGATCCAGAAATCGGGCTGGGTTAAGTCTTTTCTGCTGGTCCTTTGTTCTCACCCGGCCAGTTGCCTTTCATGATTTCCTCTTACTTTGACAGTTTTCTTTATTAGTAAGGTAAGGGAAATGCGTTTATTAAGCGCGTAGCTGTGAATCTTAGCACATTTTCTTGTCTTGAGCTTTGATGGCCGCTGTACTTGGCCTTCTAAGCAGGCCTTTCGTGGTCCCTGCAGATGGTGTGTCCTGTCAGATGGACTCGCACATGATGTTGGTATTAATTGTGTCTGGACTATTGAAGGAATGAATGCTTTTGCTATCACAGGGAACTTGTGAGTGTGAATCACTTTTAAGTCACCATTTTTATTCAGGTGTATTAAAAAAATAAACACGGGGAGGCACTCCATCCTCAGAATGACTTTGGAGTGGAAGGGATTTTTAAGGCAGACAAATCGCACATTTGGAAGGTCTGTCTGTTTCTTTTTTTCTCTCTCTCTGTCTCTCTGATGCACACACACGCAAACACATCCCAGATTTGGAAATTTTCAAATGTTTCTACACCTTTTGGGTAAAGGGTTTATTAAAATGATGCGGAAGACAGTTGATTCTGAGCTTATTTCCACTGCCCAAATAGAAACAAATTTTGTTCATTGTAAAATTAAGGATGCTTTCAGTTTGGAGACTACCTTTTAGACCAAATCATAAAAATAAGTGTCATTTCTAGAAAAACTAGCGATGTTGCTGGTCTCACACCTGAAATTCAGCTTTCCCCTCCTCCTGTGCCCGACTTTGCTACCCATGAAATCCTAGGCAACTAACTTATCTGCCT
Source organism: Oryx dammah (assembly GCF_014754425.2). Classification (NCBI taxonomy): domain Eukaryota; kingdom Metazoa; phylum Chordata; class Mammalia; order Artiodactyla; family Bovidae; genus Oryx; species Oryx dammah. The sequence goes on along the minus strand of NW_024070213.1, from coordinate 109,821,000 downwards.
GAACCTCATTTGTCTAATCTTGGTAATGGGTTTTTTGAAGATAATAGATGATGGAAACTTCTTATGAGATGCTACTTCATATAGAAGGCACGTAGTAAATATGTCAGTTTTGCTACTCATGATGATGTTGACAGGTGATGCTGAGCCAAAAATGTAGGCACCCTAGTGGAATCCATTCACACACCATTTCCCTGTGGTTTTGCCCAATCTTCAGAATAACATGTCTGAGTTTGAACATTCATTTTATGAAAAAGAGGCCAAATGGCTGCTGAGAGTACAGAAAGAAAATATTCTGGCATTTATATGAATGAATTAAATGAACAGTTAAAAGCTTAAAACTTACAAAAATCAAAAGTCATAAAATACTTAAAGAGTTGATAAGCTTAGATGACGTCATGACAAAAGCTAGAACTGGCGTTGGTGTGGCAGCATGAGTGCTGGAAAAGCTGGAGAAACTGATGGAGGGGTGAAGCAAGTGGCTCAAGTTTTTATTTTTCAGTAAGTTATTCTTGAAGAAGGGTTGGATTTTTGATGTGTTTGAGTCCATTCTGAACGTCTGTGAGATGTACTGAAAGCGATAAGCAAACGATTGTTTGTCATTTACCAGTTTATCATTTATAAAACTATCCTCCCTGCATTTTATGGGTTAATCACTGTGAAAGCAGAGGGGATGGTAGTTAGGAAGCCTTCCTACAACTTTTGGGTCTTATTTTCATAGTGGAACTATAGACATTGGCACACTGCCCAACAAAACGCCCAGCAACCTAGGACACGTGAGGAATGAAATACTGTAGGTTCTGAAACAAATCATCACTTTGAGGCTTCCCTGGTGGCTCAGTGGTGAGGCGCCCTCCTGCCAATGCAGGAGACTCGGGTTCGATCCCTGGCCCAGGAAGGTTCCACATGCCATGGAGCGACAAAGCCCCTGTACCACAGCTATTGCGCCTGTGCTCTAGAGCCTGGGAACCAACAGGATAAGCCACCACAGTGAGAAGCCTTGTACCACAACCAGAGAGCAGCTCCTGCTTTCTGCAGCTAGAGAAGAGCCCACGCAGCAAGGGAGACCCAGCACAGTACCCACGCCCCCCACAAATAAATAAATAAATTAAAAAAATCCATCACTTGGTTTAAATCCTAAGGAAGTAATTAGAAGCTAATACAACCGTCATTGAACTCTCCCTTTGAACCACAAAGCTCTGTTGCATTTCACCTTTGAGCTCAGAAAGTCTTATCGAAAGAAGATAACCCCCAACCCCAACTGACAATCACACAGTTAACATTTTCCTGCCCATACGTCACTCATGTCTTAGAACCTGAGAAATAATATTTGAGTGAATACAGTGTTATAAGTTTCAGTGATGCTGGGGGGGGGGCGGATTATTGGACATGTTCAAATTTAACATCTTATTCTTTCAACAAGAATGTTTTGGCTCCCTTATCTTTCTAGCATAACGCTTGCCCGAGCCATTATTATTATTTAATTATATAAATGAGGAAAATGAGCAGAGGAAGCAGGAGACGCACAGTGCTGAATTTCAAGTCTTCAGTGTTTCTCCACCGTACCACCTTGATCAAGGCCCACTGTGCTCTGCATGATGCTCGCCCTTATGAATTTTTCATCGGAAGTTGGAGGAGAAATGATTAGGCAAGCACCGAGAAAACATGAGGCATAGGCTGGTTGTACTTGTTCCAAAATATTTAGAAAGGCAATAAAGTCCTCGTGGTTTAGTTCCTGGCCTCAACACATTGTGTTCTATCAATCACAGTGATTTTGTTCCATTTGCTAAATGAATTTTGATGTGGAGATTTATGAAACATAAAGTTGAATGAAATATGTATGTGTGTGTGTATGTATAATGTGTATCTATAATTTATATAGTTTAAAAAATGCATTTGGTATCTGAAATATACTGAGAGTTAGATGCAGATGTACCATTTCTCTTGTCATCTAGGAAGGTACAAAAGTGCGTATGTGTATGTACCCAGAGAATGTTATATACACATAGTGATTTTCAGTTGATGATATTTGTAATACCGTTTTCTGTTGGACAGTCTCACAGTGGAAAGTAATGGGTACCAATTTATGTTGACAGGAATGTACCTTGGCAAATATCAAGGCAGGAAGAGAAATGATTCACCAAAGTGTCTTCTTAGATGTCTTGGTATAGGATGGCTTTGAGGCCAGAACACATTTGTATTACTATAAGTATGTTCTTTTCCAATTAAAATATAGTATTCTTTTGTTATGTAAAATTGCTTGATTCCTTTATAAGAATAGAAAATACTGTAAAACTAAAAATAAAATATTAATTAAAATTAAAGATATTTAAAGGCCCTTTTTACCCATCGTCTCTTAGGCAACCAGAGAGCTATGGGGGGCATCTTAATTAGAGATGGGCTTTAGGAGGTTAATCTGAGGATAATATATTCACCGGATTATAAGCCAATAAGGAATGAAGTCAGACTTGGAGGAGAATATTACAGAAGAATAAGAGTAAACCTGAAAGGCTTATAGCCTGTCACAGGTTCTTCACTGGAGGTGGGGAAATGTTTGGAAACGTTTTTTAATTGTTATGGTCCCTGGGGATGCCTGTGGTGTTGAGTTTGTGGGAATCTGGAAAGTGAAAGATCCTACATTATGAGAGATCGCCTTCACAGCAGAGTTTCTGATCCCAAGTGTAGGACAGCCCTTTAGTGAATTATCTAACAGTCTTTGGGAGTTTGTGGGGTTACTTTGTCTAAGAGGCAGCATAATAAGGGATGAGACACTTCAGGGGAGTCTGTCTTACTTCTGCACACCATTAAGGTCTAGCATGTCCTCTGAGATGGAGGTATCTTTGTGTTTTTGTTCTTGTCTTAAAGAATACTCAAATGCCAGGATTTTCCTTGAGTTTTATCTTGCAGAGAATCAGGAAGATAATTCTTATCAGTAATATAAAGATAAATATTTCAACCTTTAAATTATTAACAGCATTTTACAGGAGAAAATTATAGATAAAAATATCTGTTAGAAACTCAGGGCAAGAGCTTATGATTCATTCTCCGTAAAGAAAATAAGGTGATGAAGGACTGGATTCAATTTACTGCTGTACTAGTGAAATGATTGTAAGAAGAAATATTGTATCTGAATTCACCTATTCTTTCAGCAAATGTTTTTCAGCATCCACCGTGTGTCAGACACTGCTCTAGCAATTAAGCCTACAGCAATGTCTAAAGGAAATTTGCATAATAATAATGAAGGCAGAATATCAGTACTGTCAGGCAGTGCAGGAAGCGCTAGGAAGACAGGGTGAGTAGATAGAAAATGACAAAGGGTTATTTTAAAGGGGCTGGCCAAGAAAAGATTGTCTTAAAGAAGTGGCATTTTGAGTAGAAACTGAATAGAGGTTGGCGTCAGCATGTGAATATGTGAGATGTGAGAAATTAAGCAGAGATACCAGTGAAAGCTCTGAGAATAATGGTCATGTTGAGCACCAGTAAGGAGACCAGAGAACAAGAGGAAAGTTGTGGAAACCAAGTTGGAGAAGCAGCTAGTTGGCCCAGAGGAATGGCAACTCCATGTTAGCCTGTGGAACGGCTTTCATTCCGAGACACCTTAAATGGCACTGGAAGGTCCTGCGTGTAAAAGAGACGCAGTCTGACAAGTGTTTCTAGAGGTGCACTCTGTACTCAGGAGTCTGCTTCTGAGGTCTGACAAGAGTGGACACAGAGGTTGACCTGAGCCCGGTGAAGGGGCAGAATTGGGAAGTGGCTGCTGAAGGTAGAGTTGGCGGGATCTGCTAAGGGATGGCGTGTAGGCTGGGAGAGAAAGAGAAGGACCGAGAATGACTGCAAAGCTTATGACTCTTCCTAATGTGTGGGATGTTCATTTGAGAAATTAACATGTTACTGCAAAGTTGAAATCAGCATTATCTATCAGATTTAACCTCCTTAAGTCCTTTCAAATATTGCATTAGTATTAATAGCACACATCCTTAATTCTCAGGGATATTTTAGTGGCTTATTGCAGATTGGAGATTTTTCCAACCTTTGGCTTTGATTTTCTGTAGTTTTGTAAATAGTCACTCTAGAGGATAAAGTTTAAAAATACATGTAAGAAATACTTTTGGAGGAATCAAGTATCAGTGGAGTTGTTAAAAGTGTGAATCCTAAAAGTAGACTGCCTGGGTTTAAATGCTGACATCCCCACTCATGAGCTTTGAAATTTCAGGGAAATTAGCTACCCTCTTTTCCCTCATCTGTAAATTAGAAATATTAATATTGCCTACTTTAGAGGATTATTGTGATGATTTAGTGGTTTACTGTATGTCAAATGTTCTGAGCAATGCTTGCACATAATAAGTTCTTAATAAGCGTTGATTTTTATTGTCTATCAATACCATTGCTAGTAAGAACAGATATGTAGTGATTTGAATTTAAAAAGAGGCAGGTTCAGAAACAAAAGGCCTGAATAATCCATAAACTGAACAAGCCAAAATGAATCACTGAAAGCGAGTTCTGCATAAAATTAATGGAAAGAAATGAAACTCGGTAAATTCATGCGTAAGAAGTCAAAAATTACCTCAAACCGTTCTTGCCTAACAAGATGCTTAAATGTGTAACCTGAGAGAAGAAACAAAATACCAGCAAGAGAAACAATTTTTCAATTATTATTTGTGTCATTAAAGTATAATTATGTTATACATTTGCTGTATTTTTCTGTTTGAAAGTTGCTTTTGAGAAATCCAGACTCTACATGTTTTCTGCATTTTCCAGAATTTAAAATTTTTTAATAGCATTCTCAAGCACATTGAGGGTACTGAACTGAATGTACACAGTAAGTAAACCTTAATTGCTCATATAGTTGAAAATAATTTTATCATATTGAAAGAAGTTCTCAAAATTGCCTAACGGCACAGTTTTATAAGCTGTTGATCAACATCTATACTACTTAATAACAATTTTATCCTAGCATAGAAATAATAAAGTTGTAAAAAACAAATGAGGGCTGACTTATTTACAAGCCCATAAATACTGTCTTTCTTTTAGAGTCTAGTAATAGGATTCCAGCTGGCTTGGATGTAAGTATTCAATAAATATTTGCAGCTTGATCAATGTTTAATTATAAATTTCACGTGCTAAGTGAAGTGAAATAGAAATTCTGAGTTTGCTCTATGAATCAAAATAACTTGACTTTTAAAGTGTAATTGTGATGAGTGGCCTTTAGTTTGACATTTTGAAGCTGACCTGACAGCATGGAATCATCCACAAATCTTTATCCAATGCCCATTATTTAATATGCATTGTCATTGGAGCTTGGGCATTTCATTTGCAAAGCTGTGGATAAATGTGATTCTTTTCTGGTTCCTTTTATCTCTTGCTTTGGACTGTTGCAATACCATTAGCTTTAATTTTCCCCTAGAATAAAATCCAAAACATTAAATATTCTTTTCACGGTGGTACCAACAAATCTTTCCAAGCTGTTTATGAAGTAATATCCTATTTTTGCTATCTTGATATGCTTTATTGCTTTAATATATGTAAAGCATATTAACTTTTGTACATTGAAAACGCTCCTCTCTTTAAAACGACATTCTGCTTATTACCTGCTTCTTGGGTGTTCTGGGAATTCCTAGCATGCTGAAAATAGGAGCCAAGTAGGCTTGACTTCACTTTCACTTTTCACTTTCATGCACTGGAGAAGGAAATGGCACCCCACTCCAGTGCTCTTGCCTGGAGAATCCCAGGGACGGGGGAGCCTGGTGGGCTGCCGTCTGTGAGGTCGCACAGAGTCGGACACGACTGAAGCGACTTAGCAGCAGCAGCAGCAGGCTTGGGAGAAGATGGGAGGAGCTACCTATATAACAGATGATTCCTTGCCAGGTTTTAGTCATCTTAAAATATCCATAATTGCATAATCCCGCAGTCTGTGTTGGGGCCAGCTCATGGCAATAGTGGTTACAGAAGTAGGTCTTGGAGAGTGTCCCATAGGTTTAGCACCAGAGATGATGGAAGTAAGGTGAGAGAAACATTTCAGTCAGAACTTGGATAGCAAACTCCAGGATTCAACTAACCAGGGTCAAAGTTGAAAAAGGTGCAGCCAGATTCTCTTTCAAATACTTTGGAACGTAGGGATTTGTCTTGGGTGGTTTAGTCATTTTAACAGTATTGATTCTCCCAATCCAAAACTTGGTATATTTTTTTCCATCTGTTTTTGTCATCTTTGATTTCTTTCATGAGCATCTTACAATTTTTAGAGTACAGATCTTTTGCCTCCTTAGATAGGTTTTTTCCTAAGTATTTTATTATTTTGATGTGATGGTAAATGGGATGGTTTCTTTTATTTCTCTTTCTGATCTTTTGTTGTTAGTGGATAGAAATGCCACAGATGTCTGTGTATTAACTTTGCATCTTGCAACTTTAGTGAGTTCCTTGGCAAGCTCCACTAGTTTTCTGGTGGCATCTTTAGGATTTTCTGTGTATAGTATCCTGTCATCTGCAAACAGTGACAGTTTCACTTCTTTTCCAGTTTGTACACACTGCTGTATTTAAATAGATAACCAACAAGGACCTACAGGAAATAAATAGCACCAATAGTAGAAGAGGTCACCCGTGGTCATGTAGGGGGACAAATATTCCAGGACACAGGAGTGTGACAAGCAGACGATCGACTGCAGATTGCTCTCCGTTGTGGTGAGAGGGTCTCCCGATTCAGTGTCCGTACCATCTTCCTAGTGGGATTCAAGGTTATGTCTGCAGGTGGGCAAGTTATTCCTTCTGGCAGCTATGAGCAACTCAGCGGGCCAGAAGTTTCACCAGCCTTCAGGGATATTGGGTGAAATATGTTTCCATCAGTCTCCTGGGCTGGATTTAATCTGCTTTTCTTCTAGGTTCTTAGTGCTTTCTGTAACTCGTTAATGGACCCTAAGAGAGTGGCTTTGTAACAGAGTAAAACCATGTTTCTTTAGACCAGGCCTCCATTCCTCCCTGGTACCTGCTAGGAATTCAATACATACCTTTTTGAGTGTGTTGGGTGTGTGAAATATTTTAATGAAGTGAGGGAAGAATCAGATTTATTTTTTCTTGGCAGCACCTTCCTCTTCTCTTAACTGCTTATATTTAAGATTTTAGGCTCCAGTAAGGACCCCCCCATCCTTATTAAAGCATATGGGAGAAAGGCAAGTCTTTTATATTTATTGCTTTATTTAAATAAATTGGCAGATTCACACCTGAAGTTTTAATCATCTATTTTTAGACTTCATTCACCCTCTGCACACTGGGTGAACAACTTGCTACTCATTAAACAGATTGTACATTAAAAACTATAGAGTACAAAAGCAGAAATATCATACATTTGGTGATAATTAGTAGTGTTCATTTTCCTTGCTAAGTACTAGGGCATACCACACTGTTTCCATAGCAACCTCTACTCTGTTCAATTAACTGCCTAATGTGAATATATGAATAAGTGTCTGTATTTAAGGAAAAAAACAAACAAACAATGGGGTGATTTCAAAGTTTACAGTTACAGATGTAAGAATACTTTTTACCTTATTTTCTACTTTACTTTTAGAAACACATTTTTGATGTTTTTAGGTACTGGTCATAGCCAGGAAAACCATAAAGAGTGAATAAATTTTAATGAATTTCTAAATGGCCTACTGAACCAGATTCTCCCAGTCCCCAGCTACTCCCTGGTTGTAAATTATGCACATAAACAAGCTGCCTTAACTCTTTCGGGACACTAGGGTACCATTTGGCAAGTAGCTACTCCAGGGGACTAATCCATCATGGGGATAAAGAAAGAAAAACAAAGGCCATTCCATAGCAATTAAGTCAGTGTTGCTTTAATTTATAAAATATCCCTGGAAAGCAGGACTGACGTTATGTTTGCTCTTCTGAAGAGAAAAGCTTAGATATTTTCAGCAGAGTCTCAGACCCCATGGCCAACAGCATGCCACAGAGGAGAGAGCAATGACTGGATTCAGAGAGCAAATCCTGGAGCCAAAATACGCTAAGGCTGAGGCTGGAAATACCAGCTGGCCCCACCATGAAAGTGATAGTAGTGCTCTTGATGTTGAGTTGGTTCTTACTCTTACTCTGTCACCTTCTTATGTGATTATGTCAAGGCACAATGAGTAAAGCTGGATTAGTTTTCCTCTTTTCTTTGGTGGAACCTTATTAAATTGTTAGCATTAACCATTTCTGACACCAAAGAAAGTATAGTTCACATTTTCCTAAAGCACTAAAATGTGTTGTTTGGCTAAATGACCTGTGTGGCCTGACACATTGCAAACATCCAGGAATCATTAGTACCTTTTCCATTTCTAATGATGGGTGGGTAGTAGGTGGAATGTCAGCCAGAGCAGTGTTGTCATCAGCCTGGTGCTTGCCTGCATGATTTGGACTGTTGAGATCAGGTGGGGAATCAAGAAAACAGTTTTATGTCCTACTCATTCCACTAAGACGCACACCTGGTGAACTTAACTATTATTCCTCTGCTGCTGCTGCTGCTAAGTCGCTTCAGTCGTGTCCGACTCTGTGCGACCCCATCGACGGCAGCCCACCAGACTCCCCCGTCCCTGGGATTCTCCAGGCAAGAACACTGGAGTGGGTTGCCATTTCCTTCTCCAATGCATGAAAGTGAAAAGTGAAAGTGAAGTCGCTCAGTCGTGTCTGACTCTTAGCGACCCCGTGGACTGCAGCCCACCAGGCTCCTCCGTCCATAGGATTTTCCAGGCAAGACTGCTGGAGTGGGCTACCATTGCCTTCTCCTCTATTATCTAACTAAAATGAGAATGATGATGTTGGTGTACTTTTTCCAAAGAGGTTGCAGTCTTTTGATGTTCTTTGTAGACAACAACAACAACAAGCTAATAGGTTTATATTACCATTCATTTTTATATCACTGCCAAATATTTAATATCACCTCTGTTATCTTTGCTGACCATTTTAAAGAAAATAAATCTAAAGTCTGTAGCATATGCTATGAGGAATGATGAGTCTTTTAAAAGCAATATATCGAGTTTCGGGTTTCCTTTTTTCCTATCCTATAAATATCTATAGATACTCTCTCTATATATATTAAAAGATATACATACATATATGTTGATTTTTGAATAAAGTATATACAGGTATTTTTGGATAGCTGTATATTGAAAATATCTTAGAAAATATATAGATACATATCCCATAATATAAAATCTTTACTAATGTTTAGCCTTGTGCCTAGTAAGTACTCAGAAATGCTAGCTGTCATTTCAGCTGGTTTCCTTTTATTTTTCATATAGTGATGCTAATTTATACAAAATTTTATTATAGATATTTCCAGTTTTGACCAAGAGGTTCATATTCAGAGAAAAGTGGAAAAACATTTCTGTTAGAATAAATTCAGCTGTAAAGTGATTTTATTGATTTTTTAAATATATGCTCAGCAGCATATTAAATGTTATATGATTATTTCATTGTATGCTCATTATATCCCTATGAGTTAGGTTCCATTGTTATGTCCACTTAGTATCTTAAGTATACATCATCACTTTAATACTTTTATGGATCTGCAACTGTTTCATTATTTTAATTCCATAAACAGAAGGAAGGGTGCTTAAGATGAGTCATCATTACAATCCTTAGACTTTTAAAAACTGTTTTTAATACTTATTGTTAAAGTCAATGTATACTTAATATGAGAACATTTATTTTGCTGAGGTTATTCTACACCATTCCTTATCACAAATTTTTCACAATGAAGAAGTTAAAATGAGAATTAAAATAGTCATCTTTCAGACTTCTCTGGTGGTGCAGTGGTTAAGAGCCCACATGCCAATGCAGGGGACACAGGTTTGATCCCTGGTCAGAGAAGACACCACATGCCAAGGGGCACCTAAGTCCGTGCACCACAGCTCCTGAGCCTTCACTCCAGAACGCATGCTCCTCGACAAGGGAAGCCACTGCAGCGCAACGCCTGAGCACTGCAGCTGGCGAGCAGCCCCTGCTCCTTGCAACCAGAGAAAGCCCATGCGCAGCAGTGGAGACCCAGCACAGCCAAACGTTTTCTTATAATAGTCATTTTTCTTCAAAAATTGACAATTCTTATGAGTTCATAAAGATGCTTATCAAAGAAAACTAGATATGATTCTTAGCATTGGCCAGAAAGTAGTCTAAAAGATCCAAAGCTCTTTCCAAATATTAAATAATTGACTTAAAAAATTTAAAGGAGAAGCTAAACCAATTTACATTCCCAAGTAACATTTTATGTTAGTAGTGAGGTTAGAATTTGGCTACTATTTTTAAAGTGCTGAGAGGTCTTATAAATGTGAAGTTCATAGTCAGAAAATTATACACCATTGTTTCAGTGAAGGGGTTTGCAAGATAACTGTTTCTATTTGCCTCTTCTTTCTTTGGGGTAAGAATATACTTAGGTAAAATTAAGCATACTCATTTTACTCTGTTTGAAAAACATGATTATTGGAGTGCTCTTTGGAATTGCATCAGATGTATATATTTATCTTGGGACATCTAACACCTTTATGATAAATTTTCCCATGTCAGACTATAAAATGAGTTTTTAATTGTTCAGATCTTGTTCTATATCATTCAAAGATATCGTGATCTTTTCTTTATGTAATCCTGATCCGTTTTGTTACATTAATCTCTAGCTATTTAACAGTTTTGTTTTTAATGTAAACAGGATATTTTTTCCTTGTTCTATTTCTCACTTCTTTGCTGCTGCTGCTGCTGCTGCTGCTACTAAGTCGTTTCAGTCGTGTCCGACTCTGTGCGACCCCATAAATGGCAGCCCACCAGGCTCCTGTCCCTGGGATTCTCCAGGCAAGAACAGTGGAGTGGGTTGCCATTTCCTTCTCCAGTGCATGAAAGTGAAGTCTCACTTCTTTATGTGTATTTTAATTTTGTTTCCAGCCACCTTGAAAAATCTTCTCTTTAATTCAGGTTGCTTTATAAGACTCCTTTGAGGTTTTGAGAGGATTGAAATGAGATGTGTTGTTTTCAAGCTTAAATGATGCCTGACACAGAGCAAGTCCTCAGTAAATAGTGGCTGTTCTCATTATCTAAGGATGCACTTTCAGGCTTCATGGTCTCTCTATAGGACATCCTCTTCAGCTTTGGATTGCATGCACTGCTATTTTGGTGGTTTAATGGATTCACTTTACTTTTGAACAGTGATCAGTGAAAGTCACTCTGTCATGTCAGACTCTTTGTGACCCCATGGACAAAACAGTCCATGGGTTTCTCTAGGCCAGGATACTGCAGTGGGTAGCCTTTCCTGTCTCCAGAGGATCTTCCCAACCCAGGGATCGAACCCAGGTCCCCTGCATTGTGGGCAGATTCTTTACCAGCTGAGCCACAAGAGAAGCCCAAGAATACTGGAGTGGGTAGCCTCTCCCTTCTCCAGCAGATCATTTGTTGGGCTTCTGCCATCACATGCTTGTTGCATTTAGAGATAATTTTTTTCATTCTGTGAAACAGCATGACCATAATTTCTTTATTCTAAAGACTGTTGTACCATAAACAGTACTACAGGGACCAACTGCAAGATAATCTAGCTTTGGGATGACAACCAATGTTAATTAATTAAAGATAGTTATTAAACATGTTGAAAAGAGAGATGCTCTTTTCCTTGCAACATTGTCATCTTTAATAGTTGATGACAATATTTTTGCATCCTCAAGCACAAAAATATATGTTTTAATGGGAAAAATGTGACATTCATAGTGTGAAACTTTGAAGTAGCCATCACGTGGTTTTTTTTTTTTCCTATTTTGGAAATTTCCTTAAAATATTCCCTGTGGAAATTATTCCTGGGGAAATTAAAGCTCTGAGAATTGAATAAACTTCCCAAAGTTACAAAGTTACAAAGTTACTGTAAAGCTGATATAATACTCAAATCTTAATTAAATTCCAAAGTCATCCTCTTATCCTCTAATTCTACTACTCATTACATCATAAATAATGATTTTATTGAAATAAATAATTTTACTTAAAAATATTCAGCTAGTTTATAAATATCTAGGGATGCATGATGGATTTAATATGTAAGATAAATCAACACTATAAATGTTTGACTAAAGGTGCTTACCGATGCTTGTGACAAAAAATTTGCCATAGAATTTGTAATATTTAAACCATCAATGAGATTGAAAATTTACTTATGGCACTTAGAATTGTAAAGTTAAGTATTTGTTAGAATTTTAGGGGGGAAATAGCAGCATGATCAGGAAGACTGCAGCCTTTTTACAGTTTTTGTCCTTAAGGTTAAGAGTTGAAGCAATTTCCAATATTGACAAAAAATTTTTACCCTACAGATACATCATAACTGCTTTGTTCTAGAGGTTGCCCTAAGCATTTTATAAATACTAATTTACTTAATCCTCATATTTACGGGAGGTAGGCACATTACTATTCCCATCATAGAGTAAAGAAAATGAAACATACACACTGGCTTATGTTTCCACAGCTAGTAAATGTGGCCCTCAGATTTCATCTAGGCTGTCTAATTCCAGAGTTTATGCTCAGGGCTGCCTTTCCTCCATAGCATCCAAATGCTTCCGTAGATCAGTCAGTGCTTTATTTTAAGTGTATTGCCTATATTACCATGTTCTGTGTTCTACAAAGTAGCTGATGCATGCAGCTGTAATTTCAGAGAATTTCATTATTTTCAAAATTGTGCTATGATAGGGTAGAGACATGTTTTTAAATAGCATTTCCTTATTTGACTGCTGTCATAGAAATTTTTAAAATTGACATTTTAATTAATGAGTCAAAGGTTTTCAACAGACACGATTTGATGGATCATGAGGTAACCTTTGTGTGTGCTCTGCTGCCATTTGCCATCTCTTTGTGCAGTAGAGCAGAGGACATAATGTTTCTTGTCTATAGGGATTTCTTTTGCAATTGATCATTAATTGAAAAGCGTGGCATAACCAAGTCTTAGGAGAGAAATTAATGTCTCGTCCCAATTAAATGCATTAATTAAAAAAATATGATCTTTGAATGATTTTTATGAATGGCCAGATGTCTTTATACTGCTGTCTTGAGTATAATGGGGAATTTTTTCTGTTGCTTTGTTAGAAAACAAAGGATAAAATCATGGAATTTCTCCTAATGTATCTTCTGCTGTGCTTAGTTGCTTAGTGCTGTCTGACTCTTTGCGACCCCATGGACTGTAGCCCACCAGGCTCTTCCGTCCATGGGATTCTCCAGGCAAGAGTAGTGGAGTGGATTGCCATGCCCTCCTCCAGGGGATCTTCCCGACCCAGGGATCGAACTCAGGTCTCCCACGTTGCGGGTGGAATTTTTACCATCCAATCCACCAGGGAAGCCCAAATGGCTCTTACCAGGCCCTTAGAAAGGATAACTCTTCGCTCTTCTACGTCGTCACTCTCTTTAAAGACTAGGATTCCATGCTGTGTGCTTCTTGTCAGCGTACTCCCCTCCTGCTCTCTCTGTGCTTTGTCCCTTTGCCTTTCTGCTACGCCCACTGTGGGTGTCTGCTTTCTCTGAGAAGCCACGGTCTCTTGTGTGAAGGTAACTGTGCACAGTCTTCCACAGGGATCTACAGGTCATGCTGTGTTAGCTATAGTTCTCTTAAATATCATCTGGATATTCTGAAAGTACTTGATTGGAGAACAGAGCAGTTTAAGAGAGGATGACAGTGAAATGGCAGATATCATCTGACTTGTTTACTCTTTACCTTGTTACTCTATTTTAGTAGGACCTTGAACCTGATCTCTAATGTGCTCAGGTGACAATGTTTAAATGTTCTCTAGGAAGGATGAGTATCTATCTGGACCCAACGCTTCGCTTTTTTTTTTTTTTTCCCCTTCAATATATTCCACATTCTATTTAAAGGACATTGGAGTGACTGTATCTATATTCAGCAAAAGTTTTAAACATTGAAAAATAATTGGTGATAGGCACATTGCATCCTGATCTAGAACCACTGAGGTAGGTGTGGGGAAAATGCCCATTGAAATAAAGTTTGGGGTAGCTAGACCACCTCCCTTTGGGTCTAGATTGCTGACAGGTCAAGGATCTACAAGCAAGTTTTTACTTACCCTCATCTTCTGTGTATAAACGACATTTGAGATTCCTTCATCACTTAATTTAGTCGAGTAAAAATCTGATCTAGGTGCTAGGCACTTGTCTAGGTATAAATGGCTCAGAAATGAGCAGGATAGACCCACTCTCCGCTCTTGAGTAATGTATAGTCTGTGGAGGAATGCTGAAGCAGAAACTGAATGGTTTGTTCATTCCCGGATTCAGCACACTTTATCTGTAGCACTTTTTGTGATTTGCCCCATTATACATTTGTTGGTGGTCTCCCCCAACCAGGATGTAAATTCTCTGAAGGCAAGGGTTTGTCTGCTGGAACTCCTCTGCTAGAACACACGCTGGCTCCTAGTGTGAAGTCAGTGTTGAAGGAGAAGTAAGTGACACATACTTCCTATTTATCTGCTAAGTAAGAGGGTGCTTACTGACAGGTATAAAAAGATGAATAGGAACCACAGGGAGTAGGAAAGTCTGTTTGGGAACAGACAGTCCACTGAGAGCTGGCGACAGACCGAGGAATCAGGTACTTTGAGAGGCACAGAGCAGGACTAATATGTGCAGACCTTAGAGGTGAGCAATAGCCTCCTAAAAGACATGAGGTCTGACTGCACGGAGCAGTCATCAGCCTGAAACTCAGGACTAGGATCTCAGTGTTCGTCCCCGCCTCACCTGCATACGCCCCACACCCAGACAGTTGCCTGCACAGAGACATAACGTGGGCACTGTTGCTCCTAGGGCATCCAGGCAGCAGAGAGGAACGTCTGACAGCAGGCCTAAAAGAGACGTGACAAGGAGGAGAATGGACCTGCACTTTCAAAGGGGGTGCCCTGTTACGGAAAGAAAGTTGAGAACTGGCCCCATGGCAGAGGTGGTGGTGGTTGTTTAGTCATTACGTCATGTCTGATTCTTTTGCAGCGTCATGGACTGTGGCCTGCCAGGCTCATCTGTGCCTGGGATTTCCCAGGCAAGAATACTGGAGTGGATTGCTATTTCCTTCTCCAGGGGATCTTTCTGACCCAGGGATGGAACACATGTCTCCTGCTTTGGCAGGCAAATTCTTTACCACTGAGCCACCTGGAAAGCCATGTGGCAAAGGTTCTCATATAGAATCTTCCTGGCCATCATCTAATTCTTGGATTCAGTTCTTAGAGATTAAGGCTGGTTGATTAGCCTTGTATCATGTACCTTCCCCCTTCTTTAGATATATTTCTGTTTATTTCCTTTGACTAAGTTTTATGGCATTAAAATGTATCAGGG
Source organism: Oryx dammah (assembly GCF_014754425.2). NCBI lineage: Eukaryota > Metazoa > Chordata > Mammalia > Artiodactyla > Bovidae > Oryx > Oryx dammah. The sequence continues at coordinate 109,805,694 of NW_024070213.1, read as the reverse complement.
AAGTAGAAGATTATAATTGCAGAGCAAACTGTACAAAAGAGATGATGAATTTGGAAAACTAATCACAGAGATGCCGAGCAGAGAGAAAGAGATTTGTCTTGCAACACTCTGGGAAAAGCAATTCCTCAGTGGGAGATGAGTCATCATTTTGCAGAAAAGACTGCAGAAAAGCAAAACTTTCTTTAAAATACTCCTGATAAAGAAAATATAAATTGCAAAAACACTTTGGAGAGCAATTTGGTAAAACCTAGTAATCCTGACATGACCTGGCAATTCCACTCCTATTAAGTTGAACTGTCTGAAATTGCTGATACCTACCTGTTTTTGACCTACAAAAACAGCATTTTCAGATGGTCTACCTATATATTTCTTAGAGACATGTGTCTATGTGTACAAGAAATACAATTGTAGTAGCAAAAATTGGAAATGAACTAAATAATGCCATCAAGAAAAGAATGAATAAATTATTGCATATTTATACAATGAAGAGTTAAAATCAAAGCATTTAACTTCACTATAATTAAAAATGACTTGGGGGTGACATCTCTTGGTAAGGGGAGAGCAGCTCCCTTGTATATTAGAAAGGCTTTACGTGTCTTAACTGGTTCATCAAATTACACTTTCTTCTGTTTATGCATCAGCTAAAATCACAGTAAGCTCAAGTCATTAGTCTTCTAAAACAGCCCTGTGTCACAGCCAGCTGTAGACTTGTAGCACGTTTTTCTTTGCTGAAAGCGAGTAGACGTTTTTCTTTAATCTCAGAAATTGAGAAAGTTTGGGAGTTGAGATTTTTTTGCCTCCATTTTACCCTCCTCCCGTCTTTCCAGAAACACTGGGAAAGGCACAGGATCAGAATCTATCACTGCTTGTTTAATGCTGTTCCTGATCTTGTTCTTTTTGATATAAAATGAAGTGATTTATTAACATTTTACAGCCAGTGCGGCTGTTATACTGTGCCAACCCTCTCTGAGGCTTGGAATGAAGTAATATAGATGTGCTTCTCTTTCTAGTGATATTACTACTGTATTGTGTTTTACTACTACAGAAGAATAAAGCCTGCCAGTCAGGAAATTGCTTGATTTAAAAGCACAGTTCTACCATTCCTATACCATATAAAAGAAAAATGGGCTTTCTGTACCTTAATTTACAATGTACATCTCAGCTTCTCCTAAAACAGATGGAGAAATGCAATAACATTACAGTTTGGGCCCTCAAGACCAAGGAGAAACCTGGCAGCTGTTCAAAAATAATGAAATAACAGAAGAAAACAGATCCTGGTACTTCCCTCTTGTTGGACCCTCTATCATTGCCCAAACAGAGATTTTGCCCTATTTGAAAAATCATACCTATTTGGAAAAACATACAAAGTATAATTGTGTCTGGCAGCATTGTCCGGTAAAAGTAAGTCCTGGTTTCAAAGGAATTTCTTTGGAGGAGTATAAAAGCCATGAAGCTGCTGAGATTTATCATCAAACAAGGTCTGATCCTGAATTGTGCTATAATTTAGCTATAGTTAGAGACCTGATCCTTATTATCTTTTCAGGAGCATATACGCATGCACACGTGTACAGCCAGACACCCTTAATTTTACTTACTTAATTGGGCTCTTGGTTGGAGACTTTGTCATGTATGGTGTTTTAAGTCAAAAACATCAAAGGTGGTGAACATTGCAGATAATCAGTTTAATAGCAGTATTTATATCTCACAAATTACAGAGTCTTAGAATATATTACTGACTGGTTATTAACTGGTAATAGTTGGATCAGGGCCAAACTGATTATTCAAGTATTTCTGCTTCTTTATTATGAGCTTGGCAGTCAGTGGAAGAGCTCTCCTCTGAATGTTATTGTTCATCCAACTGTGGAGAAAAACTGTGAAGAAATCTGCAAACAGCAAGTCCCCTAATATATGTCATAAAATTTTTGGCACCTGCTTGCTCTCATAATTACCTCAGTTTTGCTTTGTGTATGAAGCGTAGAGCTGATGGAGCTTGCTAAAATTTCTTTCAACTCGGTATTCTATGAACTTTCCTGAACTTTTTTGCTGGCAGAGATTATTGGTTAAGGTGTCTACTGAGAAGATAAGTCTTTTTTATTTTCCCTTTCAGAGTCAATTGGAGATCCTCTGTTTACACCCCATATTGTTTTTGATGTAACTGATTCTTTCAGCATATCATAAAGTAAGCTATTTGGGAACTAGGAAAGTAGACGAGGGAGGTGGTTTAGATAGAATCAGGCTCAGAGGATAAGCTATAACCATACGTTATCCCCAGTAGATGAATATCCTGGGTTGTTCCTTTCTCAATTTCTTAAATAAATTTCAGAATATAATTCGGATTAGACCTTATTCAAGCCAGTGGTCCTGCAGAGAGACCACTGCAACATAGATGTACCTAGACCAGGAATGAAAAACTCATTCCATCTTTCAATCAACATTTATTGAGCACCTCTTATATGGAAGGCAGTTTACTAGGCACTGAGGATAACTCAGTGAATAAAACACAGGTTGTTAGGCACCTTAGATTTTTCAAAGTCTGATGATATTTGTGTATTTCAAGTTGTATAATGAGTATTAGTGACAAGAGATGGAGATAATACATTACATGTAACCCCTGGATAGTAAATACACTATGTGCTATATTATTTTTTTGTCCTGTTGGCACTTATTTCAAGATTTAATTTATCTTATTTCATTAAAAGGCATAAATTAGCACATCATGTTGTTTGCATCAAATTAAGCAGCTCGGGGCTTGGATTATCTTTGATTCACACAGTGAATTCAAGATGCAAACAAGGGATGGTAAATCAGAAGTACAAAGAAACTTTCAATTTGAATTTTAAAGTACAAGCAGAATTCGTGTGCACTGTATCTGTATATCACTGTGACCATTATAGTGATTAATCTTCTGTAAAAATGACTTTGTTGTAATAGACTCAGTTTGAGTAGTCTTCCATAATATGATAAATACAAACTCATTTTGCCATTCAAACTTGCTCTCTGCTATGTTTTGTATGACGAAAAATTTTTCCACATGTGCCTTTGGAAAGGAATAATTTACTAGCTTTTTCTTTTCACATGACAGTCTTCACTCTTGCTTCTCCTTGCAATAGTTTTATTTTCTTTACCGAGGTCATGTTGAGGTCCTCTTTCACTTTAGTTTAGGTCCTTTCATGAGTCATTTAATCAGAATACATTGAAACAAAGATCTTGCTCCTCAGATACGTTGAGCTATGTTGTTTCATTTCAGTGGTGATGCCCTGATGTCCCTCCATCCCGTCTTCTCTTTGCTAAGCTTGTCTTCTCCACTTTTGCTTTTGGCTGGCCTTCTGTTTCTCCCTCCTTTTTCAGATAGTTCCTAGGTGCCAGGCCGAGAAGGAACTGGCAACCCACTCCAGTGTTCTTGCCTGGAGAATCCCAGGGACGGGGGAGCCTGGTGGGCTGCCGTCTACGGGGTCGCACAGAGTCGGACACGACTGAAGCGACTTAGCAGCAGCAGGTGCCAGGCTCTGTGCTGGCTTCTAAAGATGCAGTTGATGAAGCCGTTAATCACGTGTGTCTTCAAGCTAGTAATCAAAAAATATTCCTTAAACAAATTAATTGCACACAGTGAAATGATTCTGTGTTTTTAATGTCCTGAAAGGAAAAGTATGAGGTATATTGAGAGATGTATTTGGGGAACTTACCCTAAGCTATGGAGGAGGGGGTAAAATAAGAAAGTCTTCCTGAACTTGACGTTTAAGATGAACCTTGAGCGCTTCTTAGTTGGCGAGAACAAGGAAGAACTTGAGAAGCAGTTCTAGTCACCACTTCTCTGCTGTCAGGAGATATTTCACTTGATGCCGAGTTTCAAGGAGATACAGCTGGAAAGGAAGCCTTATTAGGTATGCTGAATTAATCTAATCATGATTTGAAAAGAGAGAATTTGTCTTAAGTGCAAAATCTGATGAAAAGAACATTTTACCATGTACAATGAACTGTTTCATAATTCTGTATTTCTTTGACTTATTTTGTGTGGTTTACTATTTCAATTTAAAAATTTTATGAATTGTAATTGATTTGTAGAAGGATGCTTTTTTTTTTTAAGAATGCTTATTTTATTTTTTTTAATTTTACTTTTACAATACTGTATTGGTTTTGCCATACATTGACATGAATCCACCACAGGTATACATGAGTTCCCAATCCTGAACCCCCCTTCTACCTCCCTCCCCATATCATCTCTCTGGGTTTTACGGGGTCAATAAATCTGAAAATGTTTTTGGAGCCTGATACCAGTCTTGGGAAAACATTGTTTGCTGGTTAGTCACTAAGTCATGTCCAACTCTTTGACCATGGCCTGTAGCCTGCCAGGCTCCTCATCCATGGGATTTCCCAGGCAAAAAGTACTGGAGTGGGTTGCCCTTTGCTTTTCCAAAACATTAGTTAGTGTTAATGACTTACATTTCCCACTTTTGGTATTATTTAATAACAGGCTAATAAAGATCATAGAGATGGTCTTTATAATACCTGTTACTAGATCAGCAATAGATTGAGAATCAAACTAAAGGTGCTGCTGCTGATATATGAGGAGCCTGGTGGGCTACAGTCTATAGGGGTCCAAAGAGTCGGACATGACTGAACACACATATAGATAGATATGGGAACAGTTTCCAAACTTTCATGTTTTCAAGTGATTTGATACTATTGGATGGGTACCGGGAATTGAAAATTCCATTTCTCATTAATTTTTAGCAACTTTCTTAAATCTAGAGTAAATTCATCCCAATAACTCAGATTGTTATTAAAAGTAGCTTCTTAGCCTTTTAGACTCATCATAATACAAATGTGTTTTACACTGCTAATAGCATTTTAACACAAAATGCCTTAGAGGACAGGGTGCCTTTGATTTCAATTAATCATACAACTTTTCTACTTTTCAGACCAGCTGTAGTCATAATTACCTCTTGGCAAACATAATCAATTCCTTAGAAAATTTTGGTCATTTATACTCAAGGGAATTCCCCACCATATTTATACTGACATTAGAACTATTGAAGTAAAATTTCAACTGCTTTTCCTCTGTGAGCCCTCAGTCTTTTCAAATGTACACTGAATGATCCATTCTTACATTTTCTCCATTTTGTTGGTGACTTGGTTGTTACTACCAGCATCTTTCCTATGCTTTTTTTTTTAGTAGTTCTTGCTGCTTATATGAATGATGATTGGAGTGGATTATTTAAGAGCCACAGGCATTTAAAATACTTAAAAATAAAAAAGCCTCTGAAATTTGATCCATCAGTAGGGCAGACTTCTCCTCTGTGCTTAACTTTCTAAGGGCTTCCCTTGTGGCTCAGCTGGTAAAGAATCCGCCTGCAATGTGGGAGACCTGGGTTCGATCCCTGGGTTGGGAAGATCCCCTGGAGAAGGGGGAAAGGCTGCCCACTCCAGTATTCTGGCCTAGAGAATTCCATGGACTGTGAGTCGGACACGACAGCAATTTTCACACACACACACACACACACATATATTATACATAAATGTATTACATCCCTGTATTAAAAAAAAAGTTAATCACTCAAGTCGTGTCTGACTCTTGGTGATCCCACAGACTGTAGCCTGCCTGGCTTCTCTGTCCTTGGAATTCTCCAGACAAGATACTGGAGTGGGTTGCCATTTCCTTCTCCAGGGGATGTTCCCTACCCAGGGCTCAAACCCAGGTCTCCTGCATTGCAGGCAGATTCTTTACCAGCTGAGCCACTGGGGAAGCGAGTATACGTGTGAGAACTGTATACATGTATGTATATGTCTTTATTTTCACATTTGCAAACACACAGATGTATCTCTGTGGGAAGGGTACTGGGAAAAATTATAGTTTTCTAAATTAAGAAAGACATTCAGATAGCCCTGAAGTGAGGAATACCAGATAGCCATTTTTCTTTATGGTAATTATATATGTGTATGTAATCTATATATGTATGTATAAAAATACATGAGAAATTACTTATGGTGGATGGAACAAAATCTAAAGCAGCTCTTACTCAGCTACCACCATTAGTTTAAATATATGGTGTATTAAGTAGATTAATTTTAGCAAGTAGGTGTTTAGTCCCATTTTCCTACTTTGATGGTATTTGTTTTATCATAACATTTAAATCAAATATTGTGAAATCATAAGCTAAATTATTAAAGCTGGGAATTTGGGAAAAGTCAGAAAGATTTAGTTCTATGAGACAATTCTGTGCCTTCAAAGGGATTAGATATTTTTTTCATGTCTATGCCACAAGGTTTCTACATGAATTGTCTAAAGGTATTGCTTTTATTTTTAATAAAAAATTAAAGTAATATGTAAATTGTACTTCATTTTTTACAGTATAATTTATATACAATCAAGTTCACCATTGTAAGTTTTCAGTTTGATATATTTGAGGAAATATGTGTAATTGTGTAACCACGGCCTCAGTCCAATTTTAGACCATCTGTCTTCATCAAAAATTCCTCTGTGGCCCCTGCTGTCCATTCTTTTCCCATCCCTGGCCAAATATAACCCAATATGGACACACAGTTTACATTCCCACCAGAGATTATTGCAAGTTCTAATTAGCCATAACCTCAACAAACAGATTTTTCGGACTTTATGATTTTAATCATTCTAGTGTAAATAGTGGTATTTTATTGTCGTTTTAATTTGCATTTCATAATTGTAGAGAGAAAAACGTTTATTAGTGAGTTGCACGTGTTTTTTCATGGTCTGGAGTTTATCTTTTTACTTAATGGTGTTTTTTTGAAGAGAAAGGTTACTGATTTTCCTGAAGTTAAATTTAAAAGTTTCGTTAAGGGATCATGGCGTTGGAGTAACACAAGGAAATTTTACTGAACTTCAACTATTTTTCCTATTGCCGTCTCCTGTTTCTTCTAGATAGTTTGTAGTTTTAATTTGTATATTTGAATATTTGTTTCACTTTGTGTTTATTTTTGTAAATGGTGTGAGGCTAGATGTTAAATTTATTTTGTCATATAAATATCCAATCATCCCAATGGTATTTAGTGTAAAGTTTTTCTTTCTTCTTCATGTTGCCTTGGCACATTTATGAAAAATCAGTTGACATAAATAGAAGATATGTTTCTGGAGTTTTTATTTCATTCCATTGGTATTTATGTCTATGGAAATAACATACTGTCTTCATTACTGTAGCTTTATATTAACCTCTAAAATCAAAGAGTGTATATATATATATATATATGTTCATATTCTTCCAATCTGTGAATGTGGCACATCTTACCTTTTTTGTGTCTTTTAAAGTTTTTCTCAGCAATGTATTATAGTTTTAGTCTGCAGGTCTTGGATTTATGTTAAATTTATTCCTAAATATTTTATTCTTTTAATGCTACTGTTAAAATTTGTTTTAACTGTATTTCAGATATATTGTTCATATCAGATGCAAATAATTTTTATATTTATCTTGTATCCAATATATATCTTATCCTATATATATCTTATATCTTGTATCCTATGCTATGTTTATCATGTACACATTTATTAATTCTAGTACACGAACCATTCTTTTATAAAAAGTTTTTAGGATTTTTAAAGGGCATCTCATTCTGGATGTCTCCCAGAAATAGTCTATATGCTACCTGAGAGGAGATAACCGTGCTTGGCACATAATGAATACTTGATACATATTTATTGAATGATGGAATGGATTTTTGCATATATTTCTCCAATATATTATGCTTTTTCTAACTTTAGTTTGCAAGTACTTTAAATTTATAAAAGTGAAACTTTAATGTGTTTGATTATATATTTACATTTTGTTACAAATACATTGCAAATATTCGTGCTTTAGACTCCATTCCTAGGTCATACAGACAATGTGATAACAAAACCCAAGTTGGCAATAAAATAAAAGTTGTTTTATCCAAGAGCATTTTGGTGAAAAAATTCACTTTTTTCTTTTTTCCAAAAGGATGCAAAGTTCAAGGTGAATATGTGATCAATACTAAATGCATTAAGAATGCATTCCTTGGAACCAGGTTTTTATGAAACCAGGTTTTTCATGAAAGAAAAATGCTTATGCCTTATCTTGTTTATTTTGTAATTTGCAATTTACAGCAACAGTGCATTTATTTAATTTTCACTTAAATTTTGTAAATTGCATTGTTTAAGTATACATTGAGTACAAATCTTTTTTATTCACTTCTGCTTTTTTTTTTTTTTTTATTAACCAGCAATCTGTGTCATTTTGAACATCTCACATTTTACTGGGAAGATCTTTTTTTCCTTAAATAATTTTTGAGTGAGGAATTTTAATTGCATAAAACACTAACACCTGTTTTCCCCACGTATGAATTGATATCAAACATACATCAGTCTGACTACTGTGTGAGTTGTGTCAAAACATAACTTCTTAAGCCAAAGACAGGTTTTTGGAGTTTGGAAATTAAGGACCCAAAGAAAAATGTAAACAAACATAAACAGAAAGATGCAACCTACAAAGTTAGCTTTTTCCACTACGAGTAAAATTATCCTACATGTGAAGCAGTATTTCTTGCAAGTGTGTGGACTCAAGCCTGCAGCATGTGTGCCTGAGTGTATATCCACTGCACTCAGTCGCATGTATGTATTAATATTACATGGAAGGTATACAGTAACCAATAAACGCTCATGAGGTTTTCACCATTCTGGCATCTCTTCACGTGGCTACCACTTCCCAAACAATCCATCTGTCGTCACTACCTACCTTACCTGTTTGTTACCGTTGCTCCCGGAGGCAGTTGCAAACAAAGGGTAAGAGCCAGGACTCTGGACTGTATTACCTACATTCACATGTTTGGCTTAGTCACTTATTAGCTGTGTAATCATGGGCAATTTATTTATGTGAGAATGGCAACCCACTCTAGTATTCTTGCCAGGGAGAATCCCATGGACAGAGGGGCCTGGAGGGCTACAGTCCATGGGGTCACCAAGAGTTGGGCATGACTGAATGACTGAACACACTCACCCAACACACGTACACATGTGTAGTTATACATCTTCGTGTTGGAAGTGCTATTCCTATCTGTTCTCTATCTATATATACATAGTTCCAATTTTTAGTATTAACCCTTTCAGTTCAGTTGCTCAGTCGTGTCTGACTCTCTGCGACCCCATGAATCGCAGCACGCCAGGCCTCCCTGTCCATCACCAACTCCCGGAGTTCACTCAGACTCACGTCCATCGAGTCCATGATGCCATCCAGCCATCTCATCCTCTGTCGTCCCCTTCTCCTCCTGCCCCCAATCCCTCCCAGCATCAGAGTCTTTTCCAATGAGTCAACTCTTTAGCTTGGTACAAAGTTTGATGAAGGTAAACACTAATAAGAAATAATGTCATTATCAAAAAAATTGATTAACTGTGAATTTATTCAGATGGTGGTATGTGCCAGTGCTAAAGTACATATATAAAGAGTTAATAACATATTCAGTAGTTATTTTAGATTCTGGATCCTTCAGAAGTATGAGAACTGAACATTTAAGTATCCATGGTCATCCTACTTAAAACATATCAGAAAAATTTTCCATCCTGTACCAAATAATTGTCATATTCAATGAAGAATTAAGTTCTATTGAACATATCTTATTTTTTTTTCCCTAGAGGAGTTGGTTTGATATTCAGTAGATCTATGTCCATTGCTTCCTCACAATGCTTGAGGATATTTTAAAATACTTTTTCCTTTTTGAGACTTTTAATGTGTACTTGTGATTATATTAAATCTGTAATCTGACAGTATCATTATTAATGACAAATATGATCTAGTGAAAATATATTATTTTAATACCTATCTGCTAGTCATATATGATAATCTCCAAGTACCATTATAATTCCTAAATCTCAAATTCCATTGAACTTCAAGAGTAAAATATTTATTACTCTGTAAATCTTTGTTCAGAATTTCTTATCCGTTAAGATATGATATCTTGACTGCCACTCCACTTATTTATTTTTATTTAAATTAAAAACAAGAAAATAAAAAGCATGCTATAATCTTGTTAGTCTATGTAGAGTCTTCTTTGATAGCCTTTTTTTTTTTTCCTGATAGCCTGTTGTTTTTGTACACTGAAAGTAAATATTGAGTGACAGTTCCTGAAGACAAGTTTGCAGTGGTCTGCAGTGCGTAACAGTTGTGATGTATGTTGGCACTTTTGGAGCATTTTGTGTTTGGTTTATGGATCCTTTTGAGAACCTATAAAGAACCTGTGAAAGCCCTAGACGTTTCCTCTGAGAAAAGCATATAGGCACTTACGCAAATACAATTTTCTATACAGTTCTTTTAGGTCACTGGGTCCCTTAAAGCTAAATCAAGGAGATATTCATAGTGTAACTCTTAGTATTTTAAGAAACCCAACTGTTACGGTGGTGGTGCTGGTTTAGTTGCTAAGTCGTACCTGACTCTTGCGACCCCATGGACTGTAGCCCGCTTGGCTCCTCTGTCCATGGGATTTCCTAGGCAAGGATACTAGAGTGGATTGCCATTTACTTCTCCAGGGCATCTTCCTGACCCAGGAATCGAACCTGGGTCTCCTGCACTGCAGGCAGATTCTTTACCGACTGAGCTATGAGGGAAGCCCATAACTCTCATCAGTTCAGTTCAGTTCAGTTGCTCAGTGGTGTCTGACTCTTTGCGACCCCATGAATCATAGCACCCCAGGCCTCCCTGTCCATCACCAACTCCTGGAGTTCACTTGGACTCATGTATGTCGAGTTGGTGTTGCCATCCAGCCATCTCATCCTCTGTCGTCCCCTTCTCCTCCTGCTCCCAATCCCTCCCAGCATCAGAGTCTTTTTCCAATGAGTCAACTCTTCGCATGAGGCGGCCAAAGTACTGGTGTTTCAATTTCAGCATCATTCCTTCCAAAGAATACCCAGGACCGATCTTCTTTAGAATGGGCTGGTTGGATCATCTTGCAGTCAAAGGGACTCTCAAGAGTCTTCTCCAACACCACAGTTCAAAAGCATCAATTCTTCGGCGCTCAGCCTTCTTCACAGTCCAACTCTCACATCCATACATGACTACTGGAAAAACCATAGCCTTGACTAGATGGACCTTTGTTGGCAAAGTAATGTCTCTGATTTTCAATATGCTATCTAGGTTGCTCATAACTTTCCTTCCAAGGAGTAAGTGTCTTTTAATTTCATGGCTGCAGTCACCATCTGCAGTGATTTTGGAGCCCAAGAAAATAAAGTCAGCCACGGTTTCCACTGTTTCCCCATCTATTTGCCATGAAGTGATGGGACTGGATGCTATGATCTTGGTTTTCTGAATGTTGAGCTTTAAGCCAGCTTTTTCACTCTCCTCTTTCACTTTCAGCAAGAGGCTCTTTAGTTCCTCTTTACTTTCTGCCATAAGAGTGGTGTCATCTGCATATCTGAGGTTATTGATATTTCTCCTGGCAATCTTGATTTCACCTTGTGCTTCTTCCAGCCCAGCGTTTCTCATGATGTACTCTGCATATAAGTTAAATAAGCAGGGTGACAGTATACAGCCTTGACGTACTCCTTTTCCAATTTGGAACCAGTCTGTTGTTCCATGTCCAGTTCTAACTGTTGCTTCCTGACCTGCATACAGGTTTCTCAAGAGGCAGGTCAGGTAGTCTGGTATTCCCATCTGTTTCAGAATTTTCCACAGTTTATTATGATCCACATAGTCAAAGGCTTTGGCATAGTCTCATATTCCTGTGTAAATCAGAAATGATTAATAATCCATACTTTCTTGTATTTAGCATCACAGAAATCCTATTGACTTTTTGTTTTTTTATTTTTAGTTCTAAGGATGAAATGATTCTGGGCCTTGTGGCACTATTTCATATTATGGTTCCTCTGTAAAGATTACAGATGTTTTAAAAGTTATTATGAAAAAAAATGGACATTTCTCTCCATCATGTTTTTCTTACCATGACCATATTCTTTTCTCTCAGAAAGTTGTGAGGAAGTCTCCATTATTGGTCAAATAGCTCAGTATGTGGGGAAGACGAAAACAATGTAGAGCTGAAATAGCTTTAAAATATTTTATAGTCTGAAATTCAGTTATAAAAATACTGACTGTTAAACATTTGTGACAGGCCAGGCTTTATATTTGGCACGTTAGTGACATCATTTCATTCATCTTCATAAAAAACCTACAAGTTGTATCAGTCTGTTCAGGCTGCTCCAACAAAAATGTCTAGACCAGGCGGCGGAAGCCAGAAATTGGTTTCTCACGTTCTGGAAGCTGGGGAGTCCAGGTTCAAGGCACTGGCAGATTTTGGTATTTGGTGGAGACAAGCTTCCTGGTTCATACACAGCCATCTTCTTGATGTGCCCTGCATGGAAGCGGGGACAGGGCTCCTCTCTGAAGTCTCTTTTATAAGGGTACTAATCTCATTCATGAAGACTCCTCCTTCATGGCCTACTAACGTGGGGGTTATGTTTCAGCATATTAATTGGCTGGGGGTGTATGGGTGAGACAGGGGGACATACAAACATTAAATCATTACCACATTAAACATTAAATGTTTAAAACGCTAAAAGGTGTACACCACGATTCCTCTTTTACAGTTGAAGTGACTGTGGCTGTGAGTGGGAATAGCCTTCTTAGGATCACTCAGTCGGTGGTTCCTGGACAGAGGGGATTCCCTGGTACTCTGTCTGACTTTCAGTCTCTAATTGTAACCATTCCACTGAAAGTGAAAATGATTTGCCTAGAGTTACCAAGGAAGTGTTGATTTGATAGTTTCTCAAAGAAAATGGCAACCCACTCCAGTATTCTTGCCTAGAGAATCCCATGGACCCTGGTGGGCTACAATCCATAGGGTTGCAAAGAACTGGACACGACTTAAGTGACTTAACACGCTGCACACAAATTAGAGAAGAAACACATCGTATGACCTCTCAAACTCTTTACACATTTCATTTTAATTAAATTATTCAGTATTTACCTAGTGGTCAGGATTAACCTGGAGAAGGAAAAGGCACCCCCCTCCAGTACTCTTGCCTGGAGAATCCCATGGATGGAGGAGCCTGGTGGGCTACAGTCCCCGGGGTCGCAAAGAGCTGGACACGACTGAGTGACTTCACTTCACTTCTAGGATTACCTATCCTTACTTGACAAATAAGAAAACTTGAGGAGACTGTATGGTTATGAAATAATTACTTTATTGGCCATTGATTATAATTTAAGTGCAACTTTATTCCTAATCTCCTCTGTTTTTATAAAATTCCATATTAAAGTTGTTCAGGTATTTCATCCAGCCCCAGGGGTTTCCAGTCAACTGCATGTTTTGTTTGTTATCCAGAGGCCTCTCTTAAATCTTTCAAATCTTCCATAAACAATTTCTTTTCAAATTACTGGTAGAACAGTAGTCCTTGGTTTGTGATTTTAATAACTACTCCTGTTAAACCAAGCACATTGTGTATAGCAAAGAGCAAATACCTGTAGAATGAATGTGTGATTGAACGAATTTTATAATGTCTAGATTACAAAAAATTAGATTACTTAAAGGAAGGGATAGAGTTGTTTAATTGGATATGTGTTAAAATAGAAGCTGAATTCCTGAATATCTATTAGGAAAAAAATACTCTACAAGAAAATGATAGTTTTAATTTAGTACATCCTCAGAATGAATTCAAAGATTTTAGAGCAATTGACTTGTGCTAAGTAAGTCTAAATATTCTGCTAAAAGTATTAAATTGCAAGAGGAATTAAACCCTGTTCTTTAAAGGTACGTTGTGCTTCTTTGAAGCTTATTCTGTCTGGATTAAGTATTTTTATTTGATTTAAAACTTTGCTTTGATACCCACATCAGATAGGAGGATAAAATTTGTTTGAAAGAAATTCTGGTAAGTCTGATTTGATTTCTTATACTTCTGTTGAACATTTTAACATTTTCTACATGTTGTTTACTATGATGGGTAATGATAAGTTTCTTTCAGAAGCAGAATACCCATTTCTGGGTATTGCATATTTAATTTCTTAAACCAAAAATTTAAAAATCATGGTATCCTATATTGAAGTGTTTAATAAGCAAAGACTATACGATCTAAAACAGCTTGTATTATTATTCAGAAATAATAACTTAAAAATCAGTTTTCACAGTCAAAGGGTTTTATTTATTTATTTTTAATTCATCAATCCCATGTCAAAGTCCTAAAAATAAATTCCCAATCACAGAGAATGTGAATGGAGAATGCAAGGCATTTTGTGGGAAAGGAACTACTTGCTAGTTTTAGTCACTGTTAAAATGGATTTAATTTTTTTTTGACTATTTTGAAGGGTAATAAGAGAAGAGGATAAAAAAGAAAAAACTGATGGCTTCCAAGTAAAAGATGCTTGACCTTTGTTCTTTATTTTTTCCCCCACTTTGAATAACTCATATATTTGCACATTAATACTTTTGTTGAAATGAGTAGTTATTGTGTTTGCTCATATTTGGTAGTAATCAAGTATAGTTTGCTATATAAATTCAAAAGTTTTCATTAAATCAGGGATATTAACTTATGGGAATAGCAGTTTTTTTATTCATCATTTTTTGTTGTTGTTGTTGAATGATGTGTCCTTCATTTTGATTAAAAACTCCATTGACAATAATTTTTGTTTTCACTGTTCATACATATTTGAATTTAAACTCTAGTCTTTAATAATAAAATTTCATCGCCAGACCTTCATACTCAGAGTACTGTATGAATCATTAAATGGAGCTTAACAGCTATAATAGTAGTTTCTTTTGATTCGTTGAAAGGTGTAGGTGCATGCATGCTAATTCGCTTCAGTCCTGTCTGACCCTTTGCAACTACATGGACTGTATAGCCCTCCAGGCTCCTCTGTCCATGGGATTCTCCAGGTAAGAATCCTGGAATGAGTAGCCATGCCCTTCTCCAGGGGATCTTCCTGACCCAGGGATCAAACCTGCAGCTCCTGCATTGCAGGCAGATTCTTTACCACTGAGCCACTGGGAAATGTAGTTTACTTGTTAAGTTGTGTCATTCTCCTGTAACCCCACGGACTGGAGCCTACTGTGCTCCTCTCTCCATGAGGTTTCCCAGGCAAGACTACTGGCTGGATTGCCATTTCCCTTCTCCAGGGGATCTTCCTGACCCTGTGATTGAACCCAGGTCTCCTGCATTGCAGGCAGATTCTTTACTGATTGAGCAGCACTAGTAGATACTAGATGTAACTGTTAAAAAGATGCCCTCTTAGCAGTATATCCAAAGCATAACATACATTTTAAAGTTCCTACGTCTGCTTTCATGCATGAGATCTTCCTTGAGCCAGTGAAATTATCTTAGTGAATATGAAAGATGCATGAATTTCTTGAACATGCATCCAAGTAATACTCTGATTCACAAGTGGCATCAAATTCATCTGAAAGTCAATAGTTGTTCCTGAGTTTTTGTATTGAGTGTTTGATTTTAGCCTTTTCTACAATTTCTCCACTTAAAAAGAAGCAAGTGAGTAGATAGTTGAAGTTGAGGATCCTTTTCTCATGGGAAGTATTTTCAACATGAAAAATTTCATTTCCTAAACTGCAGAATACATAGAATTATAAGGAGGTTCTATTTCGTTTCTACTTTTCTGCTATTATGATCAATGTCTCATGTTTAGGTTGTGTCAAAATTCCAAGAATCTGGTTTGCCTTCAGAGTATGAACTTAGGTTTTTATTAAAAATATTTACAACTCCCTAAATTATCATTACCCAATTTAAACTTCCAAATTAATATCATAAGTCATGAGATGAATCATTATTTCCAAGGGATTCAAATACTATTAAGAATGTCATAAAATGTGATGTCATTTAGCTGTCTTGGAGAACCATAAAATCTCTGTTTCTGCATAAATGTAAAATTGGCAAACCAATTTATGAGCTCTTCTTCACACAGCTCTGGCTTGAGCCATTTTTAGCTCATGTGATTTGTATGATATTAACTAAAAAGAACTTCATGAATGCTGTGGTCTGAATGTATCTCCCCCAAATTCATGTTGAAACTTAACCTCCAAGGTGATATTATTGAGAGAGGAGGCTTGGCGATTAGGTCACGAAGGTGCTGTCCTCATAATATGATTGTGAAGCGAAAGTGGATGTTGCTCAGTCGTGTCTGACTCTTTGCGACTCCACAGACTCTATAATCCATGGGACTATAGAATTCTCTAGTCCAGAATACTGGAGTAGGTAGCCTTCGCTTCTCCAGAGGATCTTCCCAACCCAGGGATCAAACCCAGGTCTCCCACATTGCAGGCAGATTCTTTCCCACCTGAGCTATCAGGAAGCCCTTGTTTGGGATTCAGAATGTGGAATTTAGAGGTAAGAAAGGCAGGAGTAAGTGGCATTGCCTGTGTACACAGCCCACTGAATACCACTGTTGGTCACTTTGGGCTGCTACAACAAAATACCACAGGCTGGGTAGTTTATCAACAATAGAAATTTATTTCTCATAGTTCTAGAGGCTGAAGACTGAGAAAAGTGTGCCTGGTGGTTAAGCAAGGATCCTCTTCTGCGTTTCAGATTTCTTGGATCCTCACTTGAAGGAATGGTTAAGGGATCTTAGTTAGCAATCTTATAAAGGAAGATCCTAGAAAGATTTTGTTGTAGCAGCCCAAACTGACTGACTGTGGTATTCAATGGGCTGTGTACACAGGCAATGCTAATAACTCCTGCTATTTTTACCTCTGAATTCCACATTCTGAATCCTAAACTAGAGTTCCTTGAAAGGTATTGCTAAGGATCAACTACCTACCTAAAGCAGATGTTTTCAGATTATATTCAAATGTGAAATGCAGGGTGTTTTAAATTTTACACCCACTTACGTGCACGCATTCGCTCAGTTAATACTTGTTTAGCATGTGCTGTAAGTCCTTGACAGTGTGCACAATAGTGAGGATATATTGCTGGCCAAGTCAAACCTGACTCTGTCTTCATAGAGCGTAAACTTTAGGGGGAAGACGAATGAATATCAAATAAAGAGACATTCATTTCAATTGTAATACGTGCTACAAGAGAAGAACAGGTGTCATGAACATGTTTAACAGCAGACCTGAATATGACTGGTGGTCAAAGGAAGCAATCCTCAAGGAAGTAGATTTTTAGATCAAGCTTTGGAAGGAGGATGGGCTTCCCTGATAGCTCAGCTGGTAAAGAATCTGCCTGCAATGCAGAGACCCTGGTTCGATTCATGGGTCAGGAAGATCTGCTGGAGAAGGGATAGGCTACCCACGCCAGTATCCTTGGGCTTCCTTTGTGGCTCAGCTGGTAAAGAGTGGCCCATATGTTAAAGAATTGGCCTATAATGCAGGAGACCTGGGTTCAGTCTCTGAGTTGGGAAGATCTCCTGGAGAAGGGGATGACAACCCACTCCAGGATTCTTGCCTGGAAAATCCCATGGACGGAGAAGCCTGACGGGCTACAGTCCATGGGGGCTGCAAAGAGTCAGACATGACAGAGTGACTTAACACTTCAGAAGGAGGATAGAGACTAGGGGAAGTGCATTTCAGGCCGAGAGGGGAGTAGGCACGAAATACTCTAGGTATGCTGGTCTGATTTATATCTATTAAATTACTCATGCCACAAGCCAAAAAGTGAAGAAAAATGTAATATTTACATATTTCATTATTATTTTGGCTTTATTTGATTATATCAATCCAAGTTCAGCCAGAGAGACAGAAGTAGGAGGAAATATGTATGGAGACTTACTGTAAGCGATTGGCTCACAAAGCTGTGGGCACAAGCTAGACAAGTCCATCGGCATCCTACGGGCGGGCCAGTACTCTTGCCTGGAGCTGAAGCTGCTGTCTGAGGCAGAATTTCCTTCAGTTCTGCTTTGAAGACCTATCAACTGAAAGGCCCACCCAGAATATCTTGGATAGTCCTCCTTACTTAAAGGTTACTGATTATGGATTACAATCATATGAATCCTATCCACAAAGTACCTTCACAGCAACACCCAGGTTGGTGTTTGATTGATCAAGTGGGAACTCTAGCCTAGTCAAGTTGACACATAAAACTGACCATCACACTGATACAATTTAAATTTTGTCCAATGTGAACATTTAAGTGGTCTTTATATAGGTTAATGTTGACCTGTCATTTAGACAAAAATGTGCTGTTTGCACTACCCTCCTTTCAACCTTCTTCCCTCTCTACAATGACATCCGGGTGCCTGAGGGTGAGTATTCTGGAAAGGCTGTGCGTCATGAGACCTGGGGTCATGGGAAGAACGTGGGGCTCTCTCCCACGCTGTCCTTTGAGTGTGTGTGTGTGTGTACACTCACTGCTATTTGTACACTCCAGGTTTCTGTCCTTGATATACTTGATTGATGCACGATCTTCTGTCTGTACTTTGGTCCTGGCTGGTGTTTCTCGACACGTCCTCAGTGGCTAGTCATGTAGACATTCAAACCTCTCTTCTATCCTGCATTTCTTCAGTGGCCTGGGAGTTTTCATAGCCCCTCACTCACCAAGAGGGCTCAAGGGTTAACCCACTGGTTCTCAACATGTCATTAACTTTGACATGGGAAAGTGAAAGTCACTCAGTTGTGTCACTCTTTGCGATCCCATAGACTGTATAGTCCTATATAAATGGAATTCTCCAGGCCAGAATACTGGAGGGGGTAGACTTTCCCTTCTCCAGCGAATCTGCCCAACCCAGGGATTGAACCCAGGTCTCCTGCATTGCAGGCGGATTCTTTACTAGCTGAGCCACAGCAGCTTCCAAATGCTAGCGCTAAGGTTATCCTCTACCTAACCTCTATGTCTTGACTCCCTGGCTCACAAATAAGAGCTGACAAGATGGCATTCTCCCATGGACTGTCTCAGAAAAATGATACTCTGATTCCAGCGCTCTCCCAGCAGAGCCACCAAGGATGTATTACATTAATTTTTAATTTTTATTTTTTTCCTTCCTAACAATCCCCCAGGACTAGAAAGGGGGTGGACTTTCTTTTATTTTTGCAGAACTCTTCTTTTGTGGGTTGCAAACCTGACCCTTTAATGTCTTTTGAAAAGCAGAGTTTGAGTATCAAGTATGTTGGCCTTCAGTAAGCACAGATTGAGGAGAAAGGACATTTTTTTTGCTTCTGCTGGTAAACTGTTTATTAGGAAAAGTTAAGGGGTGGGATGAGGGTGGTGTGTACTGGGGGTGGGGGTGGGAAAGTGAGGAGTGCATTCTCTAAGCTTTGCTTAGAGCCCCAGAATTTAAATGTCAACTCTAGATAGAAATGATAATTAGATTTTAAAATAGCTTCTTTACAGTCATAAAAACTCCCAAACTGGCACAAATGGAGCACACGGTTTCCCCCAGGGGTGCAGATGGATTCCTAATGATCCATTTTTCTTTTCTTAACCTATCTCTGTGTTTAACCAGAGGCATTTTCAGCATGAGTTATTGAAGAGAGGGGTTCAGTTTGAGGCCAAAGAAATAGGTTTATTTATTCAACAAATACTATTGAGTGTATCTAGGTACAGCCCATAGTATGAATTCTTAGTTTATAATTGGCTAATTGACCATTACAGATACTTATTCTTTGAAGAATATAGTTTGCTGCTGCTGCTGCTAAGTCACTTCAGTCGATAGTTTAGGTGGGTTAAAAAAAAAAAGAGAGAATTGCAGACATTTTGTGATCTGATGGAGCAGAGGCGGGACAGACTCTTGTTGTGCTTAGAAGTGCCCACGCTCGGCTTAGTGCACTACTGTGGGCATCTTGACATCCCTAATCATTTTTGAACAACGGTCCTCACATTTTTGTTTTGTCCTGGGCCTAACAATTTGTGTAGCCAGACAGGAACAGATGGTATTTGCCTTCTAATCATGATTTTACTTACTAGCTCTAAGGCAAGTTACTTAACTACTCTGAACGTCACTGTCTTATCTGTAAAATGGGGCTATACCAGTGTCTGCATAGGCCTGCTGAGTAGATAAATGAGGTGTATGAATGGAGTAATTAGTGCTTCGCTCAGCAGTTACCAAGCATGCTGGAAACCTCGGCACCTGCTGTTGCTGCTGTTACTAATACATAAATGAATGTGTTTTGGAACCAAACTGTTTTCCAGGCCTGAACAATCTACTAAAGTAGCAAATAAATTTCACTATTCTAAAATAATAATGATATAAAATCAGTTTTTAAAAAATTCTCGTCTTATTCCCTTAACATTGCCAGCCTCTATTCTCTGATCATTGGCTAGTTTCCACACAGAAAGTAGACTGTTGTTGTTTCCCACAGATACAAATTTGGAATATTTTGTTTCTTGTAACTTCAAGATCGCTAAATTGCATAATTTTCTAAAGGAGGAGTAGTGGGCTCTGATATTATGCCTTATTAGCACGGATTTGCTGTTAGGATTTTGACAAGGTAACTTCTTTATGGACTTAGTATTTGATATGGATTTATAAATAAAGTACACATAAACTCTAATAAATAGAAAAGGATGAAGGTGGTGGGCAAATGGGAATGAAGATTAGGAGGAAGCAATAGACATTATACAGCTATGTTGTATTTTAAAAATGTATAATCAGCCTTGTTTGAGAAAAGACTGGAAGCAGAATGCCTCAACCATTCAGCATGCCAAGGGAAAGGGTAAATGAACTTTACTTATAACTGACATTTAAGCACTTAAATTTAACACGTTTTAGTGGAAATTATCATTTCTATGGGAACCTTAAGTATTGCAGGCATTTGATTCAGAAAATAGAGTGTACTAAGCAGTTTTTTTTAGTAACTCAAGATCATCACTATATGAATATCATGCCTTAACTGTTTTCTCTTTGGAGATAATAAAAGGACATAGGGATTCTTTATTTCTTCAAGGAAGCTCCCCAACCTTCTGAATGATGCTAGTTGGTATTTGTTTCATTTGTTACCAAAAGCCGTGTTTTCTAAATAACCCTTTAACAGATATGTCTGTTCTAGTAACTTCCCCCTTTCTCAGGAAGTTTTAATAATTTGTTTCTGTTCAGCCTCTATGTGGTTCAATTTGAGATCTGTAAAAATGCAGGAGCAGTACCTCAGCCATCTTATGCCATATGGTACCCTAACAAGGAGAGGAATCCAGTCACAGAGAAATCAGAAGGGAACAGAAGGATAGAGAAGCAAGAGATGAGGGTTGAAGAGAGTGTGCCCAGATTTCCTGAAGGCTTTCTGGCTTCTGTTTCTAGAGCCTTCTGAGGCCCTGCTTCCTTTGAGATTCTTCAAGTATTTTATTATCCTTTGCTGCTGCTGCTGTGAAGTCGCTTCAGTCGTGTCCGACTCTTTGTGACCCCATAGACGGCAGCCCACCAGGCTCCCCCGTCCCTGGGATTCTCCAGGCAAGAACACTGGAGTGGGTTGCCATTTCCTTCTCCAAAGCATGAAAGTGAAAAGTGAAAGGGAAGTTACTCAGTCATGTCTGACTCTTCAAGACCCCATGGACTGCAGCCTACCAGGCTCCTCCATCTATAGGATTTTCCAGCAAGAGTACTGGAGTGAGGTGCCATCGCCTTCTCCCATTATCTTTTAAGTAACTCCAAAACTTAAAAAAAAGTTTGCATTTGCATTCCCTTACTTGTGACCAAAGGCATCTTAAGTATGATTGTGTCTATATAGAGACCTCTGAGCAGTTACTATTCAATGGTAACTTCATTTGAATTTGTGGTTCATTTGAGAAGGCAATGGCACCCCACTCCAGTACTCTTGCCTGGGAAATCCCATGGACAGAGGAGCCTGGTAGGCTGCAGTCCACGGGGTCGCTAAGAGTCAGACACGACTGAGCGACTTCACTTTCACTTTTCCTTTCATGCATTGGAGAAGGAAATGGCAACCCACTCCAGTGTTCTTGCCTGGAGAATCCCAGGGATGGGGGAGCCTGGTGCGCTGCCGTCTCTGGGGCCGCACAGAGTCGGACACGACTGAAGCGACTTAGCAGCAGCAGCAGCAGCTCTAGCTCTTTTTCTTTCTTTCTAATCCCAATTCGGGACTTTATATTTAGCTCTTTTTCATTTAGATCCTAAGCACAATGTAGGTATGACTGAGGTGGTACTTTCGAATATCCACACCATCTAAGTAAGAGATGGTAGAGGCCTCTGCTAATGTCAGGGTCCTAATGGAGATTCTGGGGATACCATGAAGCATAGGATAATATTAGGAAGAGGCGTGAGAGGTCCTGAATGAAGGTAATGAGGTGAGTGTGTGGTTCAGTCTTGAGGAGCTCTTGCAAATGCATGGGTAGAGTTTGATGGCATCCACTAAGATAGAGCACGTACAAGTCGGTGAACAGGATGGTACATTTCTTTCAGATGCTGTCATGGTTATAGATGGGAAATAAGTATTTGAGTCTGGGAATCAGAAGAGAGACTCAAAGGACATTTAAACAAAATGTGAGAGTTACCCGTTTTTAAGTAATAGTTGACTCCACAGTGGTGACAGAGACACCGAGAAAAGGGAGACAGTGTGAGAAGAGAAAGCTAGAGGTGGGACATGGAGGACCGCCAGCCAGTGGGAGCAGAGGGGGAACCTCTGGGAAAATAGAGCCCCACAGCCTGGAGGGGGTGAGGGAAGCCGGAAAAGACACCGTCCGAAAGACAGCAGAGAAGGAAAGGGTGGCAACAGTGTCAGTGGAGAGTCCAGTAGGAACAGGCGTGAGACACACTCAGTAGCTTTGGTAACTCAGAGAGAGTTGTTGACGTGAGGCACCAAACTGTCCGTGGATGGATGGGAGGAAGGCCAGGTTACAGTGGATGGGGAAGCAGCGGGCAGTGCGAGGGCAAGCATCACGGACCTGTTTCTCAGAAGCTGCACTGAGGATGCAAGGAGGCAAGTCACAGATGCGAGAGGGCACATGGTGAAGGGAAAGGATTTTAGCAACGGAGATCGCGTACCGTTACGCTGAAGGAGCAGGAAGCCAAGAGGT
>NW_024070213.1:109736244-109782817 GCF_014754425.2 Oryx dammah | reverse complement strand
GTTACGCTGAAGGAGCAGGAAGCCAAGAGGTATGAGGAGAGCAGAGATTTACTGACAGACGGAGAGAGAACGAAAGGTACTAGAGCTACCGTATCTGCGTTTGACCCAGATAAAACTTGAGGACAGATGTTTTTATGTCATTAGGGAAGGAGGGGTGGAGTGGAAAACAGAGATGTGCTACTCTCCCACCCAGTGGTGCTGTTTCCCTCCACGAGGAGAGAATAGTTGCTGCGGTAACACTGCTTCTTTCCACCTGCTATGCCCTACTCCCCTAGGCGAGGAAGGAGACGTAATTCAGCTAATTTGTGAATTTGACACACTGGGTGCTTATAGCCCACTCTTTCTCTTTCCTTCCTGTTGTGAATTCGCCTCTGTTTTTTTTTTTAATTATTGTTATGACTGGGTTGATAAGACTGCTTAGTTTTGATTTTTGATAATATATAGAAGCTTTATTTAACCCTTACGCTTTAGTCATTGTCTCCAGTGTTTACTTCAACAATAAGAAAGATGCTATTTTGGACTTAATTGATTTTTGTCTTATTTCTCAATTAGCTCCAAATTCAGCTAAGGAAGAGGTACCTTTACTTCTTGGTGCCCCTTAATTGATTTTCAGGAAACTTTTCTTCTAAGTGGAAAATGGTTGACAACAGAAGATGAAATATCTCCATATGTATCCAAATAAAAATTTAAGAGCATCTTGACCTTTTGCCTTCAGATAGGAGATAAGAGTAAATGCTAGGAGAAGGGGTCAGGGTACAGAATAGAATCTGATGAATTGAATATGGACACGCAGGATAAGTACTGACTGGCATTTTTCATCTAGTGGAGACAAGAATTTATTAAAATAGCTTTTCTTTTTAGTTTTTTTTATCAAGGTTGGCTAAGATTCTAAAAATTTTTGTCACATTCTTTGTCAGATTTCTGGCAATGGGTTTTTATCTTAAAAAAATTTTTTTTGAAGTTGTTGTTACATACCTAGATGTACATAGTATTTTTTATTGCTATTATTTCCAAGATGGCTTGGTAGCTTATCAGGCAAGTACTTTATCCTAATTATCTTTTAATTTTGAAAAGATTTCAGTCCAAAGCAGGGGTTCCCCAACTTACTTTGTCTCCCTTTAGAACAATGAAATTCAAAGCCTAGTTAAAATAGCACCCAAATAATAAAAACATACTTTGCATGTCTTTTTGTTGAAAGACAGGTGGGTAACAGTAATTTATGTTGGTGATGTCAATTCTATCAAACCGTTAGACCTTTAGTAAGTAGGCATTCTGGCCCAGGAAATCTTTGCCATTCCTATTGTTAGGTAGGAATAGGAAAAAGAGTCCAAAATGATGGTGGCTAAAGGAAAGAGAAAAGCCTGGGGCAAAGAGAACAAAGGAAAAACTGCCAACCTGAGTGAGAACTTCCTGTGGAACAAACACGCCCCCTTTGGGGCTAGCCCTAAATTGCATTGGGCAGGCTCAGTGGGGAGCCAGCATGGATTCAGGCCTCTTCTTTGAGGTCACAGGCCCTTATGCCTCATGGGTGTTCTGTTTCTTGTTTGCTGAATAAAACTCTGAGCTCTAAACTTTGCTGAATGAAACTCTGAGCTGTAACACTGATCTGCCATTTCAAATCTTTGTTGCTGTGAGACAGAAACCAGGAAATTACACACACGCCCAACACTGTGAGTCCTAGGAAATAAGAGCACAAAGCGTTAGGACAGGAGACAGTTGGTATTTTCAGTAAGATAAAGGCGTATTTTCTTACAGAAATGTCTGTTTTAAAATTTTGACTCGTAAAAGAGTCTCACCTGTGTTGAAGTACCTTCATGTGAGTGGGATTTGCAGTTGAGAAAAGGTAAGAGCAGTGAAACGTGTTAAATGATCACTTTTTTTGTCAGTAGGTTCTGATGCAAGGTATTCTGTTCAATTGGATATTTTATCCTTTTTTGCTGGCATTAATTTCAGTCAAAGTCACAGTCACAGATCTTAAGTATATTTTGCAGAATTTGGATAAGTGTATGCACTCATGTAACCAAAACCTCAATCAGGATACACAGCATTATCATCTTTCCAGTTTATCCCCCTTTCTCCCAGAGGCAATGGCTCCTCTGATTTCTTGCTTCATAGAATGATTTTGTTTGTTCTTGAACACTGCAGTATTGTGTTATACAATGAGTGAGTGAAAGTCGCTCAGCCGTGTCCAACTCTTTGTGACACCTTGGACTATACAGTCCATGGAATTCTCCAGACCAGAATACTGGAGTGGGTAGCCTTTCCCTTCTCCAGGGGATCTTCCCAACCCAGGGCTCAAACCCACACTGCAGGCAGATTCTGTAACAGCTGAGCCACAGGGGAAGCCCTTGTACAGTAGGTATGTTTTTATGTCTGGAGTCTCCTAAGAATAACATTTTTGAGATTCATCCTTTTGCCCTGCATCAGAAGTTTACTGTTTATTGCCGCATAATGCTCCATTGTATGTGTTACAGTTGTCACAGTTTTATATTCTTTTTCCTATTGATGGATGACTGGGTTGTTTACAGTTTTAGGTTATTATGAATAATATTTCCATGAATATTCATGTATAAGTATTTTGGGAGATGTGTTTTTATTTATTCTGGGTAAATCCGTAGGAGCAGAATTAACAGATCATAAGGTAGCCGTATTTATAATTTTATAAGAAACTGCCTCATGATTCCATGTGCCATTGCTCTGCACTCTCTTCCCATTAAATGCTATCACACTTTAAACTTAGCCCTTCTAATGAGTATGAAGTGATATCTTCATTTCTCTTCCCTTGATGGTTATGCTGAACATTTTTCGTGTGTTACCATTCCAATGTACAGTTTTCTGAAGTATCGAGTCTTTTGCCCTTTTTAACTGACTTGTGTGATAATCATATTAGTATTTATTTGTAGGCATTGTTTAGATAGTCTGGATCCAAGTATATGATTTATGTATTGCCAATATTTTCTCATTTTGTGATTTGATTTCTCATTTTCTTAATGGTGTCTTTCAATGAGCAGAAGTTTTAAGTCTAGTGAAATCAAGTTTATTATAATTTTTTATGGTTTGCTCTTTTTTTGTTCTACTTAGAAATCTTTTCCTAATTGGTTACAGGGATAATTATCACAAATACAATTGCCTATGTTTCCTTCAGTGAACTTTGTAGTATGATTTTTATTTCATAGTATGGTTTTTGCATTTTCTGTAATCTAGACTTGGGTGTGTGTGTGTGTGTGTGTGTGTACACATGTATACTCTAGCCAAAAAAAAAGCAATTTTCCTTTCCCCACTGAATTCCACTGATTCCTTTGTCAAAAGTCATTTGGGTCATTTATGGACTCTATTCCATTGATCTTTTTGTCTTTATGTTAGTTCCAGACTATTATGATTACTTTAGCTTTAAAGTAAGTCCTGAAATCAGTTAATGTTAATCCTCTAACATGATGATTATTTTTCAAGATTTCTGAAGCTGGAATTCTTAATTATTATTACTTTGGACTTATTGAGAGCCTCTATTTTTCTTCTGCTTTAACTGAAAAATGGCTATTTTGTGAATGGGTTATTGAAGAATCCCAGTATGTAAATATGCATGCATCTTTCCATTGTGCTTCCTGGATGCAATGTGTGACATGCCATGAAAATGTCAAGTAACTGAGCACTTCTTTAGTTTTTGTGAAACAGGTTTCCTGACAAGTGTGCCATCTGCTGTTTCCAATTGCATTAAAGGTGATAAACTTTCTTTCTTTGTTCATTCCGTGCATTCAGTGACAGGTCCTCTAACTCAGTTGTTAACACACTCCTAACACAAGCACACATATTTGAATTACTGGATTTTAATTTCAAAGGCTATTTTAAACCTCAGAATTAATGATGAGTCCACACATAGCATCCATGAGTGCTGAATACTTTGTATATATTATTTCATTCTATTATTATCCCCATTTATAGATGATGACACTGTGCTTAGATGGCTGAGATAACATATCCCAGATAATAAGTGCATGGTGGAGAGAAGCCAGTATTTTAACCAGGTCCATCTGACGTCATAACAAGCTCTTAATATACCTTACTCCCTATTTCTCTATTTCAAACACTCTCTTAAAATAGTTGGTTCATAAAGGCTCTATGAAATTTTCAAAGCTCAGATCTCTTCTTATTAGAGTTTATGTTGTAATACACAAGCAGAGTTATAGGAGAATTAAAAAGAAAGAAACAAAATTAATAGTGTGTACTTGTCTAAAATGCAATACTGCCTCTTAGTGGGGTCTCTTTTCCATAACAACCTTTTCATTATCCCATGAGCCATTGGACAGTGTACTTCTCGTACTGCATCCATGATTTCCTGCATATGCACACTTAAGTCTGGTTAAAAATTTCCTTTTCATTTTCTCCAGCTTTATTGAGATATAATTGACATATAACATTGTATAAGTTTAATATATACAATATGGCTTCATATGTGTACAAAATTTGTTTTTTCTTTCATTTTCTGAGTCTTATCTCCGGTCAACCCAGTCTTCTAATTTTATACCTCCAGGCTGGAAGAACATGAGCATTTGATACACAATGTTCTTTCTCCCTTTTGTTTTTTTCTTTTTCTTTTTTTTTTACTATGACAGATGATCAGTTACAAAAGCTGAAAGAAGTGGCCTGGTGCATTTTATTATCTTAGGTCTGCTATTTGATTTTTTTAGGGATGTTCTTCATTATTTGGACACATTATATGCTCATATATGAGAAAGGATGTGTGTGTGCACTCACATATGGAAGAAAGCTCTGTGGAGCCCATATTTATCAACCAGTCCTAAAGTGTACACTTTATCCTTCCACTTCTGGGGCCATCCCAAACTCATTTCTGAGAATCCAAGATCTAAAAACACCTAAAATGTCTGAATCTGTGGACAATCAAGAGATGGGAAATCGACCCAGGAAATGCCTAGAGATAATGAAAGAGACTTAATTAATCAAGCTTATATCTGCCAGAGCTTTAAATGGACTATTTATTTGCCCAGTCACAGGCCAAGTATGCACAAAAAAAAAGAACAGCATATGGAATCATTCTAGCATAATGCTAGGATGATCATGAAAAAAACTGGATTCATAGGCTCAACCACTGAATGGTAATATGAATTAGGTAGGTTCCGTGAACTCTATTAAAGAGATGGTAACACCTTTCTTGATTATAAGCTACTTGTGGATCAGGACAGAATCGATTACCCTATTGCCTAGTAACAACTTGTAAAAATATGTCATTTAGTGTTTTTAACCTGTTGGACTGAGTATTCCCTCAAAATTATTTTTATAAAAAATGTATGCTAGTCCACATCTTTTTCATTGTATCTTATAAAGTTTTCAATATATCATAACTATTGATTTTACATAAAACTGCTATATCACACTTTTAGTTATATCCAGTGAAATATAAGTATCATAGCAAATGAAAACACACTGATATCCATTTAAATAGTATATTTGTTGCAAGCTCAATTTTAGGTTATTTTTTCTTCTTGAAATTTTTCTTTCCATTCACTTCTCCCACATAATTATTGTTGGTCCACAAAGTTGAAAACAATATTAATGTACTTAAAAGTTTTTATAAGTGATAAAACTTTACATGAAACACTTATCAATTAGCTTAAGAGATGGTGCAAATGCTGTTTGATTAAGGACCATTCAGGCTCTTCCTCAAGACCATTCCTGACCCCCGGAATAGGTTAGATTTGGTTACTGTATGTACTCGCTGTAGTCTGTGCTATTTCTTTCTTAATACTGTGAGTACCTTTTTATTGTTTCTTTCCCTGGGGATAAGGACCTTATCTCATTCACTGTTTCATCTCTAAAGTCTAGTCTAGTGACAGGATAATAATAGATTCATCATGAATATTCAGTTGAATTTTCATTGAAGAGTCAGTAACTGAGGGGGACAGAATGAGAGACAGAGAACAGGAGTGAAGTATTATAAAAACCAGTGTTCAGATAAAGCACACTTATTACAAGAAATGGTTTATTGCAAATGCAAGATTTTGGAGAATGAATTTTCAGTAGAAGGAAGTTAATGGACGCTAAATTCTAGAGAATTTAAGGACTGATGGGTAATGAAAAAGGAGAAGCAGTGTAAGAAAAGAGAAATTTGGTGAAATTGGGATGTATAGGGGTGGGGGCAAAGAAGCAAGAGTTGGGCTGACCACTCTAAACAGTGTTCTGTAAGCAATATGGGGTGAATGAAAGGACTTCTCAGACATTATAAGAAGCCAACTAAAATCAGAAAATCTGAATTATCAGTGGGCTGAAGTTCCATAGTTCTGTAACTTTCTCTGGAAGGGCCTAGGATGAAACCAAGATAAAAAGTATAAAAGAGGGGAAGTTCAGGATTTAAGACTGAAACGGTAGTGGGCTTCCCAGGTGGCACTGATGGTAAAGAATATCCCAATGCAGGAGATATAAGAGATGAAAGTTCAGTCCCTGGATTGGTAAGATTCCCTGGAGGAGGGCATGGCAACCCACTCAGTATTCTTGCCTGGAGCATCCTCATAAACAGAGGAGTCTGGTGTGCTTACAGTCCATAGGACTACAAAGAGTCAGAAATGACTGAAGCGACTTAGCATAGCACAGGAGAAGGATTAAGGAGGAAACAGGGTTGAGAACATTATTAAAGACCTTATCAGTAGAAATATGGAAGATCTCAACACATTGAGCAGGCTATTTCCAAGTATTAACAAATCTAAAAGAAGATTACATTTCCTGCTGAAACTGCTGCTGGTTTTCCAAGCAAAATATGTTATTCTCATGTCTTGAACATCAGCTGCCAGGAGAAAAAAAAAAAAAATCTCAGAAAGCTCAACATTATGTACCAGTGTTCAAGCCAAAGCAGTGCTAAAATTACTGAATGAATCAAGATGAGCTCATTCGAGAACCATTTTAGAACACAGCTAGTCTTCTACCGATGTTTGAAGTGCAGTGAAGACTGTAGACTAAAAATATCAACCTCTTTTGATGCCATAGATTCTCTAGTCTGAGATGTATAACCAATACACGGGAACCCAAATTTCTCTAGGCAGTGGCTTTTATGCTGGATATTTCAGGAAGGTGGGTTAGGATGTCTGTGAACTCAAACTTTTAAGGGACTAGCAGATGGTGGTTACCTTAGCAACTGTAGCAGTGTACTATACTTAGATGTTTTTCTCTGAGAGCTGATTGTAGAAACAGCATCCTAGTGCTTAGATGCAGTAAAAAATGAGTAAGAACATAAACTGAGGTAAGGGTTTATCATAAAGGTAACATTTCCAAATGACTATAGTTAAAAGAGAGCTTCATTTTTAGCTGTTTTTATTTAAGGTAATAATTAAAATGGGGAGTCAGCATCTTAAGTAATGCACCTATTTTTTACTATACAAATTGTATGTTGCAGTGAAATATTTCAATATTTTCAGAAATCGTAGTAGGACTAATTATTGCCATGTCAACTGTTAGATTTCAGCTCAGTTCAGTCACTCAGTCGTGTCCAACTCTTTTTGACCCCATGAATTGCAGCACGCCAGGCCTCCCTGTCCAGAATCAACTCCCAGGGTTCACCCAAACCCATGTGCATTGAGTCGGTGATGCCATCCAGCCATCTCATCCTCTGTTGTCTCCTCCTCCTGCCCCCAATCCCTCCCAGCATCAGAGTCTTTTCCAATGAGTCAGGTCTTCACATGAGGTGGCCAAAGTATTGGAGTTTCAGCCTCAGCACCAGTCCTTCCAGTGAACACCCAGGACTGGTCTCCTTTAGGATGGACTGGTTGGATCTCCTTGCAAGTCCAAGGGACTCTCAAGAGTCTTCTCCAACACCAAAGTTCAAAAGCATCAATTCTTCGGTGCTCAGCTTTCTTCACAGTCCAACTTTCACATCCATACATGACCACTGGAAAAACCATAGCCTTGACTAGATGGACCTTTTTTTTTTTTTCCATTTGCCATTCTGAAATGAAATTGAATAATCACTAACATTGAGACATTTTCTCCACCTCAAATAATTTGTTCTCATACTTCAAGGTATGTTAACATTCAGCTTAATCAGGTTCTTCAGGAGCCACCTGTATAAAGCAATTTATGGAACGTGATAAAATGCAGATTTTCAGGTCCCTTTCTCAAGAATTCAGTGGGGCTGAATTGTTTTCAGTTTCACAAGTGATTCGGATGCAGATGGTGCCCAGACACCGCTTGGGAAGCAAACTGTCTCAGTCTGATGCCCCAGAGAGGTCTTGGGTCACTTTGACAAATGAGAGACTCCAAAGGAGGCAGATAAACTTAGTGTGGATTATATGCGGCTGGGAACAATAAAAGTACTACTCAAATGTCTAGAGAACTACATCCATTCTTGTAAAGGATAAGAAGATCCATTCTTGTAAAGGATAATGTTTAGTTACCATTTCTAACAAGGTAATTAAAAACCAATAAATATTTGGAAGATGTCTTATACTTTGTAAACATCATTCCGATATAAATACATTTTAAATTCCTGAAACTTAACATTTTAAAATTTCTTTCTGTTGTCAAAGGCTTGCTTATCTCATTTCTGCTGCATATGGGGCAATATGGTGGAGTGGAAAGAGCCTGGGCTATGCAGCCAGACGGCTGTGCATACCATTCTCAACTCTGTCATGTAACAGAAGGATATTAGGCAAGTTATCTGCTTTTCTAGAACATTACTATTCGCCTTTGTTAAAGTGGAGGTTATCTTAACTTCAATCCTGGATGCTTCTGAATAATAAGTAATAAAATATATGTGATACCTAGAGTAATATTCACTTATAAATTTCCCCCCTTTTCTCCCTTTCTCATTAAAAAAGGAACACTTATTCAGTGTGAATGATATTCTGAGTTTGTTTCAGTAGTTCCCATTGCTAAAATTGAAACCAAAGTCTTAAACTGTATCTACATCTTAGTAATAAATTATGTTTTAAATTTGTTTTCTTTCATGCAGTTTGTCAGTTATATCCACTATCTTCCTCACATTAATCTTCCAGATCTGAGCCAAACTAATACTATTTTTACATTAGTAATATGATTATTAAAAAAAGAGCCTAAGTGAAATAATATTGGAAAATTATTTTTGAATCTCAATTATATTAAAAAGAAGAAAAGCATTTCAGGAAGCTAAAGTGGAATCAATCCATTACTCTTTGTTTTCCTAACACCTGCAACATTACTTAGTGCATGGAGTGCATAATCAGTCAAGCCTTGATAAATGAAAAATGAATGAGATTAAATGAGGGCCTCAATTTAATAGAGGAGACAGTTGGCTACTGTTGTGCATCTACTAAAAGGGAGCAAGTAATATTATTCTGAGAAGAATCACATGAGTGAACATCTTTCTTCTCATGTTTGTTTTAAAATTAAGAACATTTAAAATAGCACTTAAAAATATGCAGTTACAGTTTTGAAGTAAGAATAAAGCAGGAGCAGAGAAAACCAAATGGTTAAATATCCTCAGATGGGGCAGCAGGTGGCAAGTGGGTCAGGAGGGACTTGACCATCCTAAAGCAAGTTCTTTTAAAGCCATTAACAACTCAGTGATGGTCAGGACTTATGGCTTTAGAAGTCAATTATGGTGTGACGTTCCCCTGTAAATGGCATCCTTTATTTCTGCTTGGTTTATCTGAATCTTTAATAGTTCCCTGATCACAGTGGCAACTTAGATGGCGGGGTCTGGCATCACCTCTACAGAAAGCAGCACAGTGTGATGTCCTGAGCGGAAGTCCCCACAAAACATGGAAGGTGAAATATTTTGGCTACTATTCTGAAGCTGAAAGTGATTCTTTGCAAAAATAAATAATTTGTCTCATACTTTTAATTAAAAGTCTTGTTACTTCTGTGTTTTGTTTATTTTAATTTGTTAATACAACTTCATATGAACAGCTGGGCATTCATGATAATGACCCTTAATGATAAATGTAGCTTTTCCTTTTTTGAATTTTCATGTAATGCAGTACCTATATTAAGCGGTATCTTACTACTGTTTCCACTTTTGAGTGATTGCTAATATAAATTAGATATAACCCTATGAGGTTGGTTTTTACATTGTTATTTATAGATGAAATCATTGAGGTTTAGAAAGTAACTTGTCCCACATTGTGATTGGGGAATCTGGGATTTGAACTCAGATCTGTCAGAATTCAAAGTACTTAAGGTCTTACCTATATTACTTTATTACATCAAATTTTAATAAACACACACATATATATTTAACTTATTAAACTCTAAGTTCATTTAATACAAGGACTGTACCTTGTACATCATGGTATCACCATTAGCAACGATGCCAAATGTTCATCTACAGTGCTGACTGTTCTCTGTATTTGTATTCAGCTCTCTCCAGGGATTCTAGTACACAGCCTAGTTGGGAAGTTTCTTTGCCTAATATTGTGTCTGAAATAAACATTACATTGGAATATGTGAATGAAAGACAAGAATAGGAGGGCTGAAAGTATGAAATTTGTCTATGTAATGAGTCTATTATATAGGGGTACAATGATTATATGTTAAAGATCTTATTTATGAGATATCCATAGTGAAATATTTTACGTTTATAGTTTTTACCTAGAATCAACTGAATGACTACTTTGTGACTATGCCATTCATGCTCACCATGGAACCACTTACAAGTGGAGGCTCCTTTACTGACAATCTGTTATTATGGCTTCTAGTTACTTACTGAATACTCTGAGAACTCCTATTAGGATTAGCCCTTAGTCAAGGCTATGGTTTTTCCAGTAGTCATGTATGGATGTTAGAGTGGGACTATAAATAAGTTGAACACCAAAGAATTGATGCTTTTGAACTGTGGTGTTGGAGAAGACTCTTGAGAGTCCTTTGGACTGCAAGGAGATCCACCCAGTCCATCCTAAAGGAGATCAGTCCTGGGTGTTCAGTGGAAGGAGTGATGTTGAAACTGAAACTCCAGTATTTTGGCCACCTGATGTGAAAAGCTGACTCATTTGAAAAGACCCTGATGCTGGGAAAGATCAAGGGCAGGAAGAGAAGGGGACGACAGAGGATGAGATGGTTGGATGGCATCACTGACTCAATGGACATGAGTTTGAGTAAAGTCCGGGAGTTGGTGATGGACAGGGAGGCCTGGTGTGCTGCGGTTCATGGAGTTGCAAAGAGTTGGACACAACTGAGCGACTGAACTGAACTGTTTTGCTGGAGTCATGTGGCTGAACAGAATATTTTTCTTATTCTTATGCTATTAGGCAACACCTGTTACCATCTTTCCTACCTGATTAGCCTTGAAAATACCAGGCTTGTGGTATTATTGTCCTGGTAGCTATGCTCACAAAAAAATATCCATTTTATCTCCTGCTTTAGACTTCTCCCCAAATGTCTTCTCCCCAAAAAACATTATGCCCTATGGCTTTCTGGATTGCAGAGTTTAGTTTATTTCTCTAGGTACCCTTTTTAATGTCCTTCCAGTGAAAGAACATCTGCCTCTGCTTACAATCTTTAATTCTGAGGGACACGACGTTCTAATAGGATACATGAGAACTACTTAGGATACTGTGTCTCTTAGCAGCAGAATAATTGGGACACCATGCAGGTCCCTGAGGTTTTGCTGCTGCTGCTGCTAAGTCACTTCAGTCGTGTCCGACTCTGTGTGACCCCATAGACTGCAGCCCACCAGGCTCCCCCGTCCCTGGGATTCTCCAGGCAAGAACACTGGAGTGGGTTGCCATTTCCTTCTCCAATGCATGAAAGTGAAAAGTGAAAGTGAAGGCACTCAGTCGTGTCCGACCCTCAGTGACCCCATGGACTGCAGCCCACCAGGCTCCTCCATACATGGAATTTTCTAGGCAAGAGTACTGGAGTGGGGGGCCATTGCCTTCTCTACTACAGTGCAATTCTTCACTCTCTCCTTATTATCAAGGTTTATAGTGTCTGGGATCTCTGTTCCTAGATATCTCAGTTTTCTCTTCCAGAATCCTTGTACCTGCAGTAGAATTCTGTGATCAAATGTCGTCATGGCTAATATTTTTTACCCCAGGGATAGTTATAAAGAGTCCCTCCTTTCTCTGAGTCTATAATCTGTCATACACAACAACCAATTTCAGTGTCCATACCACATGTTTACAAGTAAAAACCAACTACCAGACTTCCTTTACACGAATGGCCTCTCTTAGAGCCATCTCTGGTTTGCCTAGCCCTCCTTGATACTTATATACTTAATGTTTTTTAAAGAAAAAGTTGTTCAGACACTTGTTAAAATGGCGAGGAAGACTTCATTCAGAACTGCTGTGATAGATGTCAAGATTTCACAATAAGGGGGAGAGATGGACTCAACTTTGAATGCAGCAAGGACATGGAGGGGTATTATAGTCAGTGGATACAAAAGACGAAGAGGAGGCATCGAGGGAAAGGGAGGATTCTTGCTGGAGTCAGGCGGAGGGGTCAGATATCAAGGGTGGATGGATCCTCACTAAATGGACCCAGTAGAATCGATGCTACAACTGAGCTTGGCAGACTGGATAACAGGGCCCAAGGACAAGGTCTGGTCAAGAGGCCTCAGAGCAACCTGTTTAAGGTTTGATTAGGGTCTTTGTCAATTTCTAATGCTTTAATCTGTTTCATGGTTCTGTTCATGTGTTTCCCAAACTGATGGCTCTCTGAGCTAAATGTGGTATATAGTGAGAGTTAGTGATTTATAGACTTTGGAATCATAAACGACCAGAGATCAAAACATATATACCCCCAGCTTACTAGGCTACCACAGATAGGTTACTCTAAACAGGATGTAGAATAGTATCTAATATATAAAGTTAAGCTAGGCTCGAGTGTGCTCTTCGTGGCCCCATGGACTGTAGCCCCACCAGGCGTCTCCATAGAATTTCACAGGCAAAAATACTAGAGTGAGTTACCATTTCCTCCTCCAGGGGATGTTCCTGACCCAGAGAGAGACTTGCAACTTTTTCATCTCCTGCATTGCCTGGCAGATTCTTTACCACCAGAGCCATCTGGGAAGCCCTATGTAATATATAAGGAAATCAAATTATGTGTGTATTGAGTAGAAGAGATATTTAATGGTAAAATGCATGTAAAACAGTCCATTGTCTGGCACCCAGTAAGCACACAATAAATATAATCTTTGATCAACTCCAAATCATCTAGGAGCTTGTCCCCTACTGGAATGTAGGGTTTTTAAAGACACAGCTTTGTCTGTTTTGATGCCAGTGTATTTCCTAAACGTAAAACAATACTCTTAAAGAAATAGATATTTATTGAATGACTATAAAACTCATATTTCATCAGTATAGAAATTAAAAGGAAGAAAACCTATGGATAATACTTCCCAAAAAAGATCTGCTCCCACTTTAAATGATCTGGGCCTGTAGCCCCAAAAGACATCCTTTGCCCATGTACCACTATTACTGGTATTGTTTCGAATTAAGGTGAGCCTTCTTGGATTTAAAAGGGGGGCCTCTGGTCAACAGCCAGTAAGAAATGGAGTCCTCAGTCCAACAGCCTGGAAAGAACTGAATTTTGCTGACAACTGTGTGAGTTTGGAAACAGATTTTTCCCCAGTTGAGCTTTCAGGTGAGACCCCAGCCCTGGACAATGCCTGCAGTCCAGCCTTGGGATGGACCGCGAAGCAGAGTCTAGTCTGCCTGGTCTCCTGACAGTGGGAATTGTGAAATAATAAGCATGTTATTTTGAGCCGCTAAATTTGTGATTTGTTTAGCAGAAATAAGTGATTAATACATCAGGCTAGCCTTTGGAGAAAGTAGAAGAGTAAGTAAGCAGAACAATGTTGTCTGTACCCACTGATCTTCCCCATCTTCCCCTGGGACCTGCGTCTACCTCAGGCACTGCTCTCCAGAGCTGGGTGTTCTCGGTAACAAGTGCTGAGACAGCCTCCTCATGCTGCGGCACATTTTGTTCTAGGCAGCTAGCCTCTCATAGCCACGCCCTGGGTTTGGAACTGTAGGTATAGGGTAGAAAGGAGGTGGTGCTCCTGGGCGTCTCTTACCACTCACAGGATGAGAAGCACTAAGGAGAATTTTCAGGTGTTTCCACATTCACTCTTGGCAGTAAGGCATGATGCCATCTATCAGAGAGCCCAGTAGTTACTGGAGTACATGAGGACTTGTGCGCCATCCATAATTTCTGGATTTTCTGTAAGATCTGTGACCAACAGAAAGCCACTTAGCTGGGTGCTTCCTGCTTTTAGAAAGTTTTTCTGGCTTCCTAACAAGTGGCACTAGCTCCATCCTAAGAAGGAATTTCTGGTAAGTCATGAACCTTTCCCTGAAGATATTTTTAAAATTCCCAAACATACCTAGAGCGGCTTTTCTGTGTTGTTTCTGAGTGAAAATCTTGCGGTTCTCTAGGAGATGCCTGATGTGACCCTCTTATTCTTTCTTCTTTGAGGCATGTGGCAAGACTCTGAGCTTGTTGAG
The DNA here is from genome assembly GCF_014754425.2 of Oryx dammah. Classification (NCBI taxonomy): domain Eukaryota; kingdom Metazoa; phylum Chordata; class Mammalia; order Artiodactyla; family Bovidae; genus Oryx; species Oryx dammah. The sequence goes on along the minus strand of NW_024070213.1, from coordinate 109,768,394 downwards.
TGCAGGGACCCTTCCTCTTTCTTCCTGTTATCCCTGGTGACTGCTTGTGTGCCTGAGAGGTGATAGATGCAAACACATTCGCTGGCTGAGTAATGACATGGAGTGACGTGTGGGTAGGCTTCCTACACTGTGTGTTCACCTGTTGATTGTCTGATGTTGCTTGAATACAAGCATCATGGAGGCGATTGTGCTTCATTACTAACTCGTGTGCATTGCACTGCTATTTCCAACTACTGCTAATTCATCTAACTCATTATTTATGTTTATTGGCTTCATCTTTGGTTACACAATTGAAAGGTTCTTGTGGGATCCTCCCTCTGGAAGCTGACTCCCTTGGTACAGAGCTGCGTATTTCTGATTCTGACCCAGTTTCTGTCTCCCAGAGGAGTCAGCACGTCTTGGTATCCTTCTCCTGTAATTTCTCCTAGCCTGGAGGAGTCTGGATTGTGTGATAAACTCCCACACTCCTCTGGTCTCCCAGTCACCTGTGTCTCCTGGCTTCCTTGAGCCCGTCACTCTCCCAGCCCTCTCTGTGTCTCTGGATACATCATCCCTGTGCTGTCATCCATCTTTTCTTCCTTCTCCCTACAGCTGCCCTCATGCTTGTCTTGGGGCATCTCCCAACAGGGATGAGCAGGCTGAAATGGCTGAAATAAAGCAGAGTAACTAAAATCAGGGACATTGGAGTCAGACTCTCCGAGATGTAGGTCTGGATTCCTTGTGAGTTGTATACATAACCAAGTTGATTAATCTCAGTCTATTCATCTGTAAAAGAAAGATGATGATTCTTTATATTTTGGCCCCAAGTTCCATTTCCCACACTAAGCTGTCAGAGATGTCCTTTTAATTTCATATTTTCACAGTTTCAGAATTGTATGAACTCATGGATTTGTATTTCGCTTTGACTCATTCCCTTAATCTCTCATGCATTAAATAAAATTTGAGTTAAGTGCCTTCATACAGAAAATTTATGTCACATCTCATGGATAAAAGGAGTAATGAGAGGTTATTCCTGCCCTCAGAGTACTTACAGACTAGAATGAAAGGAATAAAATCATAATAGGGCCATAAGGTAAGAAATAAAATATGTGACAGGAGCTTGAGAAGAAAGAGATGGAAATTGTAAGTTAGGGATCAAGGGCTTTCCAAAAGAAGTGATAGATGGTTGAACTGGACCTTGAAAAGTAACAAGGAATTTATAAGTTAAAAAGCAAGAGAGATTAGAGTCCAGTTACAGAATTTTCTTTTTGATCAATACATATATAAATAGTCCTATATCCACCACATGGCAACCCACTCCAGTATTCTTGCCTGGAGAATCCCCATTGACAGAGGAACCTGGTGGGCTACAGCCCATGGGGTCACAAAGAGTTGGGCATGACTGAGCAACTTAGGACACACAGCACATATCCACCACAACAATATAAATATTCCTTATAATCTAGAGCATTCCCTATTCATACAGTTTTCTCATGCATCTTTGATCCCTTTCTCCTTTCCTAGCTCCTGGCAACAATTGATGTTTTCTGTCTCTATTTTTTTTTTTAATTCCACAATGTTATATAAGTGGAATTGTTGCTTAGTTGCTAAATCATGTCCGACTCTTTTGCAACCTCACGGACTGCATCCATGGCTCTTCTGTCCATGGGATTTCCCAGGCAAGAATACTGAACTAGGTTGCCATATTTTTCTCTGGTGATCTTCCCAACCCAGGGATCAAACCTGCACCTCCTGCACTGCAGACAGATTCTCTATCACTGAGCCACCAGGGAAGCCTATAACGGGAATTATGGAGTATTTAAGATTGAGTCTCCTTTTACTTAACATATTTTTGAAGTTCATCCATATATTGCATATATCAGTAATTTATTTACTTTTATTGTGGAAGAGTATTCCATTTTATGGATTTATCACAATTCATTTATCCATTCATCAGTTGTGGTTATAGGATTCATCCTTGGTATTTATATATTCTGAATAAAACTGTCTTGAACATTTGCATACAGATTGTTTTGTAGATGCATATTTACATTTTTTTGGGTAAACATCTAAGAGCTCACTGAGTCATATGGCAAGGTATGTAAGAAATCATCAAAATTTTGCAAAATATTTGTAACATTTTCCTTTTCTGCACCCAAACTTAGGAGAGTTCAAATTCCTGAGAGAACAAGTCCAGTTGGCCTGGTTTCAGACATATATGCACACCTTGGTCAGGAGAGGATAGAATTCCTTTTTTGAGAATTCTAAAAAGTTAAAAATCATTGAAACAGCAGTAATTTTGTAAATAAAGCATGATCCTGACAATAGAAAAATAATTTGTGAGCAGAAGGAAATGGATGTTTTCTGCAGAATAAATCATTTAAAAATGCTACAAAAGTAAAAAGACAGTTGGACCACAGGATTTTATTTTAATGCTGCTAATCTTGCCAACAATTGTTTGCATTACCTCCTGCACAAACTGTGACTTCTCTGTGTGTCATTCCTCTTGCTTGTAGTGCTAGAAGAATGGAATGGATGATCTTGGTGAGATCCCTGCCATTTTGAAATTAATCTAAGTCATAGAATATCAATTAAACATGTATCAAATGAACACATTAAAATAATGTTCTACTGAGATCTTTTCTATTCTGTTTTCATGTCCCTGGTTCATTGTTGACATTGGATAAAGAACTTTCTTCTCTATTAGTTTTGTTCTTGTTTAGTCAGAGTCGTGTTGGATTCTTTGCAGCCCTATGAACTGCAGCAAGCCAGGCTTCCTGGTCCTCTGCTATCTCCTGTAGTTTGCTCAGACTCATGTCCATAGAGCTGGTGATGCCATCCAACCATCTCATCTTCTGTTGCCCCCTTCTCCTCCTGCGTTCAGTCTTTCCCAGCATCAGGGTCTTTTCCAATGAGTCAGCTCTTCACATTAGATTGCCAAAGTATTGGAGCTGTTGGTTTTATTAATATTTAAATCTATTTAAAAGCTTTAAGATTAGAGACATGCTTGTGTGTGTGTATTCATGCATATATCTGTGTAGCACTTAAAAATAATTGAGAAGTGATTCACATAGATTGGATTACTAGCAGTAGTGCCAATCGGGAGTTTATAAGGTATTCTTAACAAAGCTTACACACTTTGAAGCACAAATGAAAGCTGCCATATCCCAAATGCTATTTGGTCTAGCCACTCTGATTCCTATTTGATTTCCTAAATAATATTGGGTACACATTCTCTGGAAATCCCATGATAATCCAACAATTGTTGCTCTTAAATCCTTTAAAATAATTCATGTAATTCCATAAAAACTGCCATATAAATAGCAAAAATTACCAGCTTTTTTTCAGGGGAAAACGCTCCTGTTAACCAGTCAGTGGATTTTTGTATACTCATTAATAGCTAAGGGTAACAATAATAAAAAGTCAGCTCTCAATATTTGCTGAAGTAAAGTGAACTGGACTGCATTGTAACAAACTGGACATTAGTAAACTAGATTGGCTAAAAGTGTATTCCAAACAAAGTCTAAATAACTAAAGAAATTGTGTAAGGGATTTTTTTATTTCCCACGTTGCAAAGAGCCTTCTTCTGTCTGTTCTCTTGACTTATACCATCAGCTGAAAGACCCTTAGTGTGTCTAGGAATTTCCCACTCATCTGTGAGTTTCTATAATAGCACTACTTCTTTCTAGGATATTTGAATTTTAAATCTAGTTTATATTTTTTATATTTATAAGATTTTATGATACCTTTTTAGGAACTTAATAGCACAATGTAAGTCATTTTTAAGGTTCCAGAGACAGTTAAAAGCCCAGTGGAGAAATCTTATTGTTGCCCTAATATTACACTAATTATATTTCTATATTAGCTTAAAGGAGACTGTATGTTTATCATATTTGCATATGTATTAACCAGGAGTCTTTCTCTCATGATAGTGAAATAAATGATGTAAACTAGCTCAAACTGGCTTGAAATTCAAAGGGAATTTATTGGCTAACAAAACTGAGAAATTTAAAATTATAAAATGGCTTTAGACCCAGTCCCCAAAATTATATTTTAAAATGTTATCTTTCCTTTTCTTTTAAAAGTTAATTTATTTTTAACTTTTTATTTCATATTGGAGTATAGCTGGTTAACAATGCTGTGATAGTTCCAGGTGAACAGTGAAGGGCGATACATATACAGGTATCCATTCTCACCCAAACTCCCCTCCCATCCAGGCTGCCACATAACATTGAGCAGAGTTCCTTGCACTGTACAGTAAGTCCTTGTTGGTTATCCATTTTAAATATAGCAGTGTGTACATGTCTATCCCAAACTCCCTAACTATCCCTTCCCTTATCCTTCCCCCGCCCCTGCAACTGTAAGTTCATTCTCTAATGACATCCCTTATGTGTGGAATCTAAAAAGATACAAATGGACTTTACTTACGAAGCAGAAGGGGACTCACAGATTTATCTGTCCATTGCCTAGCATTACTTTCCTCTGTGTGGTTCCATTCTTGGACATAGTTTCATGGGGAAAAAGGAGATAGTATGGCTACTGGCAGCTCCAACCAGACAGGCTGCTTAGTTGGTTTCACCTAGGTCGTTTTTTGCCCTTAAGTTCAGGCATGATTCACTGAAATCATAGGTACTGTTTTAAATGCTGATTGCAAACAGTCCCAGTTAATGCCGTCAAGGAGCTTAATGTCCTAGCCACAGTTTGAGGATGTAGAGCTGTCAGTTATTAATAATGAACATTTTTAATCTCTGTATTTTCTTAGTCTTATATGAGTTTTCATACCCATCTTATTTTTTAAGTTACATGTTTTCAGCTTACTTCTTTCCTCAATTGGAATAAGCCTTTGATGTGTCTATCCATTTTGATTGTGTTTTCCCATCAAAGCTATTAGAATGAGGATATTCTTAGTGATTGATATCTACAGTTGAGACTTTACAATTCCTTTATAAAGACAGGAAAGTTATTATTGAACAACCTTTAACTTTTATGACTCATGCTTTATATCAAAGAAGATTACCCTGTTGTGTAGCTAAGAGATACGATTTAATAAAAACTTAATAAAATTTTAGGTAGACTTATCACTGTGCAAACTACTCCAGAAAGCCTGGTTAATCATTTTGGAAAACTCAATTAACATTAACAGATCTCCGTTATGAATGGTGAAAAATCACATTAAAACTTTAATGAGTAAATTGAACTTCTAGAAGTACATACTATATTTCCCAAGAGTTGTTCCAAGACTTTGAGATCGTTTTCTCATTTCCACATGAGGAGACTTTCCTCAAGTTAGAGACAAACTCAACCTGTTGATCTCTGCCCTCCATCCATTACTGACACCTCTTTGGCACTTGCCTTTTAATGTGCACCCTCTATTATCTGCCAAGTGGTAAGTTACTACGATTGTCTTCCCTAGCCCTGATCACGCTTCTCACGCTGGAAATCAAAAGATAAAGCAGACCCAGGATTATAACTTCTGAGTAAAAACGTGTGGTGTGTTTTTTTTGTTTTTGTTTTTGTTTTTTTTTTTTTGCATGTTGCTAGTTTGCAGGTAGGTAAATGTTTTGTCAGCTTTCAATTATCTACTAAATTCCTATTCTCTTTTCAAGGTACTAGCTAGAATCCTACCTTTTTTCTCTTACTACCAAGTAGTTTCAACTTTCTTTTCTTGTACATTTTAATTTATAATGACTGGTTGCCTACTCCGTGTCCGCTCTGCAAGGCATCATGTTTGTAAACATCCAATACCTTAAAGAGCCATGCAATAGAGTGGAATGGGAACAATGTAAGTATAAATTCAGTCAAGTATTTTAGGTACCATATTTGATAGGCATAGCAAGGGATTATGTCAGGCATAGTGTTTTAAAGTATAAAATATTCTTTATATGCAATTTCTTCTTAATTACAACAAAATGATGAGTTAGTTATATCCCTACCTGATCATTTAGAAACTGAGATATTGAGTATTGCCACTGTTATAGTCTGGCAAAGGACTTTTGCATAGAAGCATTCTTTCTACTGCATTTGTTTCACACCATCCTGTTAAACTGCAACCTTCTCAGTGTTGATTTTGTACTTCCAGCAATTAGCATTGTGCCCGACATGGAGTAAACACTCAATAAATGTGTGCTTAATTAAAAGGTGTGTGTTTTCCTTCCATATATATTTTCCAGTGATCTTTTAATCTGTCTCTGTTCACCTTGTTAATGTTAAAGAGTGAGCCAAATTCAGTAGGCCCAGTTATACAACATGAACCCAGAAGAACTATCTGGAATCTTGAGCTCTGCTACTGTGGGCCTCCTATGAACATCAGCAGAGACAAATCTCAGCTCACATTACTTTAAAAAAACATTGGAGTACAGTTGAGTTATAATGTGTTAGTTTCAAGGATACAGCAGAGTGAATCAGGTCTACGTATATACATATCTGTTCCCTTGTTTTTAGTTTATTTTCCTGTGCAGACCATTACAGAATATTGAGTCGAGTTCCCGTACTACACAGTGGTTTCTCACTGGTTGCCTACTTTCATACAGTAGTGTGTTTATGGCAATCCCAATCTCCCAATGTATCCCTTTTCCTGCTTATCCTCTGGTAACTGTGAGGTTGTTTTCTATCCATGACTTGACTTCTGTTTTGTGAAGAAGTTCATTGTACCCCCCCTTTTTTTTAGATTCCACATACAAGCAATATCGTATGTTATTTGTCTTTCTGTGTCTGACTTATTTCACTCAGTGTGAAAATCACTAGGTTCATTCATGTTGCTACAAATGACATTATTTTGTTCTTTTTATGGCTGAGTAATATTCCATCATATGAATATACCACATCTTCTTTACCCATTCCTCTGTTGATGAACATTGAGGTTGCTTCTATATCTTGTCTAGTGTTACAGTTAACCCTCCTACACTGTTGTTGGGAATATAAATTGGTATAGCCACTATATGCAACAGTACGCAAATTCCTTTAAAAACTAAAATAGAACTACCATGTGACCCAGTAATCCCTTTCCTGGGCATGTATCTGGAGAAAACCATAATTTGAAAAGATACATACACCTCAACAGTACTTTTTTAAAATAATAACTTTTGGTAGTAGTGTATGTCTTAGAAAGCTGCATTTTGAAAGCCAATAGTTAGTAAATGGATTCTAACCCCCCCACCAAAAAAAATCAGCTGATGATTACTCTTGTTAGAGTGTTTACTTTTTTCTTTTAAATATCTTAATGTATTTCAACTGTAACATACTTCAAGTCAATAAAGATTCAGCTCTCTGCAGAATACTTAAAATCACTTCAGAAACAAAATGCTTTTGTACAGACTCTCTTGATTATGAAGCAAAATTTTACATCTAACGTAGACTTATTTGTGATTCTAAAACTTGTTTTTTCTTTCCTGGACTTGATTCTGGGCAGCTGTTACCTGTTTGGGGCTTTTGTCAAATAAATAACACTTTGGATGCCCTACAGCTTGCCGACTCTTAAGAATTAAAAGCAGAAGTAGAAGACTAAGTTCCAGTTTGAATCTGCCAATGTTCTTTGTGATGTTGAAACTCACTGTCTTCTTTGTACCAATTTTTACATCTGGTAAATGGATGTTAATGTGATTTATCTTGCTTCCCTCCCCGCCATAGGTACCAGTAGAAATTACTTACAACTCTTTAGAAATATATCAGTATTACACAACCATAGTTTAATGAACAAATTAATAGAGAAGTTATCAAGAACAAAGTCCTGGTAGAGTGTCTCTGACATGCACATAGACAAGAACGTGTGTTCTTTGTTCAGGCTCTCTTGAATTTTCGTGGAATTCTGTAACATATTAGAAAGATAGTACTTCACATTACTTGTATTTCTAGACATGATTTGAGTGTTTTCCTTGTTCTAGCTCTTGGCAGTGGATTAAATGAACTAATCTAATATACTTGGCAAAATTTCTTTGAGTCAGCTTTTCTTTTTCTGGCAGCTACCTTTAAACATAGTTTAAAAAGTCGTTTCTAAGAATTTTGAAGTTATTCAATTTTTGTTGATCAGAACTTTTGTACCATGATATTTCTTGATTCCATTTCAACCCAATGACCTTATAAAACAACAAACTGAATAAAAATCCTTGTCAAATACTGTGTTACTTTGCACTTCTCAAAGAAATGAAATCACTAGACATTGTACATTGTGGAAATAATTGCTAATTGAACTGTCTTGGTATGCAACAAAGCTCAAAATGCTTTGCATTTTGAGAAACATGAAACCCACTTAGAATCCCACTGTCATCTGCAGACCCTCTGTTACTTTGCATTAGAATTATCAGTGGGAACCTCAGAGACTCATGTATTCTTCACTCTTGTTAGTGTGACCTAACCCCATGCCTCTGGACTGATGTAGAAAAGTGTTTTTGGTTAGTTCATTGGTTGGGGTTTTGTTTTTTGCTTATTTTTAAAATTTATATTTTATTTATTTATTTATTTATTTTGGCTATGGCCTCTGCCCTGCCTTTTGTTGTCTGTACATAACTAGTCTCATGAGAAATTCCCAGTCTTCACTATTAATGTAACGATGTTAAACTTATCCTTCTCTGACTCTAAGGAAATCAGTGAAAGCAGGAAGAGTATTGGGCTAATTTTCTTTTCTCATCATTTTGCTTTTAAAATCTGGGGCAAGGGGCAAGAACTGTGAACTGATGTTGAAATTATAACTTTAAAACTGGAAGGAATCCCATCCAGGACCTTATCTCTGTCTGTGGCATGGAGTGTGGTGTCAAGGGAGGCTGAAGGGCAGACACTCCTAATGTCCTGTCAGTCTTGTTTCTTAAGCTGCCTGAAGAAGATTAGCCAGGATGTCAGTGGGACGAGGGATCTCTGAGGGAGGAGGTAGCCACAGACTGGAAGCTTTTAGCTGGAACCCCCATTGCTGTGAATCTAGTGATAATTTTTTTATTACCATCCCCTGAGAGCCAAAGAAGGCAGCCATCCTTTTAAGCCCTAGATGCCTGTCTGTTACTTCTCTCTCTCTCTTTCCCTCCCAGGGGTCTGAAGCTGTCCTGTAAGTCCTGGAACCTTTCTTCTCACAGTGGGAGGAAATTGTAGAGTGGAAGCTATAATTGCCTGTAGTTCATCAGATGTAGTTACTTGGTTATATCCAGTGAGATGCAGGCATGCAATGTTTGACAGTCTGCTTGGGGATGCTACTGTCCTCTTTTTATCAATTCTAGGCTCTCATCTTGAACACTGGTCCAGTCTTTTCAGTCTTTAGGTTTGGGGAACAGTTGTCTTCATTTCCGGTCTTAGATAAAAAACTGCTACCCCAGTGGCCACTAAGTAACTACTAAGTCAGCTCTCAGGAACTTTCTGATTAGTCTTCTACTACTCAGCCTCTGTGCCAACAAATAGAGCTAAGGTTATTTACCCTCAAGTGTGATCTCGTTTTCTTATTCATTGCCTCCTGTATTTGGTTTTATCCTTTCTCTGGTGGACTATTTGTGGAGCTATTTACAGTGAACTCATTCTGCTTCCTCTTTCTCTCTCCCTCCCTCTCCCTCTTTATTTTTTCAAAACCCTTAACTCCATTAAAAAGCTTTTAGTTCTTCTGAATTAAGACTATATGCATCTCTTCTTCAACTTCCAGGTCATTTAAACCACCTGTAATTTGAGCATGGTAAAAGCAAACTCTGGTTTAGATGTCTTATATTATTTTCTAATATTGCATTTTATCATGTCTAGCTTTGGTACACCCTTTAAGCCACAGTCTCCTTTTCAGAGAGAGAGAGGGGAGATTTTTGTGAAAATAAGCAGCAGAGACTAAAGGAAAGCCAAGAGGAAAAAAGAATGCTGGACCAAAGGAAGATTTAAGTGGATGGAAGATGCCATTGTATGTTTATCATATAATGTTTTCCCTTGTGAATTTGTTCCACTTGTAAGAATACTCGTTGTTTCTAGAAAGCACCGTTCTAAACGTACCCAGGCTCCCTCTAAAGTAAAATACATTGAAAGCCCTATCTTTATATTAGGAAGCAGGAAGATACTGGCCTCGGATAAGTTCAGGACCAACAAATGCTGAGGTCCAAAAAGCGTTTCCAATGAAAGGCCACTTCTGTTGATAATTAGAATTGAGACTCCAGTAAGATAAGTATTAATGTGATGCCCTAGCAAGAATATGTTTACAGTGACCTAAAGGTGCTTACAACCTTAGTTTTGCCTGTTGGATTCTTAATGACTGATAGTTATAAGTGCCCAACTATGGACATTTCTTTTCAAATGAGGCTTCACTTGTATAAAATGCCAAACAATTAACTTCTTTCGATAATAGTGAAGTAATGGTGCAGTGGTAAAGAATCCGCCTGCAGGAGACGCAAGAGATGTGGGTTCCATCCTTGGGTTGGAAAGATCCCCTGGAAATGACAACCTACTCCAGTATTCTTGCCTGAAAAATTCCATGGACAGAGCAGCCTGGAAGGCTACAGCCCATGGGGTCACAAAGAGTTGTTCACGGCTGAGCAGCTAAACACACATGCACACACACACACACACACACACACCAACCATTGTTTCAGAGTTTGCATAGAAATAAAGCAAACTCATCCATGCAAATTACTCATTAAAAAACAGGCAAGGGAGGTGATGGAGATCACTTAACACAATTATATACAGCTAAATTTCATAAATCACGCTCTGGAGCTGTATCTGGTTTTCTCAACAAAGTGAGCATGTGGCTCAGTCCTATTGGACTGTTTTGTGATGGTGCCAATGCTCATGGGCACTGCAGCTGTGGGCCCAGATGCCTTCGGGTCAGACACTGCCTGTCCTTCCACTCTCTGGAGCCGCATTACCATGGAAGCCAGTTCAGGCCTTGTGTTCTTCCGCTGAGGCAGTATGAAGGCCCAGAAATGGCCCTTCCATTGGTTACAGTTGACTTAAGCAGCATGCCTATGCATTGCCAGCTCTGTGTGTTCACATATTCATTTAGATAGAAGAAAACAGCAAGTAATCAGTCATCTGAAAGAGGGAGGTTGATGTGTGTATGCATTAGTTTCTGATTTCTTCAAGCATTCTGGTTTTCTATCCAGTTATAAAAATATCTTCACTCACAAAAATATGTTGTGTTCAGAAATTATCTATGCTATGTATCTGTACCTATCCCTATAGTTTTAAAATTTGATTTATAATGTATATTCAGTTTTATATACTGTTTAAAACTTACAGAGTGAGTAAATTTTGCATCGTAAAATAGTATTCCAAAGCTTGATTTTAGTAATATATCTGTTGTTAATTACACATTTAAGTGAAAGTCAGTGAACCAAAAATTAGAAATGGTGTTTGGTAACATATAGAGTATATGATGCTCATGAAATGCTGAGTGGAAGCACCCCTGCTTATTCTATTTTATACTCTTTATCATGCTTTAAAGGTACCTTTAATAATCTTCCTTTCTGATCTGAACTTTTTGATGTCTTTATTTCCTCTGTTGCATCCTTGCTTTTTATCTCTTTCCAATCTAAGATTAATAATGGAAATGTGCAAGCCAGAAATGGAAATACAACAATGTATATACTATCTCGTGGTGGATGACAGCATGGACGTTATGGTCAGAAAGTCTGGATCTGAATCCTAGCTCTAATATTTACCAGTTCAATGGATACTGACAGCTAAGTAATTCATTGTTTGTTAATATTATTCATTTTCATTATTAATTCATTGTTCATTTTGTTTTTTAATGACTTTTTTATGTGGGCCATTTTTTAAAGTCTCTATTGAATTTGTTACAATATTGCTTTTGTTTTTTGGCCACAGAGAATGTGGGATCTTAGCTTCCTGACCAGGGATGGAACTCATACCCTGTGCTGGAGGGCAAGGTCTTAACCACTGGATTACCAGAGAAGTCCCTAAATGTGTTCTCATCATTTCTAAAAAAGGCCAATAATATTTCCTAGCAAAATTAGGTGCCCAATAAGCCTTAGTTGTTATTTTTGTTACTATTATTATTATAAGACTCCTCAGATGGAGCTAGTGGTAAAGAACCTGCCAATGCAGGAGACCCAAGAGACAGTTTCAGTCCCTGGGTCGGGAAGATCCCCTGGAGAAGGAAATGGCAACCCACTCCAGTATTCTTGCCTGGAAAACCTCATGGACAGAGGAGCCTGGCGGGCTACAGTCCATGGGGTTGCAAAGAGTTGGACATGACTAAAGCACATTATTAGCATAGCAAAGCATATTATTATTATATATTTGTATAATATAACATTATTACATTGAGGAAATATTTTTTCTGCATGGTAGAAAATATCATACTACTTTATGGAGATCATAAACATATTTTCTGTTTTCTTCTGGGAATATTATTTATTATATGTATAATGCATGGCTTGTGACAGACATTTGGAGAAATTCCAAAGAATTTCTACAGACTCTGTTACAGACTCTGCTTCTCAAAATCTAGATTGAGGATATAAGGCATAAAGATGTCAAATCTGTGTAACTTAGAAATTTGGGAAATGAAGCTAAGAAGATATATCCAAAATAATACTGCATTAATGGATAGAGAAGATCTAATGCAACTCTACCTTATAGTCAAATTTATCCTATGAAATTCATCAGCTGAGGCTGTTATTTTATTATGGTTTTCAGTTTACTAGCTACGTGCTGAACTGTAATGAGCCCTGTGCACAATCTCTCATTAATCCATCTAGTTTCTGATCTTGACTTTATTCAGCTCTGTGTCCGTCAGCCTATCAGATCTTTTTAGAATTGAAGGTGCAGCGCCACCTATCTGTGAGATTCCATTCTTTTTTTATTTCTCTCACTCTAGTGTTGGACATGGTTGAGCGACTTCCCTTTCACTTTTCATGCGTTGGAGAAGGAAATGGCAACCCACCCCAGTGTTCTTGCCTGGAGAATCCCAGGGACGGGGGAGCCTGGTGGGCTGCTGTCTATGGGGTCACACAGAATCGGACACGACAGAAGTGACTTAGCAACAGCAGCGGCAGTGTTCTTGCCTGAAGAATTCCACGGACAGAGGAGCCTGGAGGGTTACAGTACGTAGGGTTGCAAAGAGTCGGATAGGACTAAGAAAGTGACACAGGACCACCTTAGAACATTGTTTCTTTAGGGATTTCTGTGACTGGCATCTACCTTAAACAGCTACCCATTTAACCCTGAAAATTTAAAATATATTAGATTCAATAACATCTGTGGTTTTATTTATAATAAATGATTCAACTTATTGAATTCAATTTTTTATTCTGTACTAAAAATTTTACTTTCAAGCTTCATCATGTGCTTTTAGGAAGGAAATTTGCGAAGATATGCCTTTTAAAAGTATCCCTTACAATTTGGGAGTCTTTGCCATTTTAAGTAGGCTGTGAAAGTGAAAGTGTTAGTCACTCTTCTTGTCTGACTCTCTGCGACCCCATGGGCTATAGCCCGCCAGGCTCCTCTGTCCATAGAATTCTCCAGGCAAGAATACTGGATTGGGTAGCCACTCAGTTCTCCAGCGGATCTACATCCTAACCCAAAGAGTCTGTCATGACTGAGCGACTGAGCGTGGGTGCATTATTGAAAACACTAGTTTCAGATATTTTAAACCATTGGTCATTTCTGAAGTAAGTCTTTTGTCTTTTTCCAGTGTCTTTTGTTGCTCTATTCAGGGTGCCTCATTAAGGAGGCACTTAGGGGCTAAGTAGCAAAGCTTTGCTGACCTGGCCATTTTTTACTTTTTGTGTATTTTCTCTGTGTAGTGTGCTACTTTGCTGAATGATAAAAAAAGTTATGTGGCCTTCAGTCATTGTTGTAGGAGGCCCTTTATTTACATCTTGAGAACTTGAGGTCTTTATAAAATTATACTTAGGTATATCTATATGAACTACTTCATACCTACAGTGTAAATTCTCAGAAGTCTGTAGAGCCGAGGCCATTATCAAGATTTAGAGCCAAAAGAAAAATCATTGTACTTCACAAGTACAATATATTTATGTTATATTTACAGTATACAAAACCTGTAATTGTAACTTTGAACCTCTTAGAGTTTGTCAATTTCTTACAAAGAAATTTTGTCTCATTTTTCAAGCTTCTTTCCAATCTATGTAAGTCTTGAGGACATCATTGTTTTTTCCTAAATAAGAGTTTAAATTAAATATTGTAATACTTGTTTTTTTAAATAAATTTTGAAATTCAACCTGTTTTTTAAAATAAGTTTTGGAATTCAAGAAATCTAATTTCATTTATCAAAAGGAAATGGTGTAATTTCCCTTTCTTTACACATCTTAATAGCCTCAAGAGCAACCACATTTAGAGGAATAGCAGAAATTATGACCTTTAATTTTCCTGTACATTTTTCAGTCATGACATAAAAATTTATAAGCATTTTATCTAAGCAACTAAAATCATTTATCATTCGAGGTCATATATTAACAAATCAAGTTACCAGTGAATATATCTAAATTCTCAATTTTTCTCTTGGACAAAAATTGTTAGAATCCTGAACTAGAGCTCCAGATATCTAATTTCAATCTAAAATATGCTATTTATTTCCTCTTACCATGTGTAAGCCTCAACTTTCTTATCTGTCAAAAGGGAGATACAATTCCCTCCACACCAGATTTTGAATAATATTAAATGGGATGAGGCAAACCCCATTAAATAGGATGAGGAAGGAAATCAGAAATCCTATGGAATAAGGTTTTTAGGAAACTGCTTGTAACGTTTATTCTAAGGGAGCACTATAATAAAAAGAGTAAAGCAACTGTGTTTTGCAGCTTGCTGAAAAGTAAACATATGTCTGTGCATGAGTGTGTACATATGTGTATGTATAGGGAATTATTGAATACCTCTGGATTTTATCCTTTTTTATTGTAATAAAAACACATAACATGGAATCTACTGTCAAATTTTTAAGTGTACAGTACAGTATTAACTATATGCACATTGTTGTATAGCAGATGTCTAGAAGTTTCTCATCTTGAATGACCAAAACTGTATACTCACTAATCAGTGACTTCTTATTTTCCTCCCTCCCACCACCAGTCTGTCAATCACCATCCCATTTTCTGCTTCTTTGAATTTGACTATTTTAGATACGTCATATAGGGGAATCATACAGTATTTGTCCTTCTGTGACTGCCTTGTTTTGTTTAGAATAATGTCCTAAAGTTTCATACGCATTACAGCTTATGAGATTTCCTTCCTTCTGAAGGATGAATAACATGCCATTGTTGTTGTTTAGTTGCTAAGACTTGTCCAATTCTTGCAACTCCATAGACTGTAGCCATCAATCTCCTCTGTCCATGGGATTTCCCAGACAAGAATACGGGAGTGGGTTGCATTTCCTTTCCAGGGGATCTTCCCGACCCAGGGATCAAACTCGCGTCTCCTGCACTGGCAGGTGGATTCTTTACCACTGAGCCACCACGGAGGCCCGTAATATTCCATTACATGTGTGTACAGTTGTCTTTATCTGTTCATCCATCAGTGAACATTTAGATTTTTTGTACTTCTCTGCTATTGTGAGTAATGCTGTAATAAATATGGGAATGCAAGTATCTTTCTGAGAGTTGCTTTCAGGTTTTTTTTTTATAAATAGACAGAAGTGGGATTACTGGGTCATATGGTAGTTCTATTTTTAATTTATTGAAGAAACTGCCTGCTGATTTTCATACTGATTTTACCATTTTGTGTTATCATAAACAGTGCACAAAAGTTCCAGTTTCTCCATATCCTTATCAACATTACATTCTGTTTTTCTTTCCCTTAGTGGGCATCCTAACGGGTATGAGGTGATCACTCATTGTGATTTTGATGTGTATGTTCTTGATGATTAGTGATGTTGAGCATCTTTTCATTTACATGTTAGCTGTTTGTATTTGGAGAAATATCTATCAAGTTCTTTGCCCACTTTTTAATACAGTTATTTGTGTATGTGCTACCCATAAAATTGCTTCGCTTTGACAGTAGCTCCTTGGCCCTGTGTTAGCATAATGAAGATATTTGTGTCTGCTGCAAATTCTGAGTAATTAAATATTTAAAATTACCTGTTTATATTTGTCTTAATTCCCCCCCACGGGCTTCCCTGATAGCTCAGTTGGTAAAGAATCTGCCTGCCATGTGGGAGACCCCAGTTCAATTCCTGGGTCTGGAAGATCCCCTGGAGAAGGGATAGGCTACCCACTCCAGGGTTCTTGGGCTTCCCTTGTGGCTCAGCTGGTAAAGAATCTGCCTGCAATGTGGGAGACCTGGGTTCAATCCCTGGGTTGGGAAGATCCCCTGAAGAAGGGAAAGGCTACCCACTCCAGTATTCTGGCCTGGAGAATTCCATGGATAGTCCATGGGGTTGCAAAGAGTTGGACATGACTGAGCGACTCTTACTTTCACTTTAATTCCCTCACATATGTGAATGTATATCCATTTCTCATATATGAAATCCTATAATTCAGTAATGTAGGTACACATTTTATACTTAAATTAGTGTTAGTTATAAGTAAGAAGCATGGGTATAAAAATATGAAGCATTTAATGGAGAGTAAAGAGAGAAATTTTAGTCATCTATCTTTTAAAATCAGTGATCCTATTACCATGCTTTATATTGAAATTAAGATGTTACGTTCAAAATCTGAAATGCTGAAAGTCATATTAGCACATAAACAACCGTTTTAGAAAATTGTTGTATAAGAATGTAGCAATTTACGAGGCACTTTTACGCAAGAACAAATTTCAAGACTTATCTGATTTGTTGGGGGTTGGGGTAAAATCCCAGTCTTTCAATTAAAGGAAAAAAGAGGCTTTTCTGATTCTGGAGAGCCAACCCTAACCCAGTCTGCACACCACTGCACTGCTTAGGTTTTCTGAGGGCAAGAAATTAAGGATAGCACCCTTGAAAGAATTGTGAGTTTTACTCTGTGCCAACAGTTGCCATAAACCATGTGCTCCTTGTGTTTAAATGGAACAGAAACTCAACTCAATTTTCTGCTGGACAAATGTTTGCATTGAAAAAGCAGTGATGGAGCCCACAAACAAGCCTTTCAACATGATGCACATTTTTTGTTTATTCTCTTGTTTTATTGTAAGTGGGATGTCTCTAGAAAATGAAAGACATGGAAATAATTTCAGTTGTGTTTGGCAGTATTTTTTACACTGTGTACTGGGCTGTGACTGACACTTCATTTGATAGGAATTATAAGCACCCTTTGTTCATGAAAAAGAGGATTTAAGACTTCCTGTAAGTAATATACTTGTGTCCTTTCCAGCAAAGTACATGTTGTGTATTTATATGTTAAAGTGCCCGTTAGTATAAAAAAATGTTGTTAATATGGTATGTGATAGCTTTCAGCTTTTTGATGTTTAAACCTTTGTTTCT
Organism: Oryx dammah; assembly: GCF_014754425.2. NCBI lineage: Eukaryota > Metazoa > Chordata > Mammalia > Artiodactyla > Bovidae > Oryx > Oryx dammah. The sequence goes on along the minus strand of NW_024070213.1, from coordinate 109,751,086 downwards.
ACAAAGCATTATGCCAGTATGACCCAGAGAGATGTTGTGGGGAGGGGGGTGGGAGGGGGGTTCATGTTTGGGAACGCATGTACACCCGTGGTGGATTCATGTCAGTGTATGGCAAAACCAATACAGAATTGTAAAGTTTAAAAAAAAAAAAAAAGCATTATGCTAGTAATGCTGCTTAACAATAAGTTTTGATTACTGAAGGGCTATGAAACTCTTTTTAAATGGGCAGTATTAAAATTACACATAAATTGCACTGATGGAAGAAAATGAAAAATATTCTTCTATACTCTGGGAGAAATTTTGTTAAATCATGTTATTATATGGGTCACTGAGTTCTTTTAGAGTCTTTTGAAGAGTGTCCAGGCTGTTTCTATGCTTTGTTTATGCGGGAACATGGTTTAAATAAAAGAATGATCTGAACTATTCTTGAATTAGGCCAAATATTTAACTTGTGGCATTATTGATAGAAGTTTTGTCATGTTCCTTGGAAATTATGCGATGTTTACAAGGATAGCAGTTTTCTAGCCAAGACCTTACTCGTGAAGTTCAGCTTTCAAACGATTTCTTTTTTCTCCTCCTTTGCCATGCGTATTTGGCATAAGCCTCAATGAGGCTAAGTCCAAATGAGTGTGTGCAGACTTTCTTTCTGTTGAGTCTACATAGGGGTACCGCTGTAGCTTTTGGGTGACAAGCTTTCATGATCCCAAATAATCTTTCTGCCGTTTAGAATCTTAGTGTTTTTCTGATTTGTGATTAACTCTCTGCACTTCTCTGATAGGTCAGTTGGTAAAGAATCTGCCTACAATGCAGGAGACCCCAGTTCGATTCCTGGGTTGGGAAGAACCCCTGGAGAAGGGATAAGCTACCCACTCCAGTATTCTTGGGCTTCCCTTGTGGCTCAGCTGGTAAAGAATCTGCTTGCAAGGCAGGAGACCTGGGTTCAACCCCTGGGTTGGGAAGATTCCCTGGAGAAGGGAAAGGCTATCCACTGCAGTATTCTGACCTAGAAAATTCCATGGGGTCGCAAAGAGTCAGAGATGACTGAGCGACTTTCACTTTCACTCTGTGAAATATATAAGCTGTTTCATTTATTGATTGTTCTTCATTCTTCAACAAATATGTGGTTGTCTGTCTACTGTGTGCCAAACACTGAGCAGGTTACTAGGATGCAGAAGTGGCAGTGGTGTGGTCTCTGCCCTCATGGGAGACTATGTGATCTACGAAAATACGTCTTCTCAGTCCCTTTTCCTTTATCAAACCTTGCTATTTACTGAAGTGCCTATCAATACAGTAAAGACTGTATGCATTAACACTTCACTTTTGCACTTAATGCTGTTGGGAAGTATTGAAAATTTTTGGCTTCATAGGATGGTGTTGTGTGAAGAGTTGTGATGAGATGTTCATTAAGGAGACAGGCAGACTGCAGAGGCCATGTGGAGCGATTGAGCAGATGTTGAGCACGTCTCACCCTGTGCCCAACACTACGGTGGCTGTTGGGAGGTCAGTGATGAACAAAACAGGAATGATCTTTGTCTGCTTAATGTAAATAAATTTCAAAACTTAAATTACGATAAATACTGTGAAAATTTTGGCTCTTCAGGCTTATGTATCTTTTCCTTGCAGCAAATCTAGATGTGAACCAAATTTTGATTCCTTGGATGTTTAATGATCATGGAAATAGAGGATTAATAGGAGATCCTGATCAGTAGCCAAATCTGTCCTTTCTGTGTCTTCATACAGATTTAGGGACTTGTGTTGGCACTTCTGACATTTGGTACTTATGTGTCTGTTATAACAGTATCCCATGATATTATTTCATTTATAACTTTTGCAACTTACACAGTGAATGCTTTCAATGTAGTAATGAGCCTTTTACATGTTAAGTTCCCAATTTTGGTCTTTGATATGTACATGATATCACATCATGTACCTATCATGTACATACTGTATCATGTACACATACATATCATATACATAACAAGGTTTCCCCTGTGGCTCAGTAAAGAATCAGCCTGCAATGCAGGAGACAAAGAAAACACAAGTTCAGTCCCTGGGTCAGAAGATGCCCCTGGAGGAGGAAAAGGCAACCCACTCCAGTATTCTTGCCTGGGAAATCCCATGGAAAGAGAAACCTTGTGGGCTACAGTCATGAGGTCACAAAGAATCAGACATGACTGAGCCACTAACACATTTTCATGTTAAATTTCCCAAGTTTGGTCTTTGATATGTACATGATGTTAGGCAATGAGTACGTTTATATATACATTTATTCTTTGAATATGAGAGTGCATTTGAGTATTTGTTGTGTTTTTCTATTCATTATTTTTAAATATGTCAATGAACTATTACTTTTCTGTATCCATTAAATGTGGATAATAGCGTGCATACATACACATACATCATTAGCTTATTGTTTAACCAAATGAAATTATTTATAACATACTTTAATGTTATCCCAGACATTCATATAAGATCTCAATAAATGTTGAATATTACTGACACTAAATAATATCACATTCTAAATCTAAAAAATAAAAATAAAGGTACTTTTCTCTTAAAATTTCTTCTTTCATATATAATCCAAGCTGAAACCACATATATGGGTACTTGTATATTTATCTACAGTCCTGCTTTTTGATTCTGCCTTATCCAATTTTATTTTTGAGTTCAAACCTTCAAAAAAATTCACCATACTTGCAAATAAATTAACTAAAAGGTCTGGAAGAAATCTTAAAATTATCTTTTCTGATATGGTCATTTTATGGACATATCACCATAATTACAGAAAAAAAATATATTTGGACTGCTTTGAGGGATAATCAAGATACTGAGTAATACCTCAAACATTAAATAATGTTTGCAGTAAATTCTTCCTATTCATTCTAGAGAAATCAGCAGTATACCAAGTTAGCCACCAGAAGGTGCTAGAGGGAAATGAAACCAGCTCTATGAATGCTTTGCACTAGCTATTTTCCATTTGCTTGGTGGTGTTTTCTCCATCTAAATAATCTCCTCTGTTCAGTGACAGGTTTTCATATGGTTTAAATATTAGGTATACAAAGTTTCAGGGTTTTGGCCATGTGCAAAAAGAAAAGCAGATTTTTAATCTGTTTATTCATCAAGATAACTAGAAGAGACCTTGGGGTGGGGGTGGGGTGGGGGAGGAAATGTACAACTTATTTGAGAACATAATAGTCATGTAATTGAAGATAAATATTTTATGCTTCTTTGTAAAAAATCATCTTTTAAGTCAACTATACAAAGAAACCTTATGATCTATCCTAATTTAAATTTCAAATCTTTCAAAAGTCAATTTACACTCATTTCAAAATAAGATAGAACTGAGAATCATAGTGTTGAATGCATACTTCTAGAGCACACTTTCTAATCTTGTTAGTAAATTCATTAACTGTAAAGACTCTGCTGTCCTCCAGGTTTCCTAGGTATATCAGGTGAAAGCGAAGTCGCTCAGTCGTGTCCGACTCTCTTCGATCCTGTGGACTGCAGCCTGCTAGGCTCCTCTGTCCATGGGATTTTCCAGGCAAGAATACTGGAGTGGGCTGCCATTTCCTTCTCCAGAGGATCTTCCAAACCCAGGGATCGAACCCGGGTCTCCCGCGTTGTAGGCAGATGATTTTACTCTCTGAGCCACTTATTGAGATAGTTTATTTCAAGATGCTGACATTAAAAAATCCCATCGAGGTTTTCCCTTTTCTTTCCCATTCAGGAATTATAGCATACGTCTCAGATTCCAAAATCCAGTACTTATCTTTATTACTACTGTAAAGGTATAAAAAGAGGATAAAATAGTAAAGGGACAATAATATTATCCTGGGATCTCTTTCTGTCTTTCAGTGTTAAAAGTCATCAAGCTATATACATATTTTCCAAAGTCCTTTTCTGATGTTAATGTAACTGATGAACATTTATTCATTTATCATTTTAGCAAGAAAAACTACGGAATTTCTCTGTATATTTCTTTGAATATCTGCCATTTACATTTTCATGTAATGTCCTTTTAGGGACAAAAAATGCTTGCATGTGTGAACCAGATAATTTCTCCACTTTTTTTTTTTTTAATTTTATGGATTGAGTGGAAATATGGCAGTCATATGAAAGATGATTCTGTGAAAGTGCTGCACTCAATATGCCAGCGAATTTGGAAAACTCAGCAGTGGCCACAGGACTGGAAAAGGTCAGTTTTCATTCCAATCCCAAACAAAGGCAATGCCAAAGAATGCTCAAACTACCGCACAATTACATTCATCTCACACGCTAGTAAAGTAATGCTCAAAATTCTCCAAGCCAGGCTTCAGCAATACGTGAACCGTGAACTTTCTGATGTTCAAGCTGGTTTTAGAAAAGGCAGAAAAACCAGAGATCAAATTGCCAACATCCGCTGGATCATGAAAAAGGAAGAGAGTTCCAGAAAAACATCTATTTCTGCTTTATTGACTATGCCAAAGCCTTTGACTGTGTGGATCACGATAAACTATGGAAAATTCTGAAAGAGATGGGAATACCAGACCACCTGACCTTCCTCTTGAGAAATCTGTATGCAGCCAGGAAGCAACAGTTAGAACTGGACATGGAACAACAGACTGGTTCCCAATAGGAAAAGGAGTACGTCAAGGCTGTATATTGTCACCCTGCTTATTTAACTTATATGCAGAGTACATCATGAGAAACGCTGGACTGGAAGAAACACAAGCTGGAATCAAGATTACCAGGAGAAATCTCAATAACCTCAGATATGCAGATGACACAACTCTCATGGCAGAAAGTGAAGAGGAACTCAAAAGCCTCTTGATGAAAGTGAAAGAGGAGAGTGAAAAAGTTGGCTTAAAGCTCAACATTCAGAAAACGAAGATCATGGCATCCGGTCCCATCACTTCATGGGAAATAGATGGGGAAACAGTGGAAACAGTGTCAGACTTTATTTTTCTGGGCTCCAAAATCACTGCAGATGGTGACTGCAGCCATGAAGTTAAAAGACACTTACTCCCTGGAAGAAAAGTTATGACCAACCTAGATAGCATATTCAAAAGCAGAGACATTACCTTGCAGACTAAGGTCCGTCTAGTCAAGGCTCTGGTTTTTCCTGTGGTCATGTATGGATGTGAGAGTTGGACTGTGAAGAAGGCTGAGTGACGAAGAATTGATGCTTTTGAACTGTGGTGTTGGAGAAGACTCTTGAGAGTCCCTTGGATTGCAAGGAGATCCAACCAGTCCATTCTGAAGGAGATCAACCCTGGGATTTCTTTGGAAGGAATGATGCTAAAGCTGAAACTCCAGTACTTTGGCCACCTCATGCGAAGAGTTGACTCATTGGAAAAGACTTTGATGCCGGGAGGGATTGGGGGCAGGCGGGAAGGGGATGACAGAGGATGAGATGTCTGGATGGCATCACGGACTCGATGGACACGAGTCTGAGTGAACTCCGGGAGTTGGTGATGGACAGGGAGGCCTGGCGTGCTGCTTTTCATGGGGTCGCAAAGAGTGGGACACGACTGAGCGACTGAACTGAACTGAACTGAAGGACAGTGATGATAAAATTGGGCTAAAAGCAGAGAAAGGAGAAGTTATAGAGAGCTTATATGAAAAACATGCAAACTTTGAAAACAAAAGCTCATCAACTCTCCTATCCTCATATATCCTTTTATAGTATTTGTCTCCTATTTCTGTTTTAACAGATTACTGCAAACTGATGGATTAAAATCCTAAAATATTATATCTTAAAGTTCTAGAGGTCAGAAGCTCCACTATGGGCTTTCACTGGGAAAAGTTGAGGAGGCAAAGCTGTGTTCTTTCTGGGGGCCCTGGAGAGAGTTTTCCTGGCCTTCCTCAGATTCTAGGAGCTGTTCACATTCCTCTTCCATCCTACTTGGCTCCTCTGCACGCTCTTCCACATTTAAGAGACCCTTGTGATTACATCGGGTCCGACCAAATAATCCACAGCTCTCTTTATTTTAAGGTCAGTTGATTAACAGTTTCCATTACCCCTTCCCATGTAATACAACATACTCAAAGGTTCCAAGGATTAGAATGTGAACATCTTTGGGGACGGGGTTATTTCTCAGCCTACCACATCTGTCTTCTGTGCAATTTTTACAAAATTGAAATAGTATGTGTGTAACTTGTATGTAGCATTTTCTCATATCAGCAGTTTTTAGTATATGTCTTTTCACCTGTACTACATTGAAATAATTTACTATACTTACCTCATATTGGTCATTTCACTTATTCAAAAAATATTTATTTTGTTCCAGTTATTTTAGAGGTATTCTGCAAAGAAATGGGGCTTCAGTCATAAGTAAGATAAAGCTTCTGCCTTTGGGGAATTATGGGAAATGGAAAAGAAAGAAAAGTAAGGGATTAACTGAAGAATTAATTAATTAAAATTCTGACTTGTGTGTGAAAATGAAAACAAGGGTGCCATAAAAATGGAGAGAATATTCCTAGTCAGGCCCAGTTTCCCTGATTAAGTGACATTAAAACTGACTAGAAGGATGGATGGATTTATATACTTTAAGAAGTGGGGAGGAGTGTTTGAGGAAAAAGAAGAGCATAATTAAAGACCACAGGTCAGGAAGCTGTTTAGAAAATTCGAGGAATCTGTATAAGTGAGAGACGCCCCCGTGGTAGTTCAGGTGGTAAAGAATCCACCTGTAATTCAGGAGACTCCATTTCGATTCTGGGTCAGGAAGATCCCCTGGAAAAGGGATAGGCTACATACTCCAGTATTCTTGAACTTCTCTGGTAGCTCAGATGGTAAAAAAAAATCTACCTGCTATGTGGGAGACCTGGCTTTGATCCCTGGCGTGGTAAGGTCCCCTGGAGGAGGTCATGTTAACCCACTCCAGTATTCTTGACTGGGCAGTAATCTCCATGGACAAAGGAGCCTGGCGGCCTACAGTCCATGGGATAGCAAAGAGCTGGACATGACTGAGCGATTAAGCACATACACAGAAGTAAGAGAAATCTCCTTGGTGTGCAGGAGAATGGCTTAAGATAACGAAGGAGAGGTGGGCTGAATCTAGATCCTACAAGACTTCATATGCCAGGGTGAGAATATTGGGTTTTGTGTTAAAGACAAAAGAAAGCTATTGAACACTTTAGTGAAGTTGCATTTAAAATGATCCAACTGGCTGTAGACATTCCTAAATGAAAGGAGCAGAATGAAACTGGGAAAGGAGGGTTGTGTTGAGAAGTGTGCACAAGTTGATAGTAAAGTGAATAGTCAGGGTGACAGGGACCACTGGATGGTTATCTCCATTTACAAGAACAAGTACTGTCAGAGAAAGCAGCTGTAGTGGGAATATTGAGTTTGGCCTTGGGTAGGTTGAGTTTGAGATGCCTTTCCATCATCAATGTGACACTTCAAGGGGAAAGTTTAATAATTTATTCAAAGTCTGAGAGTTCAGTCTGAGTTGGATCTATATCTCTGGCCATCTTTAGTCTATATAAAGCTACAGTAAGCATGGAATGGAAATAAAGAGGGGGGAAGAAAGGGAACCCCTTCCTATTTCAGCTCTTAAGAGGAGCAATTAAAATATTGCATAAATCTTTGACTACTTTTTAGATGATCTAGAAGTACCATTACCAAGTTGAAGTATAAATATTTTAATATTGAGATGAAATTTACATGGCACAAAGGCAGACAAAACTAGGGAAGGGCATTCCAGAGACAGAGAATAGTGCCAGCATGGCCAAGAGGCATGGAGAGAGATTTTGTCTAGCAGTGTGAGTATGAAGAACAGGATAAGAAATTACGCTGAAACATTAAGCAAGAGCCAGGTTGTAATGGGTTTTCTTTGTTACAGTAAGAAAAAATTGATTTATTTATACATGACTAATCACTGCAGATGGTGACTGCAGCCATGAAATTAAAAGATGCTTACTCCTTGGAAAAAAAGTTATGACCAACCTAGATAGCATATTCAAAAGCAGAGACATTACTTTGCGACTAAGGTCCGTCTAGTCAAGGCTATGATTTTTCCTGTGGTCATGTATGGATGTGAGAGTTGGACTGTGAAGAAGGCTGAGTGCCGAAGAATTGATGCGTTTGAACTGTGGTGTTGGAGGAGACTCTTGAGAGTCCGTTGGACTGCAAGGAGATCCAACCAGTCCATTCTGAAGGAGATCAACCCTGGGATTTCTTTGGAAGGAATGATGCTAAAGCTGAAACTCCAGTACTTTGGCCACCTCATGGAAAGAGTTGACTTATTGGAAAAGACTCTGATGCTGGGAGGGATTGGGGGCAGGAGGAGAAGGGGACGGACGACCGAGGAAGAGATGGCTGGATGGCATCACTGACTCGATGGACGTGAGTCTGAGTGAACTCTGGGAGTTGGTGATAGACAGGGAGGCCTGGCGAGCTGCGATTCATGGGGTCGCAAAGAGTGGGACACGACTGAGCGACTGAACTGAACTGAATATTTGTTTATTACAGACGATGGAGCTAAGACTGTTGTAAGAATTTTATCCTTATTAAATCAACAAGTCTCTGAAATAATTAGTGTCATTACTCTCATTTTATATTTTAGACAGGAAGGACACTGAGAAGTTACTTTCCCGAGTTATACAGCTAGGAAGTTGTGTCGGAATTTGAGTCCAGACAGTTTATATTACATAGGGGGCAGTGCTGTTGCTCAGCATCCTTCTATTTATTCCTCCTTTTGTGGGAAAATACTCCTCTATTCATTCTGTCAATCATCTCCATTCCTGCTGGCTATCACAGTAGACAGGAAACCCAGACTGGCCTCATGAGAATCTTTCTTTAGGATTAAAAGTCAGAATTAAGAGAGTATAAATCTCTACTTCTCTGGTAGCAAAGCCAGTAAAATGTGCACTGCAGATTGCAGGTGACTAGGAGTCCAGCCTTGTGGGCATAGTCAGTGGAATTCATAAACCTAACACACCAAGAGAAGCAGAGGAGAGATCTAGTGAGTCTTTGGGAGGTATTCAAATACTTGATTCATTCCAGTCCTATGGGGGCAAGCATCCCTTTTCAGCAGTTTGGTCATATGAACCAAAAAATTACTAAGGTTATTTGAGTTGTTTATTAGGGCATATGATCAAAAGTGTTTTATTACTTTTCGGTAGGCAATGGCATGGGTAGATTTATGTCTGGTAAAATTCTCCCTTTTAATGGTATGGAAAGTGCAAGACTAGAGACAGAAAGAATATAGCTGGACACTTTCTGTAACCCCAATAAATGTTGTTATAAAGTGGGTTAAAGCATTTGCACCGAGGAGAGGGGTAATAGTTATATAAAACATATTAATTTAATCATGCTTGCTGATTTTTTTTATTATTATTATTAGATGGAGAAGAATGGGGAGGAGGGAGAAAATGTCCAAGTCTCTAGCTTGAATTGTAAGTTGAGTAGTGGTATGGTTTAATGCAGTAATAGCTTCATGGTGGAGAAAACAGTGAGTGCAATTCTGCAAATGATGTCCAGAGCACACTTATACATGTGGAGAAGAGGCCTTGGCACATATATATATAGGTTTGGAAATCATCAGTATGTTGATTTTAGAATGCAAAGTGTCATTATTGATCCTGGCTAAAACAGTGTCAGCAGCAAGTAGATAGCCAGAGGGAGTCTCCTGTATAGCACAGGGAGCCCACCTCTGTGCTCTGTGATGACCTAGATGGGTGAGATGGGGGCAGGCGGGAGGGAGATTGAAAAAGGGAGAGAATATATGTATACATATAGCTGATTCACTCTGATGTAACAGCAGGAATGAATGCAACATTGCAAAGTAATTATAACCCCAATTAAAAAGGCTAGAAGCCTGATTTTATAATTGGAAAGGGAAGTCTTCTATTGAAACACGGAAGATTGAGTTCATGTGTTTAGTTTTACCTCTCAAATCTCACTAAAATGTTAGCAAAGGGAAAAAAAATACTCCAGGAAAAGTGACGGGAGAGGAAAAGAGTAAGAGGTATGGCTTGTTCAAGAGTGAAGTGCCAAGGAAAAATGGTCAGGAGAATACAGTAGAGCTGCAGTGTAATTCCCTTTAGAAGGAAGAGCCAATAAGAAGTGGAGTTTTGTCTTCAGACCCTGGAACGGCTAAGGAATCAGAGGTGACAAGAATCACTGAAAAGGCAGATGAATGATCACTGAAATTTAAATGAGCTCTTAGTCTCCCAGATTCCCTCCGAGCCATGTTCCTCCTCAATCCAGAAATAAGGCAGAAGGTTTAATCACTGGTAAATTGAACCAGAAGTAGTATTAGACACATTATTGTATCTGATACAATAATTTCAGATACAATAGAAGGCCTAAAAACACTTGATCATGTAGATATAAATAGACAGACCATGAAATGCTTCCTTTCATATTAACAGAATGCTGCCTCCAAGCTTTTAACTCCCTTGGTAAGAGAATGGTAGCTTTCTTTCTCAAGAAAGGGGAGTAGGAAACAGAAGGCTTTCTAGATAGTGACATCTGAAAGCTTCTATGTTGAAAGCAGACTCTATCCACTCACTCCACGATAAGAACCATGAACCCATAAACTCTAAATATTCACAAAGGTCTTCTAATCTACTTTATCTGCTTCATGTTAATATATAGACTTCTAAGGATCACAAGACATTTGAGAAATTCCTTTAATGTGAGACAAGAACCTTAGGAAAAATCAGGAAAAATAACTCAAACAAAATGAAAACATTTATCTACACATAGCAAAAGAAAAGTTAAAGAGCAATAATTGATAAGCTCACAGGAAAAAAAATAGAAGATACAAGAAAGAAGAATAGGTTGAGATTTTTAAAAAGAACAATTAATGAAAAATAAGATTTTTAGAAATGAAAAAGCATGATTCCAAGAAATTAAAAAATAATAAGATTTAACAGTTAAAATCAGGAAGACAGTAACAGCTAAAAAAGGCATGAGAGAACGATAATAGGAAAGCAAAGTGAGGAAAGTAACTAAGAGGGCTAATATCCTAATTATAGTATTTTAGTCAATTTTTATTAGCAGTACTTTATGTCATCTATTATTCTAGATGCTGGGAACATGCAGTGGATAAAATAAAATCCTATGATAATGAGATCTAGTAAGACAGAATTGAGAAGTTCAGTTCAGTTCAGTCGCTCAGTCGTGTCCAACTCTTTGCGACCCCATGAATTGCAGCATGCCAGGACTCCCTGTCCATCACCAACTCCCAGAGTTCACTCAGATTCATGTCCATCGAGTCAGTGATGCTATCCAACCATCTCATCTTCTCTTGTTCCCTTCTCCTCCTGCCCTCAATCTTTCCCAGCATCAGAGTCTTTTCAAATGAGTCAACTCTTCGCATGAAGTGGCCGAAGTATTGGAGTTTCAGCTTCAACATCAGTCCTTCCAATGAACACCCAGGGCTGATCTCCTTTAGGATGGACTGGCTGGATCTCCTTGCAGTCCAAGGGACTCTCAAGAGTTTTCTCCAACACCACAGTTCAAAAGCATCAACTCTTCGGCACTCAGCTTTCTTTATAGTCCAACTCTCACATCCATACTTGACTACTGGAAAAACCATAGCCTTGACTAGATGGACCTTTGTTGGCAAACTAACGTCTCTGCTTTTGAATATGCTATCTAGGTTGCTCATAACTTCCCTTCCAAGGAGTAAACGTCTTTTAATTTCATGGCTGCAATCACCATCTGCAGTGATTTGGAAGCCCAGAAGAATAAAGTCAGCCATGGTTTCCACTGTCTCCCCATCTATTTGCCATGGAGTGATGGGACTGGATGCCATGATCTTAGTTTTCTGAATGTTGAGCTTTAAGCCATCTTTTTCACTCTCCTCTTTCACTTTCATCAAGAGGCTTTTTAGCTCCTCTTCACTTTCTGCCATAAGGGTGGTGTCACCTGCATATCTGAGGTTATTGATATTTCTCCCGGCAATCTTGATTCCAGCTTGTGCTTCATCCAGCCTAGTGTTTCTCATGATGTACTCTGCATATAAGTTAAATAAGCAGGGTGACAATATACAACCCTGACGTACTCCTTTTCCTATTTGGAACCAGTCTGTTGTTCCATGTTCATTGAGAAATTCCATTTCATGTTCCACTGAGAAGTTACAAGTGAAAAAATTAGGAATAAAATAATACAAAAATAATGTTGAATTATTGAGCTTCCAAACTGAAGTGCCCATTGAATTATATGATATAATGAATTTTTTAAAAAGGCACATTATGATGGGATTTTGCATAGTCAGAATAAAGAGAAAATTGTTTAAAAGCTTTCAGAAAGGAAGGTAACTTCCAAAAAAGAAGACAGCCATTCTCGAAAGGGGTGCTAGAAGCTATAAAAAAAGAAAATTCCTGCAGTCCTCAAAGGAGAACAGTTGCCAACCTACATTTTGATATTCAGCTAATTTCTGATTAATGTGAGCATTAAAAACAAAACAAAGGTATTTGAGAAAATACACGGCATTGAACATTTTACCATTACATCACATATGGTCCATCAGATAAATGGATTTAAATCAAAAATGAAGGTAGTGTTAGATTCAGGAATAAGGAGACCTAACCCAGAAGAATCCCAGGGATGGGGAAGCCTGGTGGGCTGCCATCTATGGAGTCGCACCGAGTTGGACATGACTGAAGTGACTTAGCAGCAGCAGTAACCCAGAAGAGAGGCAAAGGTGATTCCCAGAAAAATGAAGTTGAAGTCAAGGGTGATGTCTATATACCAGACCTACAGGGCAACCAGTACTGAATATTGGACTAAAAGGAAAGGGTCCAGGGGAAGGTCTTTCAAAGAAAAAGTTGAAATGATGGATTAACCTACATGCTTCACCATAGAGATTTATAGAATAATTTAGTGACAGGAACATAGAAAACAATGCAGATGTTTTAAAAAAGGCATTTAATTCCTAGAAAAGCAAAAAAAAAAAAAAGTATAATAAAGTAAATGATTTTATGCTGCAATGCATGACCCAGCAGTAAACAAAGTTACTTAGTTACTGTAACATAAACGCTGAATATTGACTTCTATTCAAATTGTGATTGGAAAGAGCGCTTCAGGAAGTAAGCTCATAGGAGAAAGAAAATCTTCATCTTCCATGTAGAAATTCAAGAGATTCTTGAACTTTGAAATAATAGGAAATAACACAGATATTGTTTGTACCCCTGAGATAAATTCTAGGAAAATTAACTGAAAGAGTTAAAATAATTGCTTTTCAAGAAGCTGAACTCCATGTTGGCACAGGGGACTGCTGTTCTTATTAAAATATTTAATTAAAAAAGTTATATTAGGCTATAGTTGACTTACAATGTTGTGCTAGTTTCAGGAGCACAGCAAAGTGATTTAGTTACACGTATACACATATCTGTTCTTTTCCAAATTCTTTCCAGTATCTTTTAACAAACAAACAGACAAAAAAGGTTTTTTTAACTTAAAATTTGCACATAACATTCTGGATATAAAATTATTCTGAAATAGAGGAGGAATGCTTGAAGAAGAGTCTGCAAATGTAGTACAATTGTGGTTAGAATTAAGCTAGGAAGGGGAGAAGGAAGAAACTCGAGGAACAGTTGCTCCATTGAGCAGCTTTAGTGTGAGAGAGATTTGAATCATGTTGTAGAATACAGAGAGTGAAACAGGAGAGAGAAAAAGTTTGAAAACAAGGCAAAAAATGAGAGCCCACAAATTAAAACCTTCAAATAGTAAAGTTTGCATGGAGGCCACAGAAAAGGATTAGGGTTAACACAGAAAAGGATTAACGTTCTTCTCCTTCATTCTGCATCCCTACTGCTTCTCCATCCCAAATTCCATAGCCCACTTTGCAGCCCATATGCAGGGGTAGTGAAGTAGGTTTTTATCAGTTGATGAGCAATTCCCCAAAAAGGTCATGGTGTTGAAATGAAGAACCAATGAGAAAGAGTTTAGGAAGGGAGTTAAACATTAACTGAACTGGAGTTAAACATTAACTGAATTGGAAGGGAGGCTCTTGTCACTGTTTCTTGAAGGCGCCTCCATGGGTAAGTAGAACCAAACTATAGGGCCTCAACACTGCATCTGAGCCGCTTGATTAGTTTTGTGAGTTATTTCTCAGACTGGGTAGAATTCACTACCTCCTGTAGATACTCCTTGCATATATGTTTGGTGATTACTGCTAACAGTTACTGAGAGCTTATTGCTGCCTTATTTTCATTGCTTCATATGGATTATCTCACCTAATCCTTGCCACAACTCTATGAGGTAAAAGTTGTTTTCACCCTATTTTACAAAAAAGAAAAACAGGAGACCCAGCAATTAATTGGCAAAGAGTCATGAAGCAAGTGAATGGAGGAGGTGATATTGAAATCTGAATAGCCCAACTCCTTGCCTTTCTGGTTAGCTATTATCCTATGTCAGTTGTAACTAAGTTGTAGACAGGAATAGCAAATGCACAGGTTGAAAAAAAGAGTGATTTGGGCAATCGGAAGTTACAAGCAGAGCTGAAACATAGAATACATCATGCACATATAAAGGGGGCATGTGAGGAACTAGTAGAAAAAAATGGGTAGACATTGGAGAAACTAGTTCATGAAGAGCCTTCTTGTCATATTCAAGACCTTTCTTTGGGCATTAGCCTGATAGTTAAAAGGAGCCATTGATGAACTTTAAGTAAGAACATAACCTTTGTATTAGAAAGAGCCCTCTGACATTATAAGAGAAGATTGTTTGAAAAGTCAGAAGAGGAGATATAGCATTGAAAGCCTTTAAGAAACTGACATTGACTGAGCTAAAAAGTTGGCACAGAGAGGAGAGGACCAATAGGACAGGCACTATGGAAGTACAGTTAGACACAGGGAGAGACGGGAGGGGGTAAAGGGTACAGTTAGACACAGGGAGAGACGGGAG
>NW_024070213.1:109675474-109736234 GCF_014754425.2 Oryx dammah | reverse complement strand
TTAGACACAGTGAGAAACGAGAGAGGGTAAAGGGTACAGTTAGACACGGGAAGAGACAGGAGGGGGTAAAGGGTACAGTTAGACTCAGTGAGAGATGGGAGAGAGGTAAAGGGTACAGTGAGACAGACTCTGTGAGAGACGGGAGAGGGGGTAATGGATTCAGTTCCTTTGATGTTGCCTTGAGAGACTTGGTGGAGGACGCACCATTCACCCATCTGAGAAAGCCCTGAAGAAGAGCACTGGAGAGACAATATGTGTGTTCAGTTTTCCGACATATCAGCTCTGTGACCTGGCAAGCTTTTCCATGGAAATGTTCATTGTTGGTTGTTTTAAAGTGTGTATGTGTTTAGGTATGTGCCCATGCAGGTATATATATGTGTGAGAGAGAGAGAAAGAAAGAGGAGACACGAACGAATGGATGAATGGGTGTGAGACTCCTGTGTTTCAGTCTGGGTTTCACCTGTATAAGTCACCTGTGCCTATTGGCCATGGTTGTAACTGTCACAGGAATGTATAGCAAAGTTCCTAAACATCATCTGGGATCATTTGATAGATATAAACTAAGTGGTAAAGAGGAATGTGGTTATAATTTTGGGGAAAATCACATTTAAATGGTAGCTGGAAACAAAGACCCCAGGGGAGATTGAAGAGGAGCCAAGTTTAAGGGAAACCTACAAATTGTGTTTTCATGAAAGTTTGAGAATAGTGAGTAGAATTTCAAGGAAATGGTAATCAAATTTTACTGAGAGTCCACTGAACCTTTGGCACTCAGCAAGCTATTATTGACTTGTTTAGATTAGATTCATTGAGGAAGTTAGGTTAAGAACTTGTTTTCAGTTTATAGATAAAGAGAGGTGAGGATGTAAATGTAATTTTTGTAGACTGGACATTTCCCAAAGCTAAGAGATAACAGGAAAAAATAGGGTCAAAAGATTTTTTTTTTTTTTAAGATGAGAGAGACTCAAGGGAAAGACTCAGAAAATAAAGACGAATTCAAAGATTCTGAGCAAAAAAAAGAAACCCTGGGGGAATATATTGAGCTTCCCAGGTGGTGCAGTGGTAAAGAATCCCATCTGCCAATGCTGGAGACTCGGGAGACATGGGTTTGATCCCTGGGTTGGGAAAATACCCTGGAGAAGGAAATGGCAACCCATACTATTATTCTTGCCTGGAAATTCCATGGACAGAGGAGACTGGTGGGCTATAGTCCATAGTATGCAAAGAGTTAGCAGGATTGTGTGACTGAGCATGCATGCATGGAGGGATGTATTCATGGGAAGGATGGCATCCAGAGTAGATAAGGAACATTTGACTTGGATAACAATTGAGATATCTTTGTTCACTAATGCTTTAAAGGATGAAAGTTTGTATCCTATCCTGTCTTCCATGAACCACTCATTCTTCCTTTCTCTGAATTCCAGTTGTATTTGTGGTATTTTTCATTTGCATACTTAAATTGGTTCTGATGCTTAGTAACTTAATTGCATACTTAGATTTCCATTGTGTGTAGGAGGGGATTCCCTTCAACTCCAACATGCCATTCCCAGATATCAGTAGGGTGACCATGAATGCAACTCAGTTCTGATACAGTTTACTCAGAGATAGCATCAGATTCCACAGGTGTAAGGTTGGAGTCCTTCAAGACTGCTCCCCTACTTCAGATACCAGTTGTATGCCCAGGTTGTTATATTTCCTTCTGAGCTGCTGCTGCTGCTGCTGCTAAGTCGCTTCAGTCGTGTCCGACTCTGTGCGACCCCATAGACGGCAGCCCACCAGGCTCCCCCGTCCCTGGGATTCTCCAGGCAAGAACACTGGAGTGGGTTGCCATTTCCTTCTCCAATGCATGAAAGTGAAAAGTGAAAGTGAAGTTGCTCAGTTGTGTCTGACTCTTAGCGACCCCATGGACTGCAGCCCACCAGGCTCCTCTGTCCATGGGACTTTCCAGGCATGAGTAGTGGAGTGGGGTGCCATTGCCTTCTCCGCCTTCTGAGATACTGAGTGAGCTACTGGGTCAGCTACTGGGTCTAAATCAGAGGTTCCCATAACATCCTTCTTGGGTTTAATTAGTTTAATAGAGCAACTGATAGAACTTAGAGAAATATTTTACTTACTAGAATACTGCTTTATTATTAAAGGATAGAAGTCTGTAACAGCTATATGGGAGAGAGACTAGGGCAGGGTATGGGCAATGCCTGCCCAGAGCTCCCATGCTTTTCTAAGTGGATACTACCCCCCATCTCAGTAGTGTTCACCAGTCCAGAAGCTTGCTGAACCTCATCCTTGGGGGCTTTTGGAGGCTTCATCATATAAACATGATTGGTTAAATCATTGGCTGTTGGTGATTGATTCAACCTCTAGGTCTTCTCTCTCCAGAGGTCAGGGAGTGGGACACAAAGTTCCAACATTCTAATCATACGCTTGACTTCACTGGCAACTAAACTCATCCTCAGGTCATCCAGATGGCCAAATATATATTCTTACAAATTGCAGTATCATGGTACTTTTTTATCTTGGCACCACAGACTATGTCTCTTTGTCCTTTAATTTCTCAGATTCACTGTGTATGGTAGCCATGTGATAATATTTAAGGAAAATTTGACTGACATCTTATCTATACATAAGAAAAATACCTAGCATCAAGCAAACAAAAGGAAAAAAATAAGCAACAACTGAGTTTTGAAGTTTTGGCTAAATGACTTTTCTAGAAGTCAGTCACAGCAACTAAATTTGAGGTTTTCTGATTTGCGTATTTGGATATAATTTTGCAGTCTGAGCCGATGATCTACAACCTGGCCTCAAAGATCTGCATGCAGTAAATTGTAAGATGTGCCTTCTTTTTCTTTTTAACCTCTAAGAGTAGAAGGGATGAGTCAGCCTATCTGGGATTTTAAACAGTCGGTTCTAGGGAGACTGCACAACCCAAAGCCATGCCTCCAACAAATCACCATTAAAAATATTCTCTGCTAGGCAAGACCGCCTAATGTGTCAACCTTGACCAGTTCCTGTAAGTAAAAAGAAACATTTAGAAGGGAAAACAACAGAATTATCATTGAAGACAATTATAACGGTTACTTCCTTCATTTGCCTTTGAAAATCTGGTGTGTGTTTTATTCCCTGGTAGCCTTGATGTTTTACATGAACAGTCAGATGTAACTCGTTTTACTAAGGACAAGATGAAGTTGAATCAATTTTCTCTCCGAAAAAGCTAATAATATGTAAATTGATATACAAATGTCAGTGAATACACTGTGTATGTGCACTTGAATGATATTATAGGCTTTTTCTGCACAGATATCAAGAACATGATATTATTCATATAATTGCAAACATTTTAACACAAGACAAAAAAAATATTTTAAATAAAAATTGCAAAACCATGCAAATTTTGTTAGTCTTTTAATGTCTTATAAGACTCATTGAAAATTAGTATCCTGAACATTGTTTATAATATTAATAATGGAGCACTAGAAAATGATACTTATCTTTGAATATAAACACTTTATTTTTTCTTATATAGGATTTGAATTTCAGTACCAATGAGAATGTACAAAAATATTAATAATAAATGAATTTACATAAAAGAAAGTTCAGATCACTGTTCACAGTAGGAGTTCAGTAATGGTTAGCTGAATTTGAATGATGTCAAGATAAGAGGGAAAATGTGTTAAACCCTTCTGTAAACAGAAGATGCTCCCTGGCAGAGGTCCATTTTTTTTCTTAGCTTGATTAAAGACCTTCTTACTATTCAGGGTGATTATTGTTTTTCTTTAAAATTTCCAATATTCCTTTAATTTTTCTGCCCTGTTAGACATTATTTGATTATTATAATAGAAAAATATATTTTTATCCTGAAAACACAAATGACTTATTTATATGAATTTTACTTTAAAGTAATGGTGCATGAAATATCTGCCATTGGAATCTGCTGTTATACTCCAAACACTGACTTTCATAAAATGAAGTGCCACGTGCAATAAATGAGTTCATGTACCACTATGTATGCTTCCTTGGTGGCTCAGTGGTTAAGAATCCACCTGCCAATGCAGGAGACTTCGGTTTGATCTCTGGTTTGGGAGGATCCCCTGGGGAAGGAAATAGCAACACCCTCCGGTATTCTTGCCTGGGAAATCCATAAACAGAGAAGCCTAGTGGGCTTTGGTCCATGGGGTCACAGAAGAGTCAGACAGGATTTAGCAACTGAACAACAGCAAAACCTCTACATAAGATGTGTTGATGTTGATGTTTCTCTGGATATGCAGGTAGAAATATGTACTGGTTGCAAGGTTTGTGAGTTTGGAACAGAGAAAGATCTAGAATGGAGAAGGTTTAGGAGTCATTGGCATACAACTGGTTTTTGAAGCCTTAGGAGAGATTGAGCTCATCCAAAGAATGCATAGAATAGTGTTTCATAAAGAGGGGGAGGGTATAGTGGAATTCACTAGAGGTCATTTGCAAACTTTGCATTCTAATCTTCTGCCTGGTCTCCCAGCATCACAGGCGTGGAGAAGCAAGCAAGCAAACAAGCATGTATTCTTTGAAACACCACCCCTGGAACCCCGTGTGTGTGTGTGGGTGCGTGCACACGCATATGCACACACACACACGTACTTCCAGGGGATGTGGACATTGATGCTGTTTTAAAAGTTCTTCAGGGGATTCTGATGTAAACCAAAGATTAAGAAACACTGAAGAAAAGTGAAAAGGGAAGATGGGCCAACATTCCATCTAGGATAAATAAAATTCAAACAAACAGGCCAAAGCTGGTAGCGTTATCTACAGATACAGATATAGTAACTATGGAATATTAGCAACTATCACAGATTTAAAGATACATTCATATATGTAATTTCTGTGAAGGACTCATTGTCATTTATGGGGCTCTTCAACAACTCATGTACCTTCTGTTTTGTAAGAATTCAACAGTCACTGTTTTTCTAGAGATACAAGTGTTTCCAGTATTTCACATTGATTTGGTGACTGGATTTGAAATCTAGAAACTTTCAAACTTGCTTTTCTGCATCTTTCTAGTTCTCTTTTTGAGTGACAGCAAATTTCACTAGCTTATCCCTTGCTTCATAGCCTCTGTTTTCTTCCCACGACATCCATCTTAATTTTAGCGTCCTTGACGGATGTTTTCCTGTATCCCACTTATTCTTCCTTCTCAGGTTCTTGGATGTTTACTTTAACTTTAGTTTCTTTCTGTTGTTCCATGGTGAATCTCCTAAGATATGCAGTCTAGTCCACATCTACTTGGATTCTGAAGGCAAATCAAATGTAAATGTGAATTATGGAATTTTCTTCTTGGCATTTAAAAATATCTCCTAACATCCATCTATCTTATTATCTTTTTAACTGATCAGTTAGTAGAGTGAAAATTCCAGGTTTTACTGCTTACTCCTTTTTAGCACTTCAATTTCTAATCTGTAAAATGAAGACAATTGCAGTATTTTCCTCATGGGGCAGTTCAAAGGCTTATAGCAAGCATTAGATATAAAATATCAGGTAAAGAGGTGGCCGCTTAGTGAGTACTCAATAAATGTTGGTTTTTGTTTTTACTTCCTAATGACACCTCCTTTTCCCACAAGGTTTATAAGCTTTTCTGAATAAATTTATAGCAAAGTATAATTAATGGAAAGTGAAAAAGTGAAAGTTGCTCAATCGTGTCCTGACTCTTTGCAACCCCATGGACTGTGCAGTCCATGGAATTCTCCAGGCCTAGTGGAGTGGGTAGCCATTCCCTTCTCCAGGAGATCTTCCCAACCCAGGGATCGAACCCAGCTCTGTCTTGCATTGTAGGCAGATTCTTTACCAGCTGAGCCACGAGGGAAGCCCATGATTAATGGAAGCCAGACTCAAAAGTGCACAAGTGCACACACATACACACACACAAGCTCACAGGCACACATAAGCATAATTTGATTTGGGTGGTGGTTACATAGATGTAACCATTTGTCAAAGTTTCTGAGATCTATACTTAAGATGTATACATTTTCTAGATGTAAATAATACCTCAATGAATTACTTGAGGGAAAAAAGTGTAATTAGAAGCAGAGTAGTAGAGCAGTTAAGATTGTGGCTTCTGGAACTGGATTTGGCTTAAAGCCTGGTTCCAGCACTAACTGTCTATGTGATTTTAGGCAAGAGATGGGCCTCTATACTTCAGTTTTCTCATTAGTTAGATCTGGATGAAAGGACAAAATGTTATGAGGACTAATGGAAGTGATTTAAAATAGTACTCAGAACATCTTAAATAGCATATAAAAATTAGCTATTATTTTTTTAATTTGCTAATGTATTTTCTTAAAATAATGGCATTACATACTTCTAGATATACTCTAGACAAAGGATGTCTTTGTATATCCTATATATTTACTTAAATAGTGCCCTTTTTTTCAGAGAATACGATTTTATAAACATTTTTGTTACTTCTGTGTGTGTCTAGCATTTAGCATGATGCTACATTTAATAGCAAAATGATCATGCATTGAACACTGACCCAGAACGTCACACTGGATCAAAATAAGACATTTTTTTTATTGTAAAAACTGATTAAAGTGGGTATTCCTGATGAGTAGTGAAAATTGCATCTGACTGATTTAAAGCAAATCTACCCAAAACATAATTATTCATTTCACAGCAAATTTTAAAATGGTATGAAAATAAGTTTGTGAGATGCAAACAGATTTTATTTTAACCTCAACTATTCTACTCAACTTTACAGATCCCAGAAAATTATAGTAATATTAAAATTGGAATAATGTCAGATGATGGAAAATTCAAATCCACGTGGATAATTGTCTCTTCTAAGTAGAGAGTGGCTATGGTTCTGGCGCATTAAACATTTAAACCTAAAAGACAAATGTGCTAGTGTTTTATAACGATTCACTCAGTGACCTTTTTCATTATGCATTTGAATTGCTTAAATCAAATTTTAATATTAAGTGCAAAATCTGTTTAACTATCATTTGTGTGAATTAAAAGAATGTCATCAATGCCTTAAAAGAAAGTTGCAGACTTTATTTTTAAATTAGGTTGATGGTAACCATATTAATTAATAAAAATATCTATTCTTTCAGTCATATAGTAAAGAGAAAAAAGATGCCTCTTGATTCCCAGTTCTTGAGTTGGAACTGATAATTTCAATAATCACCACTTATTGTATATTAATTGTTTTTCATTTCCTATGCTTGGTGGATTTTACAAGTTTTATTAAAATGATGTAATTATTATCCCCATGTAGGCATAATAAAACTAATAATATAGCACTCAATTTAAATCTTAAAATGGTTCATTGAATGTGTGGACATTTTCCTCTTTAATATGATGTTTCTAATATGTAGAAAGCTGGTACACAGAACCAGGATGCTTTAAACACTATGAAAATAACTGTCTAGAAAGTGATAAAACGGTCTGTAACAAAATAAGGGCCATGACAGAAGTCAATAAAACATATTATTGGTTGGAGGAAACCTGATTTTGCAAAAAGAAATAGAGGGGATATTTATGATATATGAGGGGATAGTTATTCTTTCATAAGTTAATTTCAAAGCACTGTGGTAAATAATTCAGTTTGAAAAAAAGAAAAACAGTGAAAGTAGGACTCATCATATATTAGTTAAGGCATATTTCCAGTGAAGGGGGTGTTTCACCTATGGTGCTGGATTGATGAGTGCCACTCTGTGGTTAAGACCACATCTGGAGTACTGAATCCATTTCTAAGGTCATTTTCTAAGAGGATGAGTAGTGAGGATAGCCTGGCATGATTACTCCTTCTCTGTGGAAAGGAGAAGGCTTGCCAGTAGACTTCAAGAAGGCAGAAGATGAACAAATGGGTGAATAATCCTCGGAGGTAAATTATGGCTTCTGGAAGAGAAGCATCATTTTCCATTAGTATTATTGCAGCCACGATGCAAGGTAGTTAGCAAGGAAGTTAACTGTCATTTACTGTGACTTCTTCAGCAGAACCTGGGTCACCACATGTCAGGGATGTGATAACTGAGGATTCCTCCTTGGGAGAGAGGGCCCGAGAACCTTCTAAGCCACCTTCTGACCCGTAGCCTTTCAGACCAACCGAAGTGCACAGAAGTTTGCCAGGTAGATGGTATGTTATCAGAGTAGGAGAGTCCAATATTTAAAAAATTAATTTATGGGGAAAGTATTTCTTGAAATGTCATTTGTCACTGGTTGTAAAGAATTATTTGATATTAGAAATAACCGCAGCAAAATTTAGTTGGCAAAGATAGTAAAAATGAGAATAAAAAAGGAGAGACAGAAAAACTTAAAATCCTTATAAAATGTGATATAATTAGCACTTTTTAAAACTTCCCTATGTTAATTTAGCCATTATTTTCCACTGTATTATGATAATCTAGGTCTTCCCCGGTGGCTCAGTGGTAAAGAATCCACCTGCAGTGCAGGAGCTATAGGAGATGAGGATTCGATCTCCGGGTAGGAAAGATCCCCAGGTATGGCAACCCACCCCAGTATTCTTGCCTGAAGCATCTGTCTCAGGGACAGAGGAGCCTGGTGGGCTACATACAGTCCATAGGACTGCAAAGAGTCAGACGCTGACGTGACTTAGCATGTATAGTAATCTGAGGTTTAAGAATTATGTTGTTGTTACAAGCTATTAACTTTTACATTATATATTTCTGTCCTTTATGCACTTTTAATTTTTGTATTGCTTTCAGGGTGTTTTTGTTTTTGTTTTGTTTTTTACTATATTTGCTACAGTTAGACAACTTTTATTTAACTGATTTTTGTTATCCCTACCAGTATTCTGTTCCACCACTTCAGTATCTCTTAAATTTGATTTATTACTCAAACACCTAGAATATGCATTCAAAACGTTTGTTTCATAATTAGGTAGTTTGAGTTACTGGAGATACCTTTCTCTTGCTTTATATATGAATAAAAAATATGGCTAAATATAAAGGTACTGGTTGGTCATTAAAATTGTAGGCAGTCCTCAATATTTTAATAGGAATTCAGTTTTGCAGATGGGTGTGATAACAAATTAATGTCTTTCTTTTTCGTTGATAACTGATTTTCCTATCTTCATGCTTTTTTGACAGTTTATCTTTGTACACAAAAATATTAAATATATGATTCTTCTTAGGCAGGAGGGTAAAAAGCCTGTTATTAATTAATTTGAATCTGTTAAGAATCCAATGACCTCATTTGATCTTCATATATAGCTTCACTAAGTTTTCTTTCATAATTACCACGTTATTCAATATATATTGAGATTCTTATTGCTTATTTTTCTGGTTTCTGCATCCAGTATACCTAAAAATCTTTCATTAGTGATCTGCTCTGCTATCTCTATAAAAATTTTCTTCTGATATAAATTGAACTTGTTGCACTTTTTTGCTCATGAGTTTTTCTAGTTTGACGTCTGTGTTACAGTTTTAACCAGCATATCAGCTGTACCCTTAATTCAGCTGGTACAGTGTTAGTATATATATGTATCCTATCCTGTTTGAAATAATTTATCTCAGCACATTGCTTTTGCTGGAGGCAATGTTCAGTGATACACCATCATTATAAAATTAAGCGTATACCTCTCATCTGACACAGCAATTCGCTCCTAGGTATTTATCCTAGGAATCAGAAACATAAGACTCTGATTTTGAGCTGAGACAACACGCTGCAGGAGCAAGTGAGAAGCCTCGTGCATTGTGAAAGAACTTCTCTGTTTAATAAGTGGAAGCATATATGTGTGTGTGCTCAGTTGCTTAGTCATGTCTGGGTCTTTGTGAACCCATGGAAGGATATACAGGATACGTTATTTTTCCTCTGTCTAATTTCATGGAGTTTATAGAGTGTGGCACTTCCTAAGATTCTAGACAGGCTCTTTACTATACTTAGTTTTTGATTTTGGTGTGTTTTTTTTTTTTTCAGTGTTTTTCATGGTATATTAATAAAAATAGGAGAAGGTATGTCAGGAAACTACTGTTATTAGTTAAACTATTTAAGTGTTTTTATGTATTTAAATATTTTATCTTTTTACGTAAAATAAAAATCATAATCAGCTTTTTTTAATAGATATGAACTTTAAAGTATGTTTCTAAAATAGATCATGAGAATATCCTTTGATGCTAAGTAGCTCCATCTGTCTATGGAAGATTTGCATTTCAAGGGGTGAACAATAACTGTATTTCTGTCTTGATTTGGACAGTGTTATGTTAAATGCAATGAGGAACTCTCTTTTTTATTTCAAAAAGTTGACAATCTGGGCTGAAGTGTTGTCTTTTGGTTAAAAACTAGTGTTGCAGCAATTTTTGCTGATTTTAGTATCATTAAACTTTGTCAAATGAGATAGTATCTAAAACCAACACTTTGTTAGTGGTGAGTAGGTATTACATCATTCATTCTGCATGAAACTGAGGCTATCTCTTTTCCTTTTATTACTAAGAGTTTAGACTACTTAGCCAGGTAGTAATCATTGGTTCTTGTGAAAGCTGGG
Organism: Oryx dammah; assembly: GCF_014754425.2. Taxonomy (NCBI): domain Eukaryota; kingdom Metazoa; phylum Chordata; class Mammalia; order Artiodactyla; family Bovidae; genus Oryx; species Oryx dammah. The sequence continues at coordinate 109,725,766 of NW_024070213.1, read as the reverse complement.
AATGTTTGAGTCAGTTAGAAGAGTGAGAGAAACAAAAGCAATGATAAAATAGCCAAAAGTGTTTGATGGAACAAATTGTGAGAAGATTGGGGATAAGTCCAGGAGGCTTGGAAAGTGGGACTCAGTGAAAAAGAATGCATGCAGCAGAGGTCAGCCACATCTTCTGGTGGAGAGGAAGGAGACTGCAAGATGTCATCTCCAGTGACTGTCATCTTTGTAAATTCAGAAGCAGAGCCCCTGCTCAGTAAATACTCATTGAATGAGTTGAGGGCATTGAGAGAGGGGAAGAAAAGACTGAGAAGTTCTGATGGTAAAGTTTGGGGTCAAGTGTGGAGGAGAGTGCAATAAGGAATCATTTAGGAAGGACTCAAAGGCTTACTGAGCATTAGTGAGGTCTTGGTGTGGTTATATGTGTATTCTTGGTCAATTACAATGGGCTTTTCTGGTAGTTCTTGACAGAGAGAAACAAAGGAAAGTAAAACTCTGGGATAAGTGGGACGACAGTGACTGCTCAAGTGAGTAGGATACCAAGAAATTTTATGGGAAAATGGACAGGGGTTTAGAAGCCCTGATTCTGAAAACTTAAACTGGAAATCTATATATACATACATTTCTATACAAGAAATCTATGCAAGATTAGCTAAATGTGCTGAGTGTGTGCTCAGTTGCTCACTCATACTTAAAGTCAAAATATAGGAACATATTCTAGGAACAATTAGTGAAAGTGAAGTCTCTCAGTCGTGTCTGATTCTTTGTGACCTCATGGACCTTTAGTAAATAGTGGTAAAGAAAAGTTAAAGTGTTAGTCACTCAGTCATGTCCGACTCTTTGCGACCCCGTGGACTGTAGCCTGCCAGGCTTCTCTGTCCATGGGATTTTCCAGGCAAGAAATTGCCATTGCCTTCTCCAGGGGATCTTCCCAACCCAGGGATTGAGCCCAGGTTTCTTGCACTGTAGGCAGAGTCTTTACCATCTGAGCCACCGGTGAAGCCCTAAAGAGTGGTAACCTGTTCCCCAACTGGCAAGCTGATAAGAACAGCGGTCAAAAGAAAATTTAAGGCAATGGCACCCCACTCCAGTACTCTTGACTGGAAGATCCCATGAATGGAGGAGCCTGGTAGGCTGCAGTCCACGGGGTCGCGAAGAGTCGGGCACGATTGAGTGACTTCCCTTTCACTTTTCACTTTCATGCATTGGAGAAGGAAATGGCAACCCACTCCAGTGATCTTGCCTGGAGAGACCCAGGGACGGGGGAGCCTGGTGGACTGCCGTCTATGGGGTGGCACAGAGTCGGACACGACTGAAGCGACTTAGCAGCAGCAGCAGTCCATCTTCTACCATTATTCTTGTTAGTTGAGAGCTACTCTGTGTTGTGTATTTTGCTTATATGAGATGTTGACAGATGTTTTCTTACCAGACTAGATAGTGTATATTTTTGGCTTTGTGGGCCCTATTCTATATTATAGCTACTGAGATCTACCATCATAGCAAGCAAACAGCCATACACAACATGAAAATGCTTTTACATGAAAACTATAGGTTGTTGCCCAGAAACATTCATGTGAAATCCCAATTAAAAGTCAACATAAAGAAGTATCATTATAAACAGTGTTGCAGTCCTTGTAAAAATAAACTGTCTAGCTTCCTGGATGTTTAAAATCTATCTACAGGTATCTCTAGCTGTATGAATGTATGTGGGTGTATACCCACATATGCAGAAATACATATGTATGTGTGTATATGTCTGTTCATTATATTATATACCTAATACTGTTATTGTTTTTAGGATATAATATAATAAAGAGACATATGACTTCGCTGATATTTCAGATGGTAAAAATTCTGCCTGCAATGCAGGAGTCCCGGGTTCAATCCCTGGGTCGGGAAGATCTCCTGGAGAAGGAATGGCAACCCACTCCAGTATTCCTGCCTGGAGCATCTCATGGAGAGAGGAACCTTTGCAGGGGTTGCAAAGAGTTGGACACAACTAAGCGACTGACATGCACAAGTCTCTGTGAGAAATATATAGAAATTAAAGAATTAGTCTGTCTTCCCAGAAATGAATATCTATTTGAAGAAGGAAAAGGAAAAGGGAAGATTGGAAGAATATAAATAATTATAAAATATCATATAGTTGGACAGTGAGTTACTGTTAAAAAGGTTACTTAATGACTTTGAGTGCAGAATGCCTGTGCACCAAGCAGGGAGATTTTTCTGCCTTTGGACATGAGATTTGAGACAGTAGCCAACAGGGACCTCTTTTCTAACGTATAGCATTTCAGCTACTCTTGTGCTTTGGAAAGACAAAAGAATGACTCATTTTTCCAGGATTATTATTTCTACCACTTAGTTCTGCTAAATATCATATAGTCTGAATAGTTATTAAAAGTCAGAAAAATTTAAAAATTAAATGGGCACTTTTCAAACTCAGTCACATTTTGACTAATATGATAATGGTCTCCCAAAATATTTGATACCTTGAAGGTAGTGCTCCATTATATTTGATAGCAACTCCCTTTTCTTCTTTTAAAATATTTTATTGAATTATAAATTAAATTTATGTGGCAGTAGATTCTTAAGTCTGTTGATTCTATTTTGGGAAGTTATACCTGCGAAAAATAAAGACCAGTGGATAAATCTGATTTAGTGTTTGCCACATTAAAATAGGCATTTAAAATTGTTATACCATATTTTGAAAGTAATCAGAAAGTAGCATGTCAAAAAAAAAAACGAAACAGGATTATAAATTTGTTCCCTTTTAATATCATAGAACAGTATGTTGAAAGGGCCAGTGTTATCACTTTCTACTGGTAATTTTACAATAAAATACCGTCTGTGATTCTAGATGGAAAATTGTATTATCAATTGTTCAGTGTCATAATGGTGGTGTCTGTAAAGTTTCCTGAGCATTTGGTTGCTACAATCATTCAGCTTCCGTTTGTGTTTTGCCTTTCTCATTGTCAAATTCAAGATTTCTGTTGTTCTAGCTGACTAAAAAAATTTGTAGGTAAGCTTTCAAGATGGTGAGTAAGATTCAAGTTGGCCTTTTAAGATATATGTGACATTAAACTATCACACAATGTTGATAGTGAACTTTCAATGACATAAAGTGTGAAAGATTCTCCCAACCCAGAACTATTGAAAAGAGATGTTCTTCTTTAATGATGACAGGCATAATGAAGGAAAATTTGATATAAACTGCAATTAGAAAGAGTGATTCTAATTAGACTGTGGAGATGGGCATCAGATTAACAGAGAAGGAAATATTATTGTAAATGGAAAAGGGAAAGCTTTTCATTTCTAATAATTCTATGTTGAAGGATATCTGAGGACTTGACTATGAAGGATTCATCCCTGAGACTGGGTTTAACATTTAAAAGCGTTTATAAATATTAAAACTTGAATGAGGTCATAAATGATATATAATTTTTGCAGATAAAAATACAGGAGAGAGCATTAATATGATGGATGAGAACATCAATGCACAAAGTTAATAGCTTCACTTGATGGATATCACCAAATTATGGGGTTAAATTTGACTGTACATATTTATGTAAAAAATCAATTTGGACCATGTTAAGATAATGGAACCACAGCTTGATAGCAAATGATGCTTTCTAAAAAGGTTAAGCTGGGTATTTTTATATGACCCTGATATAAGTCAGTAGTATGAAGCAGATGCTAAAAATAAAAACCTTAGGCATGAGAGAAATGTAGTAAAGATCAGAAGAATCTTTTGATTCCTACACTGTTGGTGGTGGTGTAAACTGTAGCCCCTATGGAAGACAGTAGGGAGGTTCCTCAGAAAACTAAAGTCAGAGTTTCCATGTAGGCAGCAGTCCCACTCCTGGGCATATACCTGGATAAAACTCTCATTCAAAAAGTTAGATGTACTTCTGTGTTCATAGAAGCACTATATAACAATAGCCAAAGCATGGAAGCAACTTAAGTGTCCACTGATAGATGAACGGGTAAAGAAGATGCAGATATAACACAACAGAATACTAGTAAGCCATTAGAAAGAGTGAAATTGTGCCAGATCCCGCAGCATGGATGGACCCAGAGATGACCACACTAAGTGGAGTCCGAGAAAGACTGTATCACCTGGTACCACTCACACGTGCAACCTGAAATATGACACAGGTGAATTTATTTATGAAACAGACTCTCAGATGTAGAAAACAAACTTATGGTTACCAAAGGGGAAAAGGGAGTGAGGGGGTAATAAATTAGAAGTTTGGGGTTAGCAGGTAAACACTACTGTATAGAAAATAGATAAAAAATAAGGATAGCACAGGAACTGTATTTGATGTCTTATAAAAATAAACCGTAATGGAAGAGAATATAAAAAAGAATATATCTATCTACCTATCCATATTGTATAACTCAATCACTTTGCTCTACATCAGAAACGAATGCAACATTGTAGATCAATTATACTTCAAAAAAGAAATAGATTTAAAAATATTCCTAGGACACATAGCACCCTGTGATGTACAGGCCACATCCAGAGGCTTGTGCTTCCCTCTATGAGCCATGATTTAAGAGAGTGCTTAATATGTCAGACTGGATCCAAATGAAGCTGGAGGCTGACCAGTTATCCTCAGATGTTCAACTTGCCAATAGAAAAGATGCTAGAATTATTTTCTGTCAAGTAAAAATCATGGGCGGCCACTGCCAAACAGATATAATAAACAGGAGTCTTTAGTTCGGTAGAGATTAAATGGAATAACTTCTGCTCTCTTTTAAAAGTCAAAGATACCACGACTATTTAATATAAATGACAAATTTGAGAGATCAAAAAGAAAGACAACCCTGGGTTAGAGCTAAGATACGGTTTCACTGGGGGAATCTCACCCTTGATTAGTTTCTGCACCTATTAAAGCATATTGTTTAGACCTCGGGCCTCTGTTTCAATACTGAAGTGGACTTAATTGTGCTACAGTGTTGAGTGGTAATAGATTATATCACATGTTGTAACTGTTAGCATTAAAAAGGGAAAGTCAGAAATAGTTCTATGTGGATTTTTTCCCAAATCAAGCAATGCAATGAAGTACAATAAAAATGGCAAAACACAACAGTCACAAAAAAATGAGAGTCTGTCTCCTCTGAAGGTTTTCATGCACTAACAGGATTATCGTTTTATACATTATTTCCCTTAGTTTTTTACATGATTTCACTTACACTATTTCACTTAGAATTGAAAATAAAGGTGCCTTTGTCTACATGACTGCCTTTATAGTATGCTCAGTGGTTCCTACAATCTCATGGCTAATTGTATGAATTTTCTTTTTCTCCTTGTTTATTTTCAGAGAGATGGGCTAAAGGGTTGTGTTCTTTAGAGTTTCACAAAGGTGTAGTAGATCTTAGCTTGAACAGATTGAACCTCTTATTTCTTTAGTATCTTTAAAGTGTATGAAAGTTTAATTTGGTGTAGGTCAGGGGGAAGAAAATGTAAGGATACTGGGTAACAAAAGAGAAAAGAAGGATGACTACATATTACATATTACACTCTTTAATGCCTCTCTACTTCAAAAATGAGTCTTGAAAGGACTCTTTATTTCTCCCTCAAATCCAGTACCCAGACACATGTATACGTAGACTCATTTCATGATCTAAAAATGTAATAGGAATCTGAGAATACACTTTGTATTACTACATGACACAATGTTCAATTTTTTTTATCTTTCTCAACTGAGTTTATAGTCATTTGTTCTGTAATGTTAACACATTGTAGTTATTCTTAGTTTGTTATTAAAGAAAATATTGGTACTATTAGACATCTTCAGGGAAATTTTTTAAAAACATGTTACCAGATGAGTGAACATTTATCCTTTCCAAGAATATAAAATTTGTGACTCATTTTTATCTTTGGTTTTCCACTGTAAAGAATGGGTGTCAGCTTCCTATGTAATTTTGATTTGTTTATCCAGCAGTTTTGTTTGTCTGTGCAGTTTTCTGTGTGCCAGTTGTGGTCAATATTTGGTTTCCATAAAAGGTATGAGTTTTCTTTGAGGCTTTCTTGCCATTGCCAAACCCACAACTGATGCACCATTACTTTGACTTTTGTTCTTAATTTAAACTTGGCACAGATCCTGTCTTTGGTGTAAACTATGAAGCAAACTCCATTTTGACCTGGAATCTGGGGAAGAAACTATTTGCTTGACTTTCTCTAAAGGTCTATATACACAGGATGTTTGTATCGCTCTAATTGCAAGTGCTACCTGAATATGCCTGTTCCCACAAGTTCAGGATTGGCGCTGCTATTAAAAAAAAAGTCTAGCCAAGTCCATTTTTCTCAGTTTATAGGTAAAAGCAGATAAAGACACACTAAAATATCTCAGTTTAATGGAATGCAAAGCAATCCATTCAAACAGCCTAGTATAGGATTTAGATCCGACGGCCTGAGTTTGAATTCTGACTCTATCACCTATATGCCCAGACGAGTTATTTCCTCTCCCTGAGTCTTTGTTTTCTCAACTCTAAAATGAGATATCAAAAGTTTCAACCTCATAGAGGTCTTAGAAGGATCAAGTTGAGGGAGTTTGAATAGTGATTGACACAGAGTACACCTCCTCCTCCTTCTCTTCATCTCTCAAAACTGAATATAGAAGTTAATTCCTTTTGGCAAGACTATGAGGTTTAAGGTCTTTAGAAAGAGTTAGCTTTGGGCATTCTGGCTTCACTGTCACCCTGGTCTCACTCACCTAGTCAATGAGATAGTCTTGACTTCTTCTCCAGTGAAGTGAACGGTAACGCAGTGACCTGAAGATGATAATACAGCTCTGAGATGTGAACCATTCCATTGTAAAGGTCAATTCAGTTGCTAAGTCATGTCTGACTCTTTGTGACCCCATGGACTGCAGCATGCCAGCCTTCCCTGTACATCACCAACTTCTGGAGCTTGCTCAAGCTCACCCGTCCATTGAGTTGGTGATGCCATCCAAATATCTTATCCTCTGTTGTCCCCTTCTCCTCCTGCCACCAATCTTTCCCAATATCAGGGTCTTTTCAAATGAGTCTGTTCTTCACTTCAGGTGGCCAACGTATTAGAGTTTCAGCTTCAGCATCAGTCCTTCCAATGAATATTAAGGACTGATTTCCTTTAGGATAGACTGGTTGGATCTCCTTGCTGTCCAAGGGACTCTCAAGAGTCTTCTCCAACACCACAGTTCAAAAGCATCAATTCTTTGGTGCTCAGCTTTCTTTATAGTCCAACTCTCACATCCATACATGACTACTGGAAAAAAAACATAGCTTTGACTAGATGGACCTTTGTTGGCAAAGTAATGTCTCTGCTTTTAAATATGCTGTCTAGGTTGGTCATAACTTTCCTTCCAAGGAGTAAGCGTCTTTTAATTTCATGGCTGCAGTCACCATCTGCAGTGATTTTGGAGCCCAGAAATAAAGTCTCTGTTTCCATTCTTTGCCATGATGTGATGGGACCGGATGCCATGAGCTTAGTTTTCTGAATGTTGAGTTTTAAGCCAATTTTTTCACTCTTTCACCTTCATCAAGAGGCTCTTTAGTTCTTCTTCACTTTTTGCCATAAGGGTGATGTCATCTGCATATCTGAGGTTATTGGTATTACTCCTGGGAAGCTTGATTCCAGCTTGTGCTTCATCCAGTCCAGGATTGCTCATGATGTACTCTTCATATAAGTTAAATAAGTAGGGTGACAATATACAGCCTTGACATACTCCTTTCCTGATTTGGAACCAGTCTGTGGTTCCATGTCCAGTTCTAACTGTTGCTTCTTGACCTGCACACAGAATTCTCAGGAGGCGGGTGAGGTGGTCTGATATTCCCACCTTTTAAAGAATTTTCCACAGTTTACTGTGATCCACACAGTCAAAGGCTTTGGCATAGTCAATAAAGCAGAAGTAGATGTTTTTCTGGAACTCTCTCGCTTTTTCAGTGATCCAGCGGATGTTGGCAATTTGATCTCTGGTTCCTCTGCCTTTTCTAAAACCAGCTGAACATCTGGAAGTTCACGGTTCACGTGTTGTTGAAGCCTGGCTTGGAGAATTTTGAGCATTACTTTACTAGTGTGTGAGGTGAGTGCAATTGTGCGGTAGTTTGAGCATTCTTTGGCATTGCCTTTCTTTGAAATTGTAATGAAAACTGACCTTTTCTAGTCCTTTGGCCACTGCTGAGTTTTCCAAATTTGCTGACATATTGAGTGCAGCACTTTCACAGCATCATCTCTTAGGATTTGGAATAGCTCAACTGGAATTCCATCACCTCCACCAGCTTTGTTTGTAGTAATGCTTCCTAAGGCCCACTTGCCTTCACATTCCAGGATGTCTGGCTCTACGTGAGTGATCACACCATTGTGGTTTTCTGGGACATTAAGATCCCTTTTGTATAGTTCTTCTGTGTTTTTTTGCCAACTCTTCTTAATCTCTTTGCTTCTGTTAGGACCATACTTTTTCTGTCCTTTATTGTGCCCATCTTTGCATGAAATATTCGCTTGGTATCTCTCATTTTTTGAAGAGCTCTCTAGTCTTTCCCATTCTATTGTTTTCCTCTACTTCTTTGCATTGATCGCTGAGGAAGGCTTTCTTATCTCTCCTTGCTGTTCTTTGGAGCTCTGAATTCAAATGGGTATATCTTTCCTTTACTCCTTTGCCTTCCACTTCTCTTCTTTTCACAGCTATTTTTAGGGCCTCCTCAGACCACCATTTTGCCTTTTTCCATTTCTTTTTCTTGGCAATTGTCTTGATCACTGCCTCCTGTATAACGTCACAAACCTCCATCCATTCAGGCACTCTGTCTATCAGATCTAATCCTTTGAATCTATTTCTCACTTCCACTGTATAATCATAAGGGATTTGATTTAGGTCATACATGAATGGTCTAGTGGTTTTCCCTACTTTCTTCAATTTAAGTCTGAATTTGGCAATAAGGAGTTCATGATCTGAGCCACAGTCAGCTCCTGATCTTGTTTTTGTTGACTGTATAGAGCTTCTCCATCTTTGGCTGCAAAGAATATAATCAATCTGATTTCAGTATCGACCTTCTAGTGATGTGCATATGTAGACTCTTGTGTTGTTGGAAGAGAGTGTTTGCTATGACCAGTGTATTCTTGGGCAAAACTCTATTGGCCATTGCCCTGCTTCATTCTGTGCTCCAAGGTCAAATTTGCCTGTTACTCCAGGTGTTTCTTGACTTCCCACTTTTGCATTCCAGTCCCCTATAATGAAAAGGACATTTTTTTGTGTGTGTTAGTTCTAGACGGTCTTGTAGATCTTCATAGAACCACTCAACTTCAGCTTCTTCAGCGTTACTGGTTGAGGCATAGACTTGGATTACTGTGATATTGAATGGTTTGTCTTGGAAATGAACAGAGATCATTCTGTCATTTTTGAGATTGCATCCAAGTACTGCATTTCAGACTATTCTGTTGACTGTGATGGCTACTCCATTTCTTCTAAGGGATTCTTGCCCACAGAAGTAGATATAATGGTCATCTGAGTTAAATTCACCCATTCCAGTCCATTTTAGTTCTCTTATTCCTAAAATGTTGACGTTTACTCTTGCCATCTCCTGTTTGATGCCTTCCAGTTTGCCTTAACATTCTAGGTTCCTATGCAGTATTGCTCTTTACAGCATAGGACTTGACTTGCAGTCACCAGTCACATCCACAGCTGGGTGTTGTTTTTGCTTTGGCTCCATCTGTTCATTCTTTCTGGAGTTATTTCTCCACTGATCTCCCATAGCATATTGGGCACTTACCAACCTGGGGAGTTAATCTTTCAGTATCCTATCTTTTTGCCTTTTCATTCTGTTCATGGGGTTCTGAAGGCAAGAATACTGAAGTGGTTTGCCATTCCCTTCTCCAGTGGAACACATTTTGTCAGACCTCTTCACCATGACCCGTCTGTCTCGGGTGGCCCTACATGGCATGACTCATAGTTTTCATTGAGTTAGACAAAAGTCCATGTGATCAGATTGGTTAGTTTCCTGTGATTGTGATTTTCAGTCTGTCTGCCCTCTGCTGGAGAAGGATAAGAGGTTTATGGAAGCTTCCTGATGGGAGAGACTGACTGAGTAGGAAATTGGTCTTGTTCTGATGGGCTTAGCCGTGGTCAGTAAATCTTTAATCCAATTTCTGTTGATGGGTGGGGCTGTGTTCCCTCCCTGTTATTTGACCTAGGCCAAACTTTGATGGAGATAATGAAGATAATGTTGACCTCCTTCAGAAGGTCCCATGCAGGCACTGCTATACTCAGTGCCCCCAACCCTGCAGCAGGCCACCGCTGACCCACCCCTCTGCCGGAGAGACCTGGACACTCACGGGCACGTCTGGGTCAGTCCCATGTGGGGTCACTGCCCCTTTCTCCTGGGTCCTGGTGCAGAAGGTTCTGTCTGTGCCCTCCAAGAGTCTGTTTCCCAGTCCTGTATAAGTTCTGGCGGCTCTATGGTGGGGTTAATGGGGACCTCCTCCGAGAGGGCTTATGCCATACCTAGGTCTGCTGCACCCCAGAGCCCCTGCCCCTGTGGCAGCCCACTGCTGACGCGTACCTCCATAGGAGACACTCAAACACAGTTCTGGGGGTCACTGTGGTGTCTCTGGGTCCTGATGCACACAAGGTTTGTTTGAGCCCTCTACGCGTCTCTGGCAGTATGGGGTTTGATTCCAAATGCGATTTCGCCCCTTCTACCAACTTGCTGAGGCTTCTCCTTTTCCCTATGGGTGTGGGGTATCTCCTCAAAGTTGCTCCAGCACCACGCAGCCACCACTCCATAAAATTCAATTGTATTTTATGAGTAATTTAGGTCTCATTGGCTCAGTTCATCTATATTTTGGAAGGTTTTCAAACTATCTTCAGTAAGAGCTATGTGAAGCTAGAAAATGAAACTGTGTAGAAATAATAAAAGAATTCCAATGAAACTTTACCTGTCAAATCAACCCTTTTATTCATATTTATTGAGTGTCTAGAACGTTCGCCGTGGAGAAAACTACTTATCATTCTCATGAGCTCCCTGTCGTGCACATTGTAGGCACCTAATAAAATTTTTTTTTCAATTGAAGTTTATGACCAAGATTTTCATAGTGAAGATTCCTTCTAATATATTCTCTAAATCTCTCCTTTTAAGAGTATATACCCAGTCAGAGTGGAGAAGTAGCAATTGCTGAGCTTTGTAGTAGCCAAAAGTGAACTTCATCCCTAGGTCTAATGACAGCTTCTTGGATGCAGCTCACGTGTGCTTCTCTCCTCTCTCTTTTTAAAGACAATCCCTAGGTCTGCATCCACTGCTGATTTTGCAGTTTTTACCAGTTAGGTCATATTGAGAATGATGACAGCATTAAAAATGAAGTGTTGGATTCTTCTTATCCTTTGCCACAAATCAGTAGAAAAGGAAGAGAAGAGGAAGTGGTCCATTGCTGTTGTTCTGCAACACTGAACTCACAGCTCTTTAAGAAATGGTGTGAAAGTTGTAAACATTGTATAAAAAATTCTTTGTCTACAGTGACATTATTACAGATGAAGAGAATGTGTGCTTATCAAGGTAATAATGCATCAAGTCATATCCAAAGAAGAATTAAATGAGAGATGTTTTGTCCTTCTACATGCTGTTCACTAATATGAGATTCAGGTTTTTTCACGTTGGTCAGACAGCCACTTTTAGTGCCATTAAATTATGTGTCACTTTTCAGTTTAGTTCAGTCGCTCAGTCGTGTCTGACTCTTTGCGACCCCATGAATCGCAGCACGCCAGGCCTCCCTGTCCATCACCAACTCCCGGAGTTCACTCAGACTCACGTCCATCGAGTCCGTGATGCCATCCAGCATCTCATCCTCTGTCATCCCCTTCTCCTCCTGCCCCCAATCCCTCCCAGCATCAGAGTTTTTTCCAGTGTCACATAATTAACCATTATTTTGAGTCTTGATACATGGGAAAAAATGAGGCTGGTACAGTTGTTTCTGAAATAATTAATAATTTTAGGTTTATCACTGAAATTGTAAATATTTCTGAATGAGCTTTTACAAAGGCCTGTTGTAGGCATCTCATCGTTTCCTGGCACCCTGCTTCTCTCAGCTTTTACCATTTAGAGCTTCTATTTGGACATTTACTCTCATGTCCTTCACTTCCTCAACTGGAATCTTGGCATAGGATTAGCATTACCAAAGCTTTCAGTCACATGGAACTAGAGTCACACACATTAACTGAGTTATCTGTTGGCTTAATTCCCCACTTATGCTCACATGGAAAGGGAATAACAATATGTGTGAAAGTTCTTTTACATATACTCCAGTGTATGTAACTATACGCCAGTACAAGCTCGGCTTCCCTGGTGGCTCAGATGGTAAAGAATCAGCTACCCACTCCAGTATTTTGCCTCTATGATTCAATGGACACAGGAGCCTGGTGGACTACACTCCATGGGGTCATAAAGAGTCAGACACCACTAATCAACTAACCCTTTCACTTTCCAGTGGAAGCTATGGCTATTACCAGTTCCCTATATTGGATTATTATGGTGACCTACATTGCTCTTAAAAAACTACTTTACCTTATCTCTCTCTTTCATGGTCTGTACAGCCCAGACTGTGAGGTTAATTGAACATCTAATTCTTACATACTAAAACTTAGATAGCTTCAGAAAACAAGCTTTTTAATCACGGTTTCGTGTTTCTTGCTGCTTCCACGAGAGGAGGAAGGCAAAGTTATTAACTAGTATTAGTGCTACTTTATGAAAATCCTAGAAAAATGTTAATGTTGCTTTTGGGTGTGCTTCCAGTGAATGAGTTGTTTATGTGAAATTTTGCCTGAATTGCTCATGAGGTTTTTTTTTTCCCCTCTACCTTGGAAAGAAGTGTTGCCAGAATCATGTTCCTTGTAATATTGTGACTTTGCTCCTGATTTTGTACTAAATTCAAAGATATAATCAGGTAGTGTTGGGTGAAAATTGTTGACATGGATATATAGAATCCTTTATCAAAATATTTAAATATAATATTCTAAATTACAAGTTTCTTTCCTGAATTAAAAGAAAACAAAAACCTAACAGTTTAATTTTCCCTTTTCTTTCACTTAGCCATGAAGGTAGGACTACAGATAAACCTTTTCATATGGATTCATACCTCACCTCATCTTGGTATTTCTAAGCCTGTTTCTTCCTGAAGTTTGTTTTACTCAGTCTTTTTTCTTTTCCAAAAGATGATTTCAGAAATTGAATTAGATATCTTATATCATAATTAATAATTTCCAGTTTATGTTTTCCTTATAAGGCTCTTCTAAAATGAAATGAAATACACATATTAACATATATGTTAATTTAATATATTAATATGTGATATATAAATATATATATTAATTTAACATATGCTGCATACATTTTTGACCTCTTTGCTCACCTATGTCTACCAGCTATGGCTGGGCATATGAGGGGCACAAAGCCCTCTGCCTTTATTTGTTGGGAGTTGTAATCTCCTTTTTGAGAAACTATTGGGTAATAACATTAATGGGTTGAAACAATTAGTTGGGTTGAAACAACAAATTAGAAATCCTTTTAAGACATACTGAAAGATTAAAACGACTTTAATGATCTTCATACATTATAGGAAAACACAGGAAAAAGCCTACAGTGCTAACTTAGAATGGACTTGGGAATAGATATATCTACCTTTGGAATCCTAGCACTGTTACTTAGCAGGCACAAGTTACACTTGCCTTTTTGCATTCTCATTTTGTTTTCTTTAAAAAGGTAGAGGTAATAAAAGGATCACCTTCCAGAGGTGTGTGAGGACTGTGTGGTATAACATGCACAACCACTCAATAGGCTCTTCATGCATGTTTGCCTTCTGGTTTTATTACCAAAGTCATTAAAAACAAGATTTTATGGAAATTAAGTAGATTTACAAAAATCAGAAAATTATAGGATAGAATAATCTTTCAGAAAGTTGGCTTATATGGCTTTTGTAGTTTACGCATGCCAGGCTTACTTAACTGTCAGATTTATTTTTAAACTTTCAATTTCCTCTCCTATCTCCAGGAAGCATGTATTTTTATTTTTCCACACAGTGTGTTGTCCTATTTATTATTCTGGACATGGGAATAAAGGCGTTCTTGGAAAAGTCTCGGTTATCTTTGCCATTCTCTTGTTACATCCTGTGATATCAGTAAGACAGGCTCCTTCAGGAGCTGTACAGTTTATGAGTCTGGAGTGTCATATAAAAAAGAAGTAACCATAACTTTCTGTTTTATAGCTGGAGGTTATATAAAGATTCTTGGTTGACTTTCATTTGAGATTGAGTATTTCGGTAATGGTTTAAAAGTGATATCCTGAATTATCATGTTGTTATTTTGTGTTCTTCTTATTTTCTTATTTGAAAGTCAAGAGCTCCTAATTAAAAAATGTAGATGTACTTTGTAAGTCTTGGAGATACACAGTATCCACCAAATCTATCCATCTGTCTTTAGTGGGTACATTTCAGGTACTCTGTTTAACTGTATTAACTGCATTTAAAAAATATGTAAATTTACCTCATGCCTGAAAAGATTCTTTTGTCATTTAACTTGCTAATTTCAGTCTTAGCTTAAGATGTAAGTTACTACTTTAAGATGAAAGGGTTCTCCCTGATGACTCAGATGGTAAAGAATCTGCCTATAATGTAGGAGACATGGGTTTGATCCCTGTATTTGGAAGATCCTTTGGAGAAGGGAATGGCAATCCTCTCCAGTATTCTTGCCTGGAGAATCCCATGGACAGAGGACCCAGTGGGCTAGAGTCCATCCAACAAACCCTTTACATCTAATTAGGTAGCCTTTCCTAATTTACACTGCAGTAAGAGAAATCTCCATGAAGTCAAAACTTTATTCCTTGCTTTATTCCTTGCTCATGTTCAGTGTTTTCTGAGGCTCCCTGTCATGTTTTTGTCCTGGTGGGACTCAAGCTGAAGGGCAGCCCTTCTCTAGGCCATGCCAAGAGGGTAGCAGATTGGACAAAAGAGATTGTGAGACCACGTGCTGGCTCTTACTTCTTCTGCTTTCAAGAGGCCCATGTCTCATCTCTCTCTCACTCATGTTTCATGAGCCATAAGTCACGTGGCCACTCTTGATAATGATGTGATGGGGAAGTATGGCTCCCTGCAGCAATGGGCCTAGTTTGTGGGGGAGGAGAGTAGCAAGAATATTTAGACAAAATTATAGTCTACCGCTTCGTCAGTAGTGCTATCATTACATGTTGAAATGGCCCTTCCTCTCCCTTAATTTGAAAACATCATATACTCACTTTTCAGACATATATTTAATAGTAACTATTACATGTTCCACATAGTTAATAATTCTAAGCACTTTCATTTTTAATTCCCATTTTTGATCAGCAGAAGTGTTTATCATAACTGATAGTCATTGAAAGTCATCTATATGCTAGGATTGTAGTAGCTGCTTTATGAATGTTATGTAGCAGCAGCAGCTCTACACAAAGAAGTGAAAATGGATTAAAAAGAACAGGAGGCCGAGAAGGGTTACAAAATTGGCGAAAACTCATGTAGCTTAAAATGGCAGAGCTGTGATCTCAGATCTTAGTTTTTGACTGATCTAGGAATTTATGTAGGACCAGTGGTCTTCAATTTCCAGGGAGCCATTTATTTCATAGGGAATTAAACTGTGCTAATTGAAATGAGTGTGAAGCTGTAAATGTGGTCCTCTGACTCTTAGGTAACTGGTCAAATAAAATCATTCCTGGTGGCCAGTATAGCTGACGTTGAGAAATGGGCTCTTAATGGATTAAATGCCATTATTTTGGTTATCTACTATGTTCAAATGAACAAATATTAATTTTACCTTGTTGTGGCTACTCACCACAATATGAACGAATATGCAGGAGTTGAAGTAAGGTTGTTTACTGATGAAGACTTTCTCATTTTAAAAATATTTTGCGATTATATTCCAGTTTGATTCTAGAGGAATCAACAACTTTTTTTCTATAAAGTAGTCCATCTTCCCAGTACTGCTGTTTTTCTGGATTCTAAAGCACTGTCACATGACTTGTGCTTGAAATTATGCTTACTATACAGCAATTTCCTGTTTGCAACAGAAGCCCAAAGAGTGAATTGGAAGTGTCCTCTTTGTATATAATTAATGCATAAGTGCTTCTTTCCCGGGATCAGTTATAAATCCAAGGGAGCTGTAACCTTTCTAAGATTTGAACATCCTAGACTGTTGAACATTGTGAATATCAGAAGATCTCTGGGGTAGAATATGTTTAATGTTTTGAATTTCTGTTAGAACAACATTAAATCCAGATATGGCAGAAGATACCCATGGGTATGAGGAAAGCAGTATCTTCTGAGTCATTGAGTAGCCATGTAAAAAAGAAATGTTTTTTTGGATTCTTGTTCCAAAATAATTTTCCTTTTGTCAGGATTTTAGTTACACTTTCAGGTGGGGATCATTTTTTATGCTGAGAAAGTCTCTTGGCCTTGGTCCCACTGTCCTGAATGGAATCAGAGTGGGCAGATGGGTTTCTGGGGAACCACAGAGCAGCATGCAAGTTTACTTTGGATTCTGGGGTTCTTGCCATACGTGTAAATTTCAAAGTGAAATGTTAACCTGTCTTAGCATCTCTAAGCCTTTACTGTTGATCTTGGCTATTGTTTAGTGACAGTTGTGCTAGCAGCAGTTGGAGAGTTTGCAAAGCTATCTGTAGCCTTGTTTTTAATATTCCTCTAGCTGTCAGTAAGTTGGACTTCAAAGCTATCATTATGAAGAAGTTCCATTAAAAATGAATTCTGTTTTAGATGAAATTCTTGGTCCAAGCAAGGGAAATATTATCATTTAACTTTTCCAGTGTCGACTTATGGGCTAGGAGTATGAACCAACATGGAGCTTAGAGAGACTGAAAGGAAGGTAGAAGGTCATAGTGTTGGGTCACTAGGGGGGCACAATTTTTTTTACCAAGCTTAAGTGTGATTCAAGAACCTGAGTATACTAGGAGTTAGTTCTGAGTGATAATGTTTTTCCAGGCAAGTGGATTTCTAGGAAACACAGTTAAGTAATGTTAAGCTCTGACCATTTTAAGAGTAAAAGAAAACCCAGCCTCCTATTGCTGTCTCTCTGACTGAAGCCATAATCTTACCCCAGGTTTCAGGTTCGGTTGCTAAGCATTAGCAGAGATGGAAGATACTAGATAGTTCCAGAAGAGGTATCCTCCAACAGATTCTAAAGGCTTCCCCAGGAATGTCTAGTTACAAGAAGTCCTCCCCCACCACCCATTGACGTATAGGTCAGCAGAAAGTATATATCAGCAGGATGTATAGGTATCCAGCAAGTGGCCAGTATTTACCGGCATAGGGCGGGGATGGAGGATTCATTCAAAGCCAAGTGCTAATTCACAGAGTGCTTCACATATATTAGAGGATTTCTGAGTGTCCAACAGTGAATGCATTTCATAGTAGGGTCCTTGTCCCACAAGAGTTCAAAATCATAGGTCTGGTCATGAATCAGGGAAACTTTAGGGAAAATGTAGCAGTAGCCCAAAAGAAGGCAATGGCAGCCCACTCCAGTCCTCTTGCCTGGCAAATCCCATGGACAGAGGAGCCTGGTAGGCTACAGTCCATGGGGTCGCAAAGAGTCGGACACGACTGAGCAACTTCACTTTCACTTCTCACTTTCATGCATTGGAGAAGGAAATGGCAACCCACTCCAGTGTTCTTGCCTGGAGAATCCCAGGGATGGGGGGGCTTGGTGGGCTGCCGTCTATGGGGTCGCACAGTCTGACACGACTGACGTGACTTAGCAGCAGCAGCAGCAGGAGTGTCAGGAAGAATGTCTCCCTGTGCATGGATGTTGGGTGATGCAAGAAAGCAGCAGGTGAACCAGGACCTTAAATGATATGAGGAGCACTGCCTCTTGGAAGTTGACCCTAGGACTGTAGGAGAGTCCTGCTAAGGTACTGATCATCTAAATCAAGGTTGATCGAGGCACAGAAGCTGAAAGTCAGTGTGTGCAGGGACCCCTGCTGTGATTGGTTGCCATGGACACAAAGAACACACTGACTCTAACAACTTCCCTGGTGGTCTAGTGGCTGGGAGTTCTCCTGCCAACGCAGAGTACCTGGGTTTGACCCGAGAAGACCCCACATGCCTCAGGGCCACTAACCCGATGCACCACAACTACTAAGCCTGTGGAGTGCAGCAAGCCTTCCCTGCAGCAAGAGAAACCAGCAGAATAAGAAGCCCGGCACCACAGTTAGAGAGAGCCCTCATGGAGTAACAAAGACCCAGCACAGTCAAAAATAAAGGAGTGAACAAATAAAATTAATGCAGGAAGAAACTCTTTCTGTTGTCTTCAATTAAAAAAAAAGAATACACTGACGCTGTACTAGATCTAGCAGGCAGATACCGGGCATGTCTATAGCTCATCTCCTAAGGTAGATCCTTAAAACAATATGAATAAGCAAAACAATTTACCATTAAAAAAAAAAAAGCTGATAGGAAATTATGTTAGTTCAGTGCCTAGTGCTCTCACTAGTCAACTGTTTTTTGTTTGACTGTACTGATCTCTGCTAGGTTGTTGTATGTTAAGAAAACATTATACAGTGACACTGTTAATAATTCCACTTCAAAATAAAATATATATATATATATCTTTCAAATGAAGAAATGGAGTATTTGAAAATATCTTAAATTGATGATGATGATGTTTTGTCCAGAACGCTTACAGTTTTACCTGCATAATAGTGGAATTACATGAAGATAATGATGGAACTGGATGATTCAAAGGAGAGAAGAGTGAAGGAGATAGAACAAACCACAGATTCTAGAAACCTCAATGCATGATTTCCCCTTACTCTAGTAGGAACACTCTCATCATTGCACAAAGTCATGAGGCTTAGTCAGATTAACAGAACAATGGAAGAACAACAATCTTAGAAAATTTTTAAAATTCTGTTTCAATGGTATGTTTTTCAAAATTGGCAGCTTACACACCTATTAACATTTTAAACTCAGTTATATCAACTTCATACTTTACTTTGAGAAACCCTATGCTATACCTTGCAGAAACCTGAAAGTACTTAGAAAATTATTTTGACACCACTTTGGGAATTCCAGTGTCTCTCACCAAAGAAGGAGTGACTGAAGACCATGATAATTCAGCAACACCCTAAAGATCATCTGTTTCTATCTACTGCACTGCAACTATCAACTCCCAGCCTTTCTGACATTCGATGCATGTTCTTTGACCTCTTATCATGGAAAATGTTCAAAATATGACTATTTCACATATAAACAGGGATAACTGCTACAAAGTTCTTGATCGACAGAACTCTTCCTCCTTAAAATCCCACTCATTTCTTCAAATTTTTTATTCTTCAGTTCAGTTCAGTCGCTCAGTCGTGTCCGACTCTTGGCGACCCCATGAATCACGGCATGCCAGGCCTCCCTGTCCATCACCAACTCCCGGAGTTCACTCAGACTCGCGTCCATCGAGTCCGTGATGCCATCCAGCCATCTCATCCTCTGTCGTCCCCTTCTCCTCCTGCCCCCAATCCCTCCCAGCATCAGAGTCTTTTCCATTGAGTCAACTCTTCGCATGAGGTGGCCAAAGTACTGGAGTTTCAGCTTCAGCATCAGTCCTTCCAACGAACACCCAGGGCTGATCTCCTTCAGAATGGACTGGTTGGATCTCCTTGCAGTCCAAGGGACTCTCAAGAGTCTTCTCCAACACCACAGTTCAAAACATCAATTTTTCAGTGCTCAGCTTTCTTCACAGTCGAATTCTCACATCCATACATGACCACAGGAAAAACCATAGCCTTGACTAGACGGACCTTTGTTGGCAAAGTAATGTCTCTGCTTTTGAATATACTATCTAGATTGGTCATAACTTCCCTTCCAAGGAGTAAGCGTCTTTTAATTTCATGGCTGCAGTCACCATCTGCAGTGATTTTGGAGCCCCCAAAATAAAGTCTGACACTGTTTCCACTGTTTCCCCATCTATTTCCCATGAAGTGATGGGACCAGATGCCATGATCTTTATTCTTAAATGCACAGTTTTTGGCTAATTGACTGTTGCTCACTGTGGGCATGACTGTTTTACTTTTAGTGTCACACATTTTTAGAAACTATTCATATTGAAACAATATGCATCTTGCCTCTGCATTTCCATGATGCCATTTATTGAATGCTCATTGGCTTATTCACAATACTGCATTATCCATTGTTCTTTCCCTGAATACTGACTTCTAGTGGCTCCCTCAGAGGTTATTCTTATAAACACTAACAACCATGAAAGGACATCTTACTCAGAACATGGAGGAAAATGTGAACCATAATTTGTTTCCTATCTACTATTTAAATTTACTGTCTAGAGTGTGAACTGAAAATAACATATCTATCTTTGTTATATCTTTTCATGAACTCCTTAGACCATAGTCAGTGTGTTCCTAGATTGTGATTATTTTTAATGTAGACTGTGTCCTTACCTTATCCACAAGGCCATCCCAAGGGTGGGAGTGATGAAAACTTTGATAGAGAGAGAAGTTTCCGCTTCATACAAAGAATACGTCTCCTTTGTCCATACAGCTTAGGACGGACTGGGGAAGCAGCTCAGTAGGCAGTAAGAGAGGATATTGATCACAGTGACTCATGAGCATTAGGGAAAAAGGCCTTTGAGAGGATGGATATGAGCACCACTAGAGAACGTTCAGCATGGGGCCTGCAAATGGGGACTGATGGCAGCCCTGGATGCAGAGGGTAAGGAGCCACAGAGTAAAGACTGCACGCTGCCACTCCTGCTACCCTTGAGTGCCATGGACCAGCAGTGTCACAGAGTTGGAACATGGGTGAACTGATGCATGAGCCATGGAGCTCAAAGTAGCCCAGACCTTTGGTTGCTCACATTCTGAATTTGCCCTCTATCCAACATGAGTAAACATTCAAAATCGGTTATGTGTGCACAACTCTTATGACCTAACCTTGCACAACCTTATGAAAGAAATAGTGCACTGACCGGTATGAGGGATTCCTTGCCAGGCTACTCCTGGAATAAGGGCAAGGTCACTAAGTCCTGGAATAGGTGTGGGTCCCTCAATAAAAGCATTGCAGAAGACCTCAAACGGAGGAAAGAGGGAAAGTTCCCATGAGGTTCTGGTCTGAGTTTGAGGTACCACAGCTACCTAGCACTGTAGACCCTGGCCAGCTCCAGGCACTAGAGAGGGACTTTTTAAGACAATTTCAGTGTTTAGTTATGCAAGAGGAGTAAGTTCTAGAAATTTGCTATACAGCATATTATTAACCTATAGTTAATAATATTGTATTGAACACTTAACATTTGTCTAGAGGATAGATCTCACATTAAGTGTTCTTAGCACACATACACACACGCACGCATGCACGCACACGCACACACACGCACACACACACGCACACACACACACACACACACACAAGAGGAAGGAAACTTTCAGAAGTGATGGATATGTCTGTTTGTGGTGATGGCTTTCTGGCTTTATGCATATGTCCAGGCTCGTGAAGCTATGTATATTAGCTATGTATAGTTTCTTTGTATATCAATTATACCTCAATAAAATTATTTTAAGAACAGAGGAAAATTTCAGACAAGGCACTTCAGATGTAGGAGCCCCTGAATCCTGGGGCTCAAGATGGGGGCCTCACTTGCCTGTTTGTAAAATGTGGTACTGCACATTAGAGCTGTTTACTCATGTAAACAGTTTTCTTTCCAGTTCTGAGTCTTTTCTTATCCTTTACAATCTCTTCAAATATTCCCACAAGAGAATGAATGCCTCCTGAAGTATAACAGCACTGTAGATGCTGCTGTTTTATATGTGTAACCGTCTGTACACAGGCACTGTCCTTCCTAATTAACTTGTACATACTGGCATTTTCATTGTTTATACGTTTGCTTGGTATTCATGCCCTACGTAATGCAGCCTGCTCAAAATCAATAAAATCACCCCAATTGTCCCTCATCAAATGCAAATATTACCACATAGGCCACCATTGTTATTTTGGTATATGTTTTAAGATGCACCCAGAGGACCCTGGGCATTTTGTTACTGGGACCAGTCATTGGTTATTTTGAAAGGAAGATAGAAATGAACTACTCATATCTGTTTAGGGATTTAAAGACAAATTTAATCCTGAGGTGTTTTAAGATCCCTTTAATCAAGTTGCAAAAAATCCCATGGATGGAGGAGCCTGATAGGCTACAGTTCATGGGGTCACAATGAGTCGGACACGACTGAGCGACTACACTTTCACTTTCTTTCACTTCAGTTGATTTGAATGAGATTAATTTTCTTCATTTCATGGGATTAAAAGACTTTTATTAAATTGGTTTTACACTGTTTTTAAACCTAATAAAATAGTGTTGTTAGCTGTTGGGAAGGAAGACATTTTCTTCTACTCTTTTAGGTTCTTCTGGCTGGCTTAGGAATTAAATTGACATGAGACAGATCATGAGAGAACATCCATCAAATGTTTAATAACGAGTATACATGGGAGAGACCCAGGAAGACTAACTAGGCAAAATGGCCAAAGCCCTCACCTTAAATGCCATTTCAACTAAAGCCAGAAGAGAATGTCAGGGGTTGTGGCTTGGGACTTCACTGAAGAGGAAGGCAGTTCATATGGAGATGGAAAAACAAATGTTTGGTAAACAAATATTGGCTGGTCGACGCAGAAACAACTGGACACATAGGGGAATTTTAACAAGCAGACTTTGCTAGATTCCTCCTGGTCTACCACACATAGTTCATACTCTAGTTATCTATGGTATTAGTTTCTTTCTTGGAATAAGTTCTTTATGTACATTCTTTTAGGCAGGTAGGGGGAAGGCCACAGGGTCTTCCTGAGTCTGTGGTCTTTGATTATTTTCAGCTTAAAATAATCCTCATGCAAAGAGACACATTTTGGGATGGCAAAGTTTGACCTTCCACATGGCATTATTGCATCTTATTCTGCTTTAACTATTTTATCATCTTAATTCAGAGGTCTACCTCTGAGTTAGCTAATGGACCTCTCATTTACAAATGGAATGAGTAGGTACATAAATTTCTGCATATTCATGTCCGTGTATAAGTGACATTTGTGAAAGCAAGTCTGGGTCATTGTTTTGGAAGCTATCCCAGTTCATGTAACATATACCGCATCCAGGAAGTGTCTGCATATGTATGCATCGGCAAGCCAGTCTTCCCATGCCCTCTTGTAAAATCTCTTAATGGTATGTTCTCAATTATGCTAGGTTAGGAAACCTGCTTAAAAGTTTTCATGAACATAAAACATTATGAAGGCTATTAAATTGAACAAACTGGTGTTTGGAAAGTGGAAATCCCCAGAAATCCTCATATTTAAAACGTTCTTTATTCACATCTTGTTGGACGAGCCTAGCAGGTTCATGCCCGGAGCCCAGGGAAGACTTCTGCCAACAGTCTTGCTGCCAGACCTGAAGCCTTTAGTCTCCAAGGTTCGTTGACCTTTCTGAGACCCTCGGCCACAAATCTCTTTTCCAGCCACCTTAGCCTCAGCTCTGTGCTCCTCTAAATATCAGTGTCAGCTGCTTTGCCCATGACTCCAGATTGTTCACTGATCAGACTGTTAAGAACTCATTGTGGAAGGGTCTATAGTGTATAGGTGTCACGTGACAATTACTTGGGCTATGATGATAAATAATGTATTTCAAAGTGGTGCCTTTGAAGATCACATTCTGCTGCAGGGGAAGTCTAGTTACAAAAGAAGGTGATACTTTTAAAACTATAGAAGCAGAGACTTTTAAAAATATAGAAGCAACCGCAGCTGACTGTGTTTCAGGCATTCAGTTAAGATGGTTTTTAAGCTAAGTCAGGAAGGAAAGAAGAAAAGAGCCATGCAAAAAAAGGAGTGGCATGATCAAAGGCATGCGGTTCTGAAAGAACGCAGGACCTTGGAAGGACAGTGTGGATGGAGCCAAGAGTTCATGCACGAGCTGGTAAGAACTGATGATGGAGGAAGAAAGGGAGAGCTGATTACAGTGGAAGAAAAGGAAATTCAAGAGGGGCACACAGACTACGAATAGAGGGAAGGCCAACAGTGAAATCGGATGAAACTGACTAGATAGGAAGAGGATACCAAGATCAAAGAAAGAGAGAAGAGGAAGAGCCGGGGGAAGAATGTAACATGGAAATAAGAGGAAAGTGTAATGGAAGACGAAAGAATCGCGGATGAACTCTGAAGGAAGGACATGAAACCCAGTGCGATGTACAGTGTGTTCTGAGTGTCCGAGCTGGATCTGTTTTAGCTGACTGGTTGAGGAGAAATGGCCATAGTTTGAGGAATGTAAGTGATGGGAGGAAAAGGAGACGTTGAGTGGTCGAATTTGTTGAAGGAGAACAGAGAGTAAAGGGGTGGAAATGGAAGCCTTATACAGACAGGCTACTTTTTGCTACTAGATAGAGAAACTTAGATCACTTTTATCACACAAGGGAGAAGAGCTAGAGGAAGGGAAGAGGGTGCAGAGACAGGAAATAGAAGAGATGGTAATTACTTTTAAAGGAGGTGTGGAAAATCTGTCAATTCCTTTTACACATCAACACCACCATTTTCTCTTTCTCCATTTCCTTTCCAAGTGAAACTTAACTCCCCTTTTGGCAGAACTCTAATCCACCAACAAAGCTATTCCTTTAATCTCCGTCTCAGAACCTGGCTCAGCATTTCTGTTAGTGACTGGCCCTTTCATTCCCAAGTTATCATGGCCTCATACATATTCATCAACTCACTGTCTAAAATGGATAATGGCCAAGAGAATGTTTTTAACATTCAAAGAGAACGGTTTTTTGTATAAAAAACATATTGATAGAGCCGAAGAAAGTAAAAAACAGGATAGCCACATGGCCTTAGAACAAATGCCTTAAGTGCTCTAAGTTTCAGTCTCCTCCTGCTTTTTAAAAAATATATTTTTTTATTTTTATTTTTTTACTTTACAATACTGTATTGGTTTTACCATACATTGACATGAATCCATCACAGGTGTACATGAGTTCCCAACCCTGAACCCCCCTCCCTCTTCCCTCCCCATATCATCTCTCTGGGTCATCCCAGTGCACCAGCCCCAAGCATCCTATATCCTGTATTGAACCTAGACTAGTGATTTGTTTCTTACATGATAGTGTACATTTTTCAATGCCATTCTCCTGAGGCTTGATCACGCCTTTGCGTATGCCATGGCATTCTCCCAAATCATCCCACCCTCTCCCTCTCCCACAGAGTCCAAAAGTCTGTTCTTTACATCTCCAATACAGTATACTAACACATATATATGGAATTTAGAAAGATGGTAATGATAACCCTGTATGCGAGACAGCAAAAGAGACACAGATGTAAAAAATATATTTTTTTAGAAGAGTTTCAGGTTTACAGTAAAGTTGGGACAGGCACAGAATTTGGCTCTATGCCCCTGACCCATAGTCTCCCTCATTATTAGCATCACTCACCAGAATGGTACACTTTTTACCAAAGATGAAGCCACATTAGGGCGTCATAATCACCCAGAACCCTTAATTTACTGAAAGGTTGACTTGATGTCGTTTGTCCGGTGGATCTGAAAAACTGTATAATGACATATATTCATCACTAAACTATCATATCGTGTATATTAATTGCCCTAAAATTCCTCTATGCTTTGTCTGTTCATCTCCCTTTCCTTTAATTCCATGAAACCACTGATCTTTCTATTGTCTTTCTATCTAGTTTTTCTTTTTCCAGATTGTCCTATTGTTGACAATATATACCATTCTCAGATGGACTTCTTTCACTTAGTAATATTTAATTAAGTTTCCTTCATGTCTTTCGTGGCTTGATAGCTCATTTTCTTTTCTTTTTTTTTCTTTTAATTGAAGTATACTTGCTTTACAATCTTGTATTAGTTTCTTCTGTACAGCAAAGTAAATAAGTTACATGTACACACACACACATATATATATATCCCAGACTATTTATGTTTTTCTTCCCATTAGGTCACCACAGGATAGCTAATTTTCTTAAAATGCTGAATAATACTCCATTGTCTAAATGTACCACAGTTTGTTTATCCATTAATCTGCTGAAGTACATCTTGATTGCTTCCAACTTTTGTCAATTGTGAATTAAACTTTTGCAAAAATTCCGTGTGCAAGTTTATGGGTGGATATAAATTTTCAACTAATTTGGGTAAGTACCAAGGAGAGTGATTGGTGATTGCATGGTAATAATATGTTTATTTTATTTAAAAGTTATATTCAATTGGAGGATAATTGCTGTACAATATTATGTTGGTTTCTGCCATACAGCAACATGAATCAGCCATAAATATAGATATAGCCCCTCCCTCTTGAGGCTCCCTCCAACCTGGTTTGTTTCATTCTATCAAACTGCCAAATTGTCCTTCATAGTGGCTGTGCCATTTTGTATTTGTACCAGTAGGCCATGAGAGTTTCTGTTAACTCCATATCCTAACATTTGGTAGTGTTAGTGTTTCAGATTTGGGGCATTCTAACAGGTATGTGATAGTATCTTGTTTTAATTTGCATTGCCCTGATGACATATTTGTGGAACATCTCATATGCTTATTTGTCATCCATATATTCTTTAGTGAAGTGTCTCTTAAGCTCTCCCCCCACTTTTTTTTTTCTTTATCCCTTTTGTTTTAAAGTCTATTTTATCTGATATGAGTATAGCTAATCTCATTTTCTTGTGGTTTCTATTTGCATGAAATATCTTTTACTATCCCCTTACTTTGAAGTTGTGTCCTTCACTCTGAAGTGAGTCTCTTTTAGGCAGCATATTGTAGATTCTTATTTTTTAATCCAATCTGATACTTTATGTATTTTGATCCACTTTTAAAAATTGCATAGGTTTCTTATTATTGAGTTTAAAGAGTTCTTTGTGTATTTTGGGTAGCAGTCATTCATCAAGTGTGTCTTTTGCAGTACTTCCTCCCCCCAGCCCCTGGCTGTGGCTTGTTTTCTTCACAGACTAGTCTTTGATTTTAATGAAGTCCAGCTTATCATTGATTTATGAGTCATGCCTTTGGTGTTGTATCTTAAAAAATGCATCACCATACTCAAGGTCATTGGGTTTTCTCCTATGTTGTCTTCTAGGAATTTTATAGTTTTGTGTTTCACATTTATGACTGTGGTCCATTTTTAGTTAATTTTGTGATGGGCATAAGGTATGCCTCCTCTTATGGTTAAAAATGATAACTTTGTATAGCTTCTATCTAAGATGTATTCCAGATAAAAATTTAAGGATGCTAAAATTAAGCAATTAATCATTTTATGAAAAGGGATGAAATGGCTAGTAGGAAGTTTGGTGGAAAGTTGGGGGTTACATGGATAGGTTCCAATCTTGCCTTCTCATGTGGTCCCTACCTCAGTTTCTTGAACTCAGTCTCAGTTTTGACCTCTTCATAGTGGTTACCCATAGTTTCCTACAGGACTGTTGTGAGAGCCACATGTGATGATCTGGGTAAAAAAGCCAGCACCAATGTGGCACATGATGGGTGCCTAATGAATACCTGTGATTATCTTCTTCCTCAAGTTAATTTTGCTCAATGGCAATGACTTTTCCCCAAGAAAATACTAGTAGCAGTATTAAATGAAAATTTCTTGTGAGCAGTGCATTGTTTTAAGTCTTTTACATAAATGAATCTATCTAATCTTTAAAAAACTCTTTGAGGTAGGTAGGTATTATTTTCATTACCATCTCATGGTTGAGGAAACAGGCATAGAGATGTCAAATAATTTGCTAGGGTCACTCATATAGTAACGAACTAAGCCCAGATTGAAATCCAGGCAAGTCAAGTCCAGAACCTGTATTTTAAACTTCTACATATAGTTGCTGCTTATTTATGAAATAATTCTTCGCAAATATGTTTTTGATATACACTAAATTTGATATAAGGCTTAGCAGTAAATGGCTTCCAAGCTTTCAAATATTATTTCTAATACAACGTCAGACATATGTAAAATGCCCAGTTTGTCGTTAATAACTAACAGAAGAACACAGATCTCAGAGCAGTCATGCCATCTGTCAGAAGCATTTTCTGATAGCGCAGTAGTTGCTGTATTTGAAAAGAGGAATGTTGACCTGTTTTATATGGTTACCCAGATAACTACTTCAACATCTGAGACTTTTTCTGTACATTTCCTTGACTGAGAGTAAACAGTATATTCATAAAAGAAAAGTAACAGGAGTGTTTGAAGAGACAATTCTGATTATGGGTTAATAAACACGAATTACTGGACTTTTATAAATTAGTAAAGGAAAACATCGAGCTGTTAGAATAATTTAGTAATAATCTCAACTGAAATGGTTTATTTTTATAATTAAGGTCTTTCATGCCAGAGTTTGAAATATACTGCCTGGAAAATCCCATGGACGGAGGAGCCTGGTAGGCTGCAGTCCACAGGGTTGCTAAGAGTTGGAGACGACTGAGCGACTTCGCTTTCCCTTTTCACTTTCATGCATTGGAGAAGGAAATGGCAACCCACTCCAGTGCTCTTGCTCAGGGATGGGGGAGCCTGGTGAGCTGCCGTGTATGGGGTCGCACAGAGTCGGACACGACTGAAGTGGCTTAGCAGCAGCAGCCATTATAAAAACTTAGATTTCTCAACAAGAAAGTGATTTTTAAAAGTTAAAGTGATGACTATAAGACATTGAGTATATCCTATACTGATTTTTCCCAAACAACCTGGTAGTGAGTATTATTAATTAAAAAACTGTCAGTTCCTGTTTCAAGATAGTAACCTCTCATCAGTACATCTAGTCAAATGAATGTTTGACCAATAACTAGGGTATTCAGGTAAATTTCTTTTGAAAAAATGAAATTAAAGAAATGAATAAGAAGGAGAAATTTTTAAAGAAGTTGATAAGTTTGGATCTGGCTATGTTTTATTGAGAAATACCAGCAGGAATATGAAAAGAGAAGACATAAGAAAGTTGCTTATGCTAAACTTCTAGATTTTTGTTGTCATCAAAATATTATGAGCCTGGGAACAATGGGCTTTCTCTAGTTTATAAGAAAGAATATTGGTATTGAGGACAACATTTATAGGAGTGGGAAAATCATAATTGGGAAAGTTAAATCCCTGTAGAAGGAGAGTAAATTGTCAGTTGGCAGTCTTAGAGATGGAGCAATTCTGAATGAAGTGAGGTCTCTGCTGAAGTAGCCTTGGACTTGGATGTCACTGGGATTGACTGAGCATGTCAAAGAAGTGGACCAGTCAATAAACTGTCCTCCCAAGTAACCAGACAGTGTTATTTAGTAGGAACTTTGGATTGGAAAAGACCCTGATTCTGGGAAAGATTGAAGGCAGGAGGAGAAGGGGACAACAGAGGATGGGATGGTTGGATGGCATCACCCACTTGATGGACATGAGTTTGAGCAAGCTCTGGAAGTTGGTGATGGACAGGGAAGCCTAGAATGCTGCAGTCCATGGGATCGCAGAGTTGGATGTGACTGAGCTGCTGAACTGTAATGAACTTCCCTGAACTACTTAAGAGCTCTTGAGAAACAGACGTAGAAAGTTGAATTTGACTTAGAGAGGAGAGGGCTTGCCTCAACAGTTGCCAAGAGCTTCAGATCTAAGTAGTTAATGATAGCCTAGCAATCACACCTGTACCCCTTCTGGAGCCTGCCATCTACTCTTCCTTGCTTTTATATATGAAGCACTGGATTTAAGTTTATCCCAGGATATGATAAAGTATGAAAAGTTAACACTATATATTCAACATTGGTACCTACTAATAATACCTATTAATAATAATATGTATCATTCTTTTATGTTGTTCCAGACACTGTGCTGAGGGCTTTGCATGATGATCTCCTTTAGACCTTACCTCAACCCTGAATTTGATATCATTAGCTTTATTTACAGATGAGAATTCTCAATACAGATGCGAATTTAGAGAGGTGGTATCATTTGCTCCAGGTGACATTGCTAATAACATGGGGCAAAACTAGTATTCCAACTTGGGTATGTCTAATCTCTTAAGTTATACTGATTCTGGGAAGGCTTTTCAAAAACTTTGAATGTTTTATACTCTGAGCAACAGATGATAAAAACACAAAGATGATTTCAAAATAATAGAAGAAATTAAGTTTGAAATCTTTTAATTAGGAAAAATCAGCCACTAACCACCAACCAAGTGTTTTTATTCATGAATCTTTGATTTTGACTGTACCTGTCACTCCTTTTATGAATATATGTCTTTCTATAAGGAAATATCAGAATCAAATCCTTGCTCAGGTTGATGATAAATTGTGTTAACACTGATGTTGACTTCACTGAGAAAAATCAGTAAGGAGATTCTAGCAATTTTCATATTGAAACCTGAACTGAGGTTTTTTTTTGGGGCGGGGGGCTATCCTTTTAAATTTCAGTTCTTCTCAGTTTGAGAGTTTCTATTTCAATGGGTAAACTCAAAGTCACATGAGAAACTGTTTTAAAAGGAAAATCCTTGATGGTTCAAGCAGTTGGACTCTGTGTTGAATTCTTACTGAGGTTTAGGATGACTGTTGATGGCCGAAATGAGCTTGTGGGACACGCATGTTACATGATAGCACTCAGACCTGGCTTAATGAACTAAGCAGATTGCTGGTCTTTACTACCAGCTGTTCCAGCCTTCTATAGTTGTTTGCATTATGACTCTTCATGAACAACAGATAAATTTGGACATTTCAATAGCAGATATGTTACATGAAGAATTTGTAATGCTGAAAAAATAGGCTACTTTCTGACATTCTTTCATTCCCATATTTAATCATCTGAAACGGCAGAAACAGATGAGTTCTCCTATTGGCTACAAAGCTATCTGCTGTCATAGATATGACATCATTATGGAAGATACATGTCTGGTTGCCATGTCATTCAGTAATAAATAATCAGAAATTGTTTTCCCCCAAAGTGTTGTTTATTTACTGTATCACCTTATCAGAACTCCTTTTGCTCAAATCATCAGTTTTTTGTGGTTTTCTCCAGTGATCATCCTCAGTGTTTTAAAAAAAAGTATTGGAATTATTGTAGACAACAGCAAAAAGGCTGTAACTGTTACCACCAAGGTTTCAAAAGAAAAGCAATATAAACAACAGCATCTTCCACTGGAATATTCTATTTGATGTCTCTATTAGTATGGTTGTTGCAAGGTGTTCTATAATTTTAAATAAAATTGACTGTTAAGTCATTCTGTCTATTAATTCACAGCTATTTATCAAATACAAAGTGCTAGTAAGTAATACTTCCTTACACATGTTGGAAATAAATAATCTCTGGTTCCGTAAAGTGGAAATATAGATTGTCCCAATGGAGTTTAAAACCTAGTTGGAGAGTCAGACAATAAATGAGATACATAAGTAAACTATATAATGTTAGATGGTGATAAGAGCTATGAAGAAGTACAAGGTGAGAAAGACAGAGAATGCTGTTGAGGAGTATGGGGAGGTGCAATTTAACAGATTAGTTATCAAACATTAACTCTCAAATCTGTTTTTTGACAACTTTATATTTTTTATGTACACTGGTATTTTTCCCAGTGTACATAATGTGTAACTTTGATATATTCTTCTACTTAATTGTGTAATTATACTATATACTATTTTTGTATTTATGTCAGCCAACCCCTGCTGTTATGTTAATGAACAGAAAATAAGTGGGATTTGGCAGATTAACAAGCTGCTCTTCTTTCTTAGGAGCTGTAGGCATTAGATATGATTATTCTGCAATTAATCACTATTATACTTTGTATTATGTTGCCAAAAACTCTGTTTTTATTGTACTTAACTTGGCTGTTAAGCACATGATGAGAAATTCATCATGGGTTAAAAATGCTTGCGTTCACACAACAGTTTTACATTAATATTACTGAATTAATATGAATGAAACAATTTTCTTGAGAATTACATAGCAGTTTCCAGGTGTGATGTTCATGCTCTGGTGAACAGCGTACATAGTTGCCTGCCTAGTTATAGAGACTAGAAAGAATAAGCATGTCATCTTCTACTCAGAAGGTCAAATGGTTATATTCTCACACACTTGGAAAGACATAGTAGGAAGTGTCTGCAGGTATCCAGTCATTGCCCTCCTTTGATTCACTTCCATGAAGACATAGAGTGGACTTTATTAGCTTTCATAAGTTGATGCTGGTCTAGTCTTACTTTTCTGAATAATCACTGCTCAATCAGCAATGTACAATAGTGTATTCAAGGCATTTCTTGGAGAATATTATTTTGACGTCACTGCCCCAAATATTTATCAAAAGCTAGAATGAAAAAAGGAGTCTTTATGGAAGATTCCTTGAGGGAGGTGCAGATTATCTACCCTTCTAGACTGATAATTGCAAACTTAAAGGACTAGAGTGGCCAAGAGAGTAACAGAATTGAATGAAGGCAAGTATGTGA
The DNA here is from genome assembly GCF_014754425.2 of Oryx dammah. Lineage (NCBI taxonomy): Eukaryota > Metazoa > Chordata > Mammalia > Artiodactyla > Bovidae > Oryx > Oryx dammah. The sequence continues at coordinate 109,693,382 of NW_024070213.1, read as the reverse complement.
CCTGTGGCCTCCTGGAGGTCACATGCACTTCTGAGAGACAGTTAGTCCTCATTCCATAAAGCACACTTTTTGAAGGTTGATTTCTGGAACCAGATGACCACTTTAAAACCATGCATTTAGTCCTTCAGTTAAAATGGGCTGGTATCTGATTAAAATACCCAAACCACATTTTTTCCAATCTGTTAAAATTTTCTGAATTCTAATATATTGTGAATCTAACAGTCTACATTAAGGAAGTTAAAAAAATGATTATGAAGTATGCAGTTCTATTTATTTATATATCACAGATTAATCCTATGAGGATCCTTGGGAGAAATTTCTGTCTGTTCTTAGTACCAGGATTAGTTGAGCTTAGAAGCTCAGAGTTTCTACTCTGAACAAGTGGGTTATTTTCCTTATGAATAAAATAAGTAAGTTTGTTTCATTCTATACCAGGAGCTCCTGACTTTAGACATGGATATTTCACCTAAAAAAGTCTCTCTCTTTGTCAATTTGAGCTGTCTCTTGCAAAGTTAATTTAAATTCATGACCAAGCTCTAACCAATGAATTTCATCTCGCAAGATATACTTGTCTATCAGCTTCACTCCTGACTTTATCTTTATCTTTCTTATTCTTATTTTCCCTCTGATATCTTTCCTCATCCATTTATTTAAAAATTTGTATTTTGTTTTAGTTCATATGACTATATAGAGCACCTTAGAACTTTTGGAAAATGTAAGGTTGAAAATAAATGAATAACCAGTTTACAGAATCTGTACTGGTTGACATTTTTCTTAACACAATAGCATTGCATACCAGTATATTATGAGGTCAAACACAAATATCCCTATTTTTGTTGGGGTTTCCTTGGTGGATCAGATGGTAAAGAATCTGCCTGCAATGTGGGAGACCTGGGTTCAAAACCTGGGTTTGGAAAATCCCTTGAAGAAAGGAATGAGGAAAGGCTACCCACTCCAGTATCCTTGCCTAGAGAATACAATGAACAGAGGAGCCTGGTGAAATATAGTCCGTGGGATCACTAACAGTCTGACACGACTGTTACCAAGCATAATTAAATAATAATACCCAAATATTTACATTTGACATGAACTGATGATTACTAGATGGTCCTTATAATGCAATTTTAAATAAGACCATTATTCACTTTCTGAAGTTTGATAAGAGAGGTAAGTTTACATCTAATGCTGGAAGTGGCATGTCAACAGGTGTTTGTACTTGTGTGTATACATTACTGCCACTAGCCCATTTGCTAACTTTCTGTGATTTTAAAAAAGGGACATTCTGTCCTCTCAGATGATACAACCCAAGGTCAGGACACACACTTTTGTCCTCAGGATGTGGAAAGGTTTGTAGTCCCTATCTCCCTGCGACCAGGAATTATTATAGGGGAAGATGCAACCTACTGGAGCATTCAGGAAACCTTACTAGTTTGTTACATGTGAAGTTCATCAGTCACACGTGTCTAACCAAGGAAAACTAGATTGGGAGCTGATGGGGTAAATTCTAGGTTGGTGACATTTTATAAACGTGAACAAAAACAGGCAGTTCTAATATCACAGAAAAAGAAGACGTGACAACAGATAGATATGTGTCACACAAAAGATTAATAATATTTTTAATATGTATTGAACTTTTCCTGCATTTAATAGCTAAGTACTTTTTGGTGGGTCATAGACCTCTCGAGAATCTGATGAAAGCTAAAGTCCTTCTACGGAAAAATCCACAAAAGCACAGAAGTAAAGTGAAGTGAAAGTCACTGAGTCATGTCCGACTCTGCAACCCCACGGGCTGTAGCCTGCCAGACCCTGTCCATGGGGATTCTCCAGGCAAGCATACTGGAGTGGGTTGCCATTCCGTCCTCCAGGGTATCATCCTGACCCAGGGATCAAACCCAGGTCTCCTGCCTTGCAGGCAGACACTTTAACGTCTGAGCCACCAGGGAAGCCCTTTTTGATAGGTCATAAACCTCTTGAGAAATTGATGAAAGCTCTGGTCCCTCTACAGAAAAATACACAAAAAAATAGGCATATTTTTAAAAATCTCATTTCTAGAAGTTATCAGATACTTGGACACAAACTCCAACTATTGGTTATGGAGAGCTCATTCACTGTTCAGTAGGATGATAACCTCCTTATGAAGGTACTATACTTCTCAAAATCATGAATCCTTAAGCTCATCAAAGTCGTGTTCTGGGATTGCATCACTGATAATATAGTCTCTGAACAAGTATAAACAGGAGCTGAAAGTTTTATACTATTCAAACTGTGATTAATAGAAATGAATGTGAAGATTTCCTTATCCATGTAATCAAATTGTTCAGATTTCATTTGATGGTTAAGCATATTCTTGAACTATCATATCGTCATTTAAAAGAATGTTTGAAAAGAATTAGTATCCATATAGGAAAAAGGCTTGGTATGTACTGTTATGATAAAGTAGACTACGTAAGTGTTTCATCAGTATATTTGCAACACTTTCCCCTTAAAATGTATTTTAAAAAGACTAGAAGATGCTATACCAAAAGTGTTAGTGATCCTCTCTGATAAAATTATAGATCATTTTCTTTTTTGTTACACTGTTTTATTTTCTGTATTATTTTAATGAACATGTATTTAAAAATAAAATGGGAAAAAAGTTCCTTTTAAAATTATAAAAAGTAGTTTACTAGAGAAGGGAAATTGTATATAGTAGTGAAGCATAAAATCGTGTCATCAAACAGAGTTCTCCATCCTCATTAATAAATGTGTATATAATTTGATGACATCAATTATTATCTTTGGGACAAAGAAATAATCAATTTAGTGATTACTAAGATTGACTATCTCATATGACTCTCACATGACTAAGTTAAAATGTACATTGAAATTTGTAATTTTCTCAAATTATTAATAAAAACAAGCATTAATAGCCTTTAAAAATGTAAATTTAATAGAAGTCTTTTTGATACTACCCAGTGCCACTTTGTGAGAATAAATTATGGGAGTCTGTACTTACATACTGCTTTGTAATGACACTTTTGTGGCAATTGGTCACATTACTTATTTCCTCTGCAAGTGTCAGTTTTGGATAAATGTTATGAAGTCATTGACATTTGTGGTTTTGAATTGAAATTTTGTCACCACACTGAAAGAAACCTCACCCAGAGGGTATGTATTAAATTTTTGGTGTTTACCCATGAGTTGAGTGGAATCAGCACTAAAATAATATCTCAGTGAGCATAAAACCAACCATTCCAATAAGATGGACATATAGGCAATGCCTCGTTTTATTGTGCTTTGTTTATCACTCTTTGCAGACTTTGCCTTTTTTTTTTTTTAACAAACTGGCAATTTATGGTAACCTTGTGTTGAACAAGTCTGATGACACAGTTTTTTCAATAGCATTTCCTCATTCATGTCTCCTTATAACGTTTAGGTAATTCTCACAGTATTTCAAACTTTTTCATTATTATTTTCTTTGTTATGGTGATCTGCAATCAGTGAGTTTTGGTGCTATGACAGCAAAAACATTATAATAACCTGAAGGCTCAGATGATAGCAGTTTTTAGCAATAAGTATATTTTGATTGAAGTGTATACATTGTTATTTTAGACATAATACTATTGAACAATTAATGACTGCAGTATGGTATAAGCATGCCTTCTGTATGCACTGGAAAACCAAAATATTTGTGCAATCCACTATACTGTGATATTCACTTTATTGTGATGGTTTGGAACTGAATCCATAATCTCTCTAAGGTGCCTGCATTCTGAAATTGAGTTCTGTGCAGCTTGTTTATACTCAGATCATCCAGGACTGCTGAAAAAGAGAATTAACAACAGTCTTAAACTGCTCATTGGAAAGAACTAATATGTACATCTTGTGCTACACAACTTAATAAAGTTCTATGTGAATAAGTATGAGAGGTACCTTCTAGAACTGAGCAAATACTGGATGGAGTTAAACAGACAAGACGACTTTACTATTCATGTCTGTTGCAATAGGGGTTAAGACTATTGCAGTGAGATTATTCAAGATTATACAATAGAGGAAAGAGATTGTTTTAATTATGCTGAACCAAAGAAACAGTAGAATTTTTAAGTACTTGTAATGAGCTAGTGGAAAAGTTGATGGAATAACTGTGGGTAGGTCAGTCAGTGTGTTTGCAATAATGGCAATTTACCTAATTTAGGCTCCTACCTTCCACAGAGACTGGAAAATTAAGGCTAAATCTTTACTGATGATAAAATTTCAAAGAGATGTTTCCCAGGTCCTTGAGAAAGACTTTTCTAGTAGTAGAAGAAACCAGAGGCCGGGAAATGATTTATATCTGAAAGAGAGAAAGAATTTACAAAATCAGGTTTTTAGAAGGAAATCTAAGAAAAGAGAAGGCAAGGGCCAAAGGCAGGAAGAAACTTATCTAAATCTTAGTGATGCCGAGGGTGCTCTTAAGGGCATCTTGGTTACATTCATTGTCCTTGGAGGCAGAACGAACGTAGACAATTCTTAACATAAGAACTTAGGTTCTGTCTTTGATCTGGTTTCTGTATGTTGATGTCAGTTCTTTATGCATTTTCTGTAGTGCATAACAATAACCACACACCTAGTGGCTTGAAACAGCACACATTTATTTATCTCACAGTTTCTGTGGGTCAGGGATTGCTTATGCTCTGTTGAAATCAGTGTGTTGACCACGGTGGTGTTTTCTAGTAGACACTCAAGTTTGAAAGCATCTACTCCCTCCACTTGCATGATTATAACCAACATTCTATTGGTTAGAATCAAGTCACATTTTCCACACACACTCAATGGAAGAATTGTACTTAGAGATGTAAATACCAAGAGGCTTCCCTAACAGTCTTATGTGCCATATCCTTCATTTGAAAAATTTGTGAAATTAAAGCAGTGTCACTAATAACAGTTTCCTTAGATCTGTAGGAGTCCTCAAGTTGCTGCTAGAGAAGTTTGGTGATGAAGGTGATGTCCTCATATCATACAGCTCTGATTCTCTAAATCTCCTTTACCCTGAACAGCGTGCTGAGGTTTCTTGTGAAATTTGTTTTTTTTTTTTTCCTTTTCTTCTCTTTTTTTTTTTAATGAAATTCTTCTCTTTCCTTCAAAATATAATAAAAAATGCACTGCACCAGATAATACGTCTGACCACACTAGCTGGAAAAGCCATGATTCAAATAAAATTTAAAATGAAAACTTCATGAATTAATGCTTAGTGTTATGAATTTGACCAATTATAGTTATGTGACTTGTCCTAGAGAGATTTTAAAGATTCCCTATATTGTGCAAAGAGCCTGTAAGTTGGGGGTTTACTTTGCACAGAGGCACATAGAAACAATTCAGTCAAACTTTTCCACACAGTTTCACACTGTTTTTCCCCTCTGCATTTCCTTGCATCTTTCATAGCTGTACCTTCTCAAAGAAATTATCCCACTTGAAATAGGATAATAAGAAAATCCTAGTGGAGCTGAAAGTAGTATCCAGATGAAAAAGGAAGAAGCCACACGTTGCTCTCATTCTAAACTTTTATTACTTAGTTGCACTTTCCACATTTGAGAGCATACTTAATTTGTCCCCACTTTTTATTTGCAAAGTTCTCTTTTCTGTCTTAGCGTGAAAATGGAGCATCTGCTGATGCAATGTCCTGGGCTGTGTTTACAGACTCTCTGGAGGTGAGGTGGAAGTGGAAGGAGCATGGGAAGAATCAGTTCCTTAGCAATTGTTTTTCTCATTATGTTGTAAAGCAGCCCATTTCAAGTTATCCTTGGAACATATTTTTTTTATATTCATACACCATTGACTCTATTGTGATCATTTATTTTCAATTTATAGTATTAAGGTTGTCATTTTAAAAGATGCTATATTAAAGTCCAGTTTGGGCTATGGATTCCAGCTCCCACTTCATGTTTTACGTATCAGGACTATTGCAACCAGTCTTCTCCTTTGTGCTTATAAAGTGTAAGTGCATGACCTTTCCAGGCCTAATGGGAGAACCCGCCCAGAAGGAGCACATGGAACCTGAAATTGTGAAGGAAGGTAAGCAAGGGCAGGTTTGGTGGCCTCTGATCATCGGTGTCTGGCAACCTCATTGCATTCCTTCGAGATAGGCTGGGAATAGGATCAAACAGAAGAAGGCTTAAGTGAGTCCAACAGTTGAGCTTACCAGGGAAGAGAGTGGTGCACAGAGCATGCAGTAGAAGAGAAGATCACAGTGTAAGCCTCCAAGGAACTCAGCATCTTGTTGAGGTGGTGTGGGTTATGTAGAGAATAAATTAAGTATTATGGGAATTAAAATGACGGGCACTTTTTTTTTAAGTGGGGGGATGATGGGGCAAGGCTTCATGGAAAAGGACGTGTTTGATCTGGATCATATGGAATGAATAGGACGGGAAATGGAGATTATAAGGGTAAGAATGTTTTATATTATAGGAAACTGCATTAGTAAAAGGATGGCCATCTGGGGCTTAAGGCATAGAGCTTATTTGTAGATATATGCATTTCGATTTGCCTGGAGTTCAGATTCCATGTGGCTGAGAGAGGGAGGAGGGACAAAAGGAGAGAGAATTTTGGAAAGGCAAACAGAAGCAAATCATAATGCCCCTAGTCAGTTAGGAAGACTTGATGAGTTTTTTCATGGCTATATGTGTTGCGGGCAGATTGGAGTTAGAGTGCAGTGATTCAAACCACAAACTTTGGGATCAGAGCAACTTGGGTTTCCATCGTTACTCTGTCATCCGCAAACTGTGTAAACTTGTTTAGTACATAATGCTTCTCACCTTCCCCCCTCAATAAATGAGGAGCAATAATGCTAATTGCTTCAAGGCAGTTATTAGGTAAAGTGCTTAGGCTGGTACCTGCCACTCCTTAACAGTAGTCTGTGAGCAGTAGCTATTATCATGCTAAAAAGAAGGATGAAAATCCCATTTCAACACAGTTATTCTGTTGATTGTGAGTGGAGATATAACAATCCCTCTCCCATAAACTGAAGCTGTTCCTGCTGGATTGAGCTTCTTACCAAATGGATGAGAATGCTGGACTGAGTAGGAGTCCAGTGATCTCATGGGGAGATAACCTGAAACCAAAGTTACATAGAAGAATATGCAGTCGAACAGTCAACGAAGAGAGGAAGAATCTAGGGATAAGGTAACAGAAAGCAAAGAGAAACTAAAGGAGATGGAAGCTGGTGAAATTAAGCCTGGAATTAATTCATTGAGGTTTTAAGGCTGGGAGAGATTTGTTCAGTTCAGTCGCTCAGTCGTGTCCGACTCTTTGTGACCCCATGAATCGCAGCACGCCTTGCCTCCCTGTCCATCACCAACTCCCGGAGTTCACCCCAACCCATGTCCATTGAGTTGGTGATGCCATCCAACCATCTCATCCTCTGCCGTCCCCTTCTCCTCCTGCCCTCAATCTTTCCCAGCATCATGGTCTTTTCCAATGAGTCAACTCTTCACATCAGGTGGCCAAAGTATTGGAGTTTCAGCTTCAGCATCAGTCCTTCCAGTGAACACCCAGGACTGATCTCCTTTAGGATGGACTGGTTGGATCTCCTTGCAGCCCAAGGGACTGTCAGCAGTCTTCTAGGAGCCTGTAACTATGAGTTGTTCAAAGAGGAATCTGTTATGATACTTCCCTCATCTAGACAGAAGGGGGTAATAGTTCTTTATCCTTTCTATGAACATTTGATTGTCATTGTCATAAGATACACATCATGAATGGGAGTTCAGACTACATTCTGATTGAAGTCAGGATCTGAAAATGTAGATAGTGGAGCACATAGCGCTGTCAGAAGGTGGGCCATGCAGGGAAAATGCAACAAGGACAGTATCACCCTAAGGAAGGACGATGTAACTGATATTCCATCATCAAAAACAGGAAGTTACCTGCCAAAGGCAGGTCAAGGTTAGAGGTGCAGTGAGAGTCAGCAGTAGAGCTTCTCCTATGGCAGGAGTCAGTGAGTTTGGTCCGTGAAGCAGTTAGTTGACTAGCATGTTTTCCGTTTCTTGTTTGGCTGGAGGAGCAATATGTTGGGAAGACCAGTTTAGGTACAGTTGACATTGGGAGACGTATCCATCAAGGATCTTAGCACCAAGCTACAGTAGCTAACACATGAGAGAGGAATGGATATTAATTAGGATGATGCAAGGTCAGTGACTCCAGTGAGAAGCAGGAGGTTCAGACTCGGGAAATGAAGAGAAGCTATAGGCACAGCCCAGGGTGAAGACCATGTGGTCTTCATGCCTCCACTCTGACCTCCAGTGCCTCCCAATTTAATTTATGGTATCACTTACTCAACACTGAAAACCTCAGAGAGCCTCACATTGACCTGAAATCTGTCCGTGCCTGGCTTCTGTCTGTCCTGAACAGGGTCATGCTAATATGTTACTTTGACTTCCTTAGCGAGAAGTAGCCACTGTTTCCTAAGACAGTGTGCGATGCGGTGTGGCGGCGATGGGGAAAATTCTCTAAACAGAGATGGATGCTAATTGGAAAAGGGTTAGCATGTTAGACAGAAATGTTCCTAGGAGGTCCTGAGGTGGAGAAGCAGGAGGAGAGGGGAGCAGACTGAAGAGGTGAAGGGACAAAGAAGGCAAGGCAACTTCTCCAGACCCATCCCGGTACTGATGACACATTGGTATTTTAAGTATGGATTCAAGAGGAAGGTGGAAACAGAACTGATCCTTGAAGGGTTGAGGAGAAATAAGCCAAAAGACATTCCAGATGACAAAACAAGTCTGTGTGTATGCACAGAAGGGCAGAGCTTTGTGGCCGTTCCTGCCGTGCTCGTAAGCAGGTTGATATTCCTGGAGTGGGAGGCCTGGAATATGTGTGAGCTGTTTACTCCATAGTCTTACTGATGAAAGGAATGTAGGAAAGGAAAGTTCTCCTTCTTCGTAGATCCTTTGGCTATTCTAGTAATTACATTGCTATGAAACAGATTAATAAGAAAAAACAACAAACATTTTAATTTTGAAGGTATGGGGAACCCATAGAAATATGAGACTCAGAGAAGACACCAAAAGAGGCAGCTTTAGACAAAGAATGCGTTTGTGAAGAATTGACAAGACAAAGAAGTGTGGGCTTAGAGAAGTAATTTGGGGTAGAAATAGCAAGGTTTGTTTATACAGTCTTCTCAACTCTATGAATTCTCTCTCTGAGGAGATAGCTAAGAAGTCTTTCTCTTCCTCCTGGTGCAGGAAGAACATCTTTGACACGGGAGAGTCATCTCCTGTGTATTCTTGTACTGGCTGTTTCTTAAGTAGCTTTAATTCAAAATCATCGATATCTCAAAGTGGCATTTTGGGGCAGCCTACCCTGAATGCCATCAGGAATAATGGTGGGCCTGGTGGCTCAGAGGTTAAAGCGTCTGCCTGGAATGTGGGAGACCGGGGTTTGATCCCTGGATTGGGAAGATCCCCTGGAGAAAAGTGAAGTCGCTCAGTCGTGTCCGACACTTTGCGACCCCGTGAACTGTAGCCTACCAGGCTCCTCCGTTCTTGGGATTCTCCAGGCAAGAATACTGGAGTGGGTTGCCATTTCCTTCTCCAGGGATTGAACTTCCTGACCCAGGGATCGAACCCAGGTCTCCCACATTGCGGGCAGACTCTTTAACCTCTGAGCCACCACATGGCAACCCACTCCAGTCCTCTTGCCTGGAGAATCATGGAGGGAGGAGCCTGGTAGGCTACAGCCCTCAGTCCGTGGGGTTGCAAAGAGTCGGACACGACTAAGTGACTTCACTTTCACTTTCTTTCATAGTAGCTTTAAGATGACTTTTATCAGGGGGACAATTTGCTCGGTATATACTTTGGAAACCCAAGAAATGCATAGTCATCCATCCTTCCAAATCCCTCAGTAACAGGGCCTGTGTATCTTGAGATGAGGAGAGGTTTGTCATGTTAAACCTTAAAATAGTCAAGCCTTAGCAGGAGCTGAATAATCTTTTTTGATGAGAGTAGATTTATAAGAATTTTGGCTTGGAGTTTGGGATCAAATTCTCGCACCTAAGCTGTGGGAGCCCACAAAATCTTTCCAATAAAAATCATTGCAGTTAGATTTTTGCCAAATAATGCCTCTTTAAAAAAAAAATCCCCATTTAAGTCATTTCACAAGAATAATTGAAAATGGCTATTTTGTTATGCTAATGTTATGTGGTACTATTTATTTTTTTCGAGAATGTGATAGAGAATAAGATAATTCTGATTACGGTGAAATATGAGAACACTGATACTATTTTGTTTAGGTTTTTTCTTGAGTTAAACCTTTATATTTTTGGATTGTTCATCATATACCCGTTTGCCTGTTATCATTTCCAAATGGTGACTATTATCCATGTACTTTAATATTCTTCACATGTCATTTTAATGTTATTCATATGTTAAAACTGAAGTGACTTTTTTTGTCTTTGTAACACTAGGATAATTTAAAGAGAATGGTTTGAAACATCATTCTATTTTTTTGTAAAATGGGCCAAATAAAATATTTTTGTTCATTTGGGCAGCATATCCACAGCCATGTAGTTTAAATAATAAGCATAATTTCTTTGGACATTTTGAAGCAGTTCAGATGGAGGTAGTGCATAAGGTGGATCCTTGGAAAAGGTCATGTTAAAGCTGATATTGAGACATGGGGTTACGGCTGCAAGAACTATATTGGAGAAATCCCTGCATCTTTAACTCTTGCCTTTTTGCTGTCCTCACACCTCTAGCTTGTACCATCTCTGACTTCCCAGGGTCTTTCTTTCCTAATCCTATCAGCAATGGAATTGAAGTCTTAGAATCACATTGTTCTTCTGAAAGATGTCTTGGCCTTTCATCTCTCAGCACGTATTATTTTCACTTCTGTTATGCCATTTCTCTGCTCTATCATTCCTGATCTTTTGTTCCCCATTATAGCTCAGCACTCAAGAAAGAAGACCTTTGAAGCTTAAGAACTATTTATTACTTTAAGTTGATTGATGAGTACTTCCTTCATCCTCTCATGTGATTGGACAATGTCATCCTGAGGTTGAAGGGTGATGGCTCCCAGAGACAACTATGGAGAAACAGAGTTCTTATGTGTGTGGCTTACCTGTCCCCATCTGTCCTTTAAGGCCGGCAGCACTTGCTTAGATACCCAGAAGGTAACTGAGGTACAAACACTCATGTGACCAACATATTTTACTGGCATTGTTTCCTTTAGGATGTATTCACTGTCTAACGGATAAGAATTTCCATAAAGCAGTGATTCCTAGAACTAAGTTAAACAGTTTTTTAAAAATAATCTTCTTTGTTATTTAGCAGGTTTTTTGGGAAACTGTTCATTTTATGTAAACGTGGTTTACCAAGTCGAGACTGTTTTGTAGATCATCATTAAGTTATTATGGAGTGTACAGATGCAGTCTGGTAGTTGTACAGATATACATATTTTAAAATTATTCATGGACTTATCTTGATAATGATTAGATCTATATTTAAATGGCAACCTGTTTGAAAGTATTTTGGTATTATCAGTGTGTCATTAGCTCTGTTAGTTTGTGAACAACGAAAAAAGAGATGATTGAGAGACAGTATATTATGAAGTTCAAAATGCTGAAGCTAGATTATTTGTGTTCCAGTTCTAATTCCACGGATTATTAATCCTCTGACCCAGAGTCAGACATTTGACTCTGCTGTACCTTGGTGTTTCATTTGTTAATATAAAGTATAGTTAATCCTCATGGGATTGCAGTGAATATCAATAGACCCAAATAATGTCTTTACTGTTGATTTTATGGAGGTGTATTGAATGCATATATGTGAATTCCTTACTGTTATTAGAGTTATTTAGATTGATGCAGGAAGATTTCTAGTAAAATTAGAATAAATGCATATATGTGAATTCCTTACTGTTATTAGAGTTATTCAGATTGATGCTGAGAGATTTCTAGTAAAATTAGAATTTCTAAATGTTAGAAAGAAATGCAGCAGGCATTCAGTTCTCAGTCTGTGGTAGTGCTTCCAGTTTAAGCTGTGCTGAATGTGATCCCTCGAGGCAGCAGCCTGGCAAGAAGAGCAGTCCCGAGATGGGCCCCTGTGCGTGATCTTGGCTGAATTGCTTAACCCCTCCCTACCCCTGTTGCCTCATCTCGAAAAGTGCTAGCTTGGGTTACATGATCTCTAAGATGTCTTTCGTCTCTGAAGGTCTGTGAATCTTTCCGCATGCAGACTTAATGAACTTCACACATGCCATGTTCTTAAACACGTTTAGCCTTTAAAAAAAACAACAACAGACTTTCTCAGGTGTTTCCTCTTCCTCCTTCCCACCCCCCTTTTCCTTCTTCTCCCTTCTATTATGTAGAATTTGTAGAGATTCCAGGCCTAACTGCTGCTCTCAGGATGGGTAAGCAATAGGATGTCTGTTCCTAAGACACAGTAACTGAGATTTCTTGAGATTAAACTCTTATAGTAGATTAAAACAATAACAACAACAACAAAACTTCATGTTGCCTCTTGACAACATGATCTTCTCTATTTCCTGGCTCCTCAAACTCAGTCCCTCCCCTGCCTCTCCTCACCCTGCGCAGGGTGTCCCTTTCTGCGTCATCTTCCCCAGCCAGAGCGCTGGAAGCGGTCTAACCACGTCCTTATCTCCTACCCCAGCCATGGGCTTCCCTGGGGGCTCGGCTGGTAAAGGACCCGCCTGCAAATGGAAGAGACACAAGAAGAAGCACTGTTCCGATCACTGGGTAGGGGAGATCCCCGGGACAAGGAAAGGCCAGCCCACTCTAGTATTCTTGCCTGGAAAATTCCGTGGACAGAGAAGCGTGGCGGGCTAGTCGGACCTGGGGTCAAAGTCGGACGTGGCTGAGTCTGCGCGCACACACACACCCCATCCACAGTAATCCAGTAACCACGTCGTGGCTCTTCTGCTTCCCGCATGTCCTAGTCCGCCTGCTCCATTTCCGTTGCCACCGCCTCGTTTCAGGCTCTGATCATTTCTCACTTGGATCATGCCAGCTCACCTATTTCCCTCATTCTGTTATCAAATCTTTCCAGTAAATTTTCCATTTCTCCGCCAAAGTGGGATTTCCTGGAATGAAAATGTGTATCTGATTATCATATCCCTCCCATAGTAAATTTTTCCAGTTTCTTATCAGCTTTTCATCAGCTGCCTCATGCGCACATGATTACTTGGCTTATTAGTCATTAGTCCCCGCTTTTCCTGCCCCCCTTACCCTCTAACTCTTATTGAACTGCTTTATTTTCCCTAGTCTATTTTCTGGTACCCACCACCTACCTTTATCCTCCTGTTCCCACTTTCTGTTATACTTTTCTCTCCCTCATCTGTCCTGTGTCTGCCAGGTAAGTATTGATACTTTCAAGATGCAGCAAATCTGTTCTGCAGTCTACCTCTGTGAAACTTCCCTTTCTACCCTGCTAGCTCACATCACATGTAACAAGCCTATTTCTGGTACCCCTACTGTCATTTTTAATATAAACACCCATAAAAGAAAAGTTATAGCAAAGCTTCGCACACTAGAGCTGAGATGCACGGTGAACACATGATATCTTGCACTGAGTTGATGTCCTTCACACAGGCTCACATCTTCTGACTCACCAGAAAAAAAGGTAATGAGACAGCTGGCAACTGTAAAATAGATATATACAGCAGGCTCTTTAGGTGATGCTTAGCATCCCTAGGAGAAAATACTCAACCTTGGGTTCAGGCCTCTGCCCCATTTTAGGTTTCTTTCCTAGACTGGTCTGCATATAAGGTATTGAGGAGTAAGTGACTTTCATTATCTTGTAGGTAAAGAGTTGAGATTCTTAGGTTCTGGAGCTTCTGTCTTCTCTGACCCCTGGGTTGATGACCCTTGCCCATCTGGTGCTGGTCTTGGCAGGTGGGGGCAGCTACTAGTGTAACTTGCAGTCTGGCTTTGTGGCTTGGGCAAGGCCCACTTTTGCCTCCAGTTGACCAGATGTTGCTTGTTTTAGAGGCTTTCTGGCCTTTGAGGCTCTGCATTATCCTCTGTGGGGTTTGAGATCTGGATATTTATCCCAGCGTATGGGATTCACTACTCAGAGGACTCACTGCTACTTGAGTGACTCTCAACTCACTGTCCAGTGATATAAGAACATTCAGGAGTAAAAACCAGATTCTCTGTGTCTGACCACCTGACTCAGGTACCTTCTGCAGAGCAAAGTCCTCCTTATCTTGCTGCTTTCCTTTATGTACCTTATGTTTTTAAGGCATTTCATTCCACCTCTCCCTTCTCCCCATATACCCATTTAGTATCGTCTTTCAAAGGAGGTGAAAATGAGGAAGAGAAAAAGGCAAGACCCTTGACCTCAGTTTGGCATTTTCTTAGTACCTGTAGGACAGTAAGAAGGGTTTCCTTTCATTTTGTCATTTCTTCCTTCTGGCTCATCCTATGAGATGGTCATCAGGATGGGCACTAATGATAAAGGAGGGAATTTTCCTGGCATATGAAACAGGCTCTCTGATGAGATGGAACAGACTTAGCTCATAGAAACTTACTATGTATGTTTTCAAGATATTGTCTCATTTAGTCCCTTTAGTCACAACTCCCTTATGCTATCATAACTCCTATTTTGAGAAGAGGAGGTAAGACTCACAAAAAGTTATCAGTAGCCCATGGCTATCCACAGGCATGCAGTAGGACCCCACATCTATATGTATTCCTCTAGAATCTACCTAAGCACCAAGCATCTTGCATTTTTTCCTCACCATCATCTAACACTAGTACCATTCTTACTGCCAGACTTGCTTTATTTCAGCTCCTCCAAATTTTCTTTTTGTTGTTGTTTTCATCTCCGGACCATCTGCTTTCCTCTCTGTTTAGAATTCTTTATCTTCCAACATGCAGCAGATGAAAAGCTCAGTTCACCAATGCAGGTGCCAAGCAATAAAATTGTCTTTGTTTCATAATTCAATTGTTACTTTAACCTGTCTCTTGTCAGGCTGGCAAAAAAATTAATCTTCACCCTTTCTCAAGGCCCACTCATATACCCACCTGCCATGGTGCACATATATCCTGTAGGGCTAAGGCACTGGATGGGGGTCATGGGGGTCACGACCACCGTCTCCAGGGAGCGCTGCTGGACGGAGACCCCTGCTGATGTGCCCTGAAATCCATCAGCCCCCTGACACAGAATTCCCGGCGCTGCTCTCCACCAGCTGCTAAGCAGAACAGAGATGTGACGGTAGGTTGATGGCTGAAAGGCATGGGATTCCTCTGATGGTCAGCTCTGGTTCACGGACTCCCCTCAGCTCTGCTCAACTGTCCTTTGATTGCTCAGCACTTTGAGGCACTTTCGCTCTCAACCGTCCTTCCCTTTTTCCTTCCCTGGGATCAGACTGGTACAGTCTGAATGAAGGCACTCACAACCTTTTAGGTCTCCCTGTCTATTTTCTTGCATAGCTGTTTCCTATAGGAAAACCTTAGCACATTTAATCCTGTCTTGGTGTCTGTTTGCAAGAGCTCCCTTCCTGGGAGTTCTCTGGTGGCCAGGTGATTAGAATATGGCCCTGTCACTGCTGTGGCCCATGTCCCCCGTCAGGGAACTGAGATCCCACAAGTCATGTCGTGTAGCCAAAACTAACTAAACAAAAATATTAAAACAAAAACAAACAAACAGACAAAACTCTTTACTAACAGGTAGGGGATTTGGACATCAAATCATCACTTTCCAGCAGTTTCTACCAGGAGGCATGTGTCTTTGTGGACGTATTACTGTGCCCCTTCAAGTCTGCTGACTCCCACCGGTGCTTTCTGTACTTCCAGTGTGAGTCTTCAGAGAGGCTGCCTGTGGTCCTCTGTGCTGGTCACCCTAAGAAGCTGAACACTTTCTTAGGCTTTGCTGATGCCAAACTGGCTCCATCCATACACCCAGTGAGGTTGCCCTCTATGAACTTAATTTCACTGAGAAAACACGGGCAATAATGAAATGAGTGAGCGAATAAGTAAAATAATTATATCTGATGGTTAACCTTGTGAAGGAAAAAAATAATAGAAGTATAAAGAGAACTGGGTAATGCTATATTGAAATCAGGAAGGTTTCATTGAGAAGGTAGTATTTTGTCTAAGACTGAAAGAGAAGTGACAATTATTTCTTAATGCCTTCTGTTTATGATGTTATAGCAGTTAAGTTGTAGCATCCATCTTAAAATGAAGAAGAGTCAGGAATCTGTTTCTAGTCAAGTCTTCTTACAAACTATGAAGTAAAATCTTGGGCAATAAGTAAACTCAGGTACTCCATTTTCTTATTGTTATTTAAATGAGATGGTTTTAAAGATCACTTCACTTCTTATGGTCCTCAAGTTGTAATCAGTCTACAACCTAGCTATTGGTCAAGATGACTGATCTTGCCAGCTATCTATCTAAATAAAAATATATTTTTTAACATCAGCCTTTTTCAGAGCACCATGCAGCAAGTCCCGAGAAACCTGGGTTTGAGTACTGGTTTGTTTTCATCTAAGATGTATGATCTTGGTTCAGGTTTCAACTTCTTTTTACTATAAAATGAAAATAAGAGTGCTTTTTCATATTGTGTATCAGAATGGAGATTATGTGTGTATAATGCCTAGCACACATGAACAGTTTCTCTTGTTTTTATTTCATTTACAAAATATTCACAGAATATGCATTATTTTCCTCAAATTACAAATTTGAAAACCGAGGCACATAGAGAACAGCTTGCCCAGATATTAACTGTCAGTATCAGGGCTAATAAGAGTATTAATCAAGGTCTTGGGACACACTTGTTTTTTTCTATAACCTACTATTTACGTGTGGCCTTCTTTGAAAAGCACTATTTGTGGGTTATCAATATATATGTGCTTGTGTATGTTAAACTAATTCAAAAATTACATTGTGACTGCACTTCATTATGTACTTAGAGTAAGTAAATCAGTAACGTGTGTCCTGAATTAATTTTTTGTGTCAAAGGATTATACAGAAATTGTACACAGTAGAAAGTAGTTTAAAGATCATGTATTCAAATACTTTCATTTGATAAGTGAGGAAGTAACCAAGTTCAGGGTAGATAACACACACTGCATGTTTAATAAATTTGCTTTCAGTTCAGTCACTCAGTCGTGTCCGACTCTTTGTGACCCTATGGAAGGCAGCACGCCAGGCCTCCCTGTCCATCACGAACTCCCGGAGTTCACTCAAACTCATGTCCATTGAGTCAGTGATGCCATCCAGCCATCTCATCCTCTGTCATCCCCTTTTCCTCCCTCCTTTAATCTTTCCCAGCATCAGGGTCTTTTCGAATGAGTCAGTTCTTCACATCAGGTGGCCAAAGTATTGGAGTTTCAGCTTCAGCATCAGTGCATCCAATGAATATTCACGACTGATTTCCTTTAGGATTGACTGGTTGGATCCCCTTGCAGTCCAAGGAACTCTCAAGAGTCTTCTCCAACACCACAGTTCAAAAGCATCCATTCTTCAGCACTCAGCTTTCTTTATAGTCCAACTCTCACATCCATACATGACTACTGGAAAAATGGTAGCTTTGGCTAGATGGACCTTTGTTGGCAAAGTAATGTCTCTGCTTATTAATATGCTGTCTAGGTTGGTCATAACTTTTCTTCCAAGGAGTAAGCATCTTTGAATTTCAAGGGTGCAGTCACTATCTGCAGTGATTTTGGAGCCCCCAAAAATAAAGTCTGTCAGTGTTTGCATTGCTTCCCCATCTATCTGCCATGAAGTGATGGGACCAGATGCCATGATCTTAGTTTTCTGAATGTTGAGTTTTAAGCCAATTTTTTCCCTCTTCTCTTTCACTTTCATCAAGAGGCTCTTTAGTTCTTCTTTGTGTTCCCTTTTAAAACTCATTGTTTTTGTGATATATAAATACATTTAGTTTTAATATTGTTTTAAAATTATAAGCATAGAGAAATGCATAACTTTTGTAAGTATATAGTT